>NW_024499239.1:1799032-2399032 GCF_017590055.1 Onychostruthus taczanowskii
ATTTTTTTTTTTTTTTTTTTTTTTTTTTTTTTTTTTTTTTTTTTTTTTGTGAAACCAGTCTGGGGAAGGAACTACTGGCCCAGCAGGAAATCTTCCTTTGAGGAAATCCCAGTAAGATAGCTCTTGCAGGAGAGCTGGGCTAATGTTTTGACAGATGTGATTACAGAAGGGATACAGGATGAAGTTGTACCATTACTATCAGTAATGTCTTAACTTGAGGCATTTAAAATGCTCATTAAAATTCCCAGAATTTATACAAATTCCTAAATAACTGAGCTGTGAGGGTAAGCTTGAAATGAACCTCTGATGGCTTCAGGACAGAGGCAGCATTATAAAGCAATGAACTGTGACTACATCCTGCTCTCCCTGAATGAGAAGTGCTGCAGAAATGCTTACTCTGCTCTTTCTACATATTCTCTGTATTCAAGTTTTTGTCACATTGTATGTTAATAGAACATCTTTGGTGCAAGTAATTGCATGTTTGAATGAAAAATACTGTTTGAAAACTTTTATTTTTGCCAAGCTATATCTGTTGTTTTGTTGTGCTTTAAGCCTGTCCTCTAGAAACAAAGGGGCTGCTAACTGCAGGAAGGTCTCTGGACTGATGTTACTCTGTACAGCAGAGGCTGATTTCTAGCTTTGTTTCCTCTTGGAATTTTACAATATGCAAGATGTGGTAAGGAAAGACCATTCTGCTTCAAGGTGCAGGGGGATTGGGCCAGCCCAGACCTCCTCTGAGAGTATCCCCTCAGAAAGAGACCAGCAGAGAAGGTGGTAAGGAAAAGAGGTAGCTTGGGTCAGGCAGTCATGGGATATGTGTGTAGGAGGAGAGGGAGCTTTGGCCGGAGGTTGGCCACCTCTGAGTTAAAGGAATTCTCTCAGAAGCCACAGAACCATCCAGTTGAGCTCTGTGGCTCTTGCTTAAAAGTGATGAGACAGATTCAAAAGCCTGGAGAAAACAGGGCATCTGAACAGCAATTATCTGATGAGGATTTTGAGTGCCGTAATTGGGCCATCTACCTGCCATGGCTCTATCCAAGATGGAGGTGGAGGAAATAATTGGTTAAACACAGCTGAGGAGAGTGAGAAATTATAGAAAAGGAAGGGATAAAGGTTGTTCAGCACCAGGTTTGATTACTCCTAGCTTCAAATGCCTTAACTAGTGAAAGACTTTTTATTGGCACAGATAGATGGCCACATCCAAACTCAGAATTGAGGAGATTTATTAGATGTGCTGGTGGTAGTTAGCCCTCTTGAGGGCAAAAAGTGGCTACAACCTTCTTCTAATACTAACAATAACTTCCAGTAGCTTTGACCAATGAAAATATTTTGAGATAAATAAATTTAATTATTTATCTAATTATTTAGCTAAATAAATAAAAGCTAAATATTTTCATTAGCAGTGGAGTAATTTAGCAGAAAGTTTACCTTCATTCACTAAATGACTCCATTTCTAATGAAAATACATACTATTACAAAACAAACTAAAACTGACCAGGAATCCATCAGCTTTTTAAAGACAGTGTAAAGCTTTCTGTTCTTTATTCTTAAAACCAAAGAACGAAGCTCCTGCACCAAGTGCTACTGGAGGGAAAACAAATACTTGTGGTAGTGTGTGCTCTACAGCCTAGATAAACTCTTATTTTGCACTGTTTTTGCCTGAAGCACTGCTTGGTAATGACTTACCTTGAGGCTTTTTTTCTCTCTAGAGTATGACTCCTGGAGCAAAAATGTAACTATTAGAAGATAAAACAAAGCTTTCCAACTTTGGAACTTCTAAGGCTTCTTCATTACTCTGTATACTTGTGATGCATTTTTAAAATGCAAGGCAGAAAGGCTAAATACAAACCAGAAAAATATTCCCTATTTCACTCAAGTAGTTCTAGAGGGACCAGCACTGACTAATGTTATGAAAGCTACTAATCTGAAAATATACAGACCTGTGTTAATGCAGAGTAAAAACATCCCTGGAAAATACAGATTGATGCTTCTTTGGGCATCACAAATTTATTGTGTTGCAAAAAGGAAGAAATCTGGTTCATATCATCTATCTGGTGTGTAGTAGTATAGCGAAATGGAGGACATAGAATTTAAATTTTTAACATATGTAACATAAAATTAAAAACAACTCCATAAAGATCTGTTTATCTGTCTCCATATGACAATGTCAAAGAAACTTAGACTTGAATTGCTTGACCTATGTTTATGGATGATGGGGATTGTTTGCCACATGACAGACAACAAGCTCTGAACTTGCATAGCTCAGTGTATGTACCATGTATCCATAGTTCAGAGAAAAAGTATTCCTGCTCATACATGGACTGAGCATGGGGGAATGTCTGCTCTTGGATTTAAGATGTTGGAACAGGAAGTCTTTTCACTAAGAACTCCTAATGAGGTTTTCTTTTTTATGTGTGTGTGTGCGTCTGGAAATGAAAGATATGGGGGTCAAAATCCTCTAGGACAGAAATATAGGGGAGTAAAAAACCTCAAAAGAGTATTCAATCTTCAGCTAACACTAGAGAATACATCTCTACTACATTTTTCTCTTGAATATAGTTATTCAGTACTACCAAACATAGACGGCAAAATCATACTCAATTGTTCATGTGTTACAAAGAATTGGAAGAATAACTCCCAGAGTTTCTGACTTGCTCAAAGGATATCTTAAATCATTCAACAATGAGGTCCAGAATTCATGTGTGACTTTGCCTGATGAGACACATGCAATCATGTGGACGGACGTCATTTCTAGGTCCTGAACAGGACACTGAACCTTGTTAATGTCACTTAACATCACTGTGGAGAGAGTTTTATTTGGCTTTTCTGAAGAGTATCTGGAGTTAAATTTAATTCAAAAAAGATGAGTGTGGGCTTTTTTTTTTTTTTTTTTTTTTTTTTTTTTTTATTTTCTTTGCAATTTCAGTTGCAGGGTTTTGCTTCTATGAATCTATACTTTGATCCTGAAGTAGGGATTTCTTTTATTAAAAGTTTTTAGGTTTCCATTGCTCAAACAAGAACTAGTGAAAAGTGCCTTTAGGTTTTTTAGTACCATACTCCTGCTTATTTAGAATCTGAGTTCTTTTAAGAGACACTGCTTGCTTATCTACACCTGCACCTTGAACTGCTCAGTCTTTGGGATGTATGGATCAGAACTACATACAGAACTCAACAGGAATCCACAGAGATTTTGTGTAGTTGTAATATTGTCCCCTATTATTACCCAAACCCCTCTACTGATGACACAAAACATCTTCTCTTTGGCTGTCAGCGCACACTGACAACTCTGCTAAAATTTGTTCAGTTATGAATATGTCTTTTTCCTGAGTCTTAGTTGAATAAGGTATTAATTTTTTTCTCTATATGTATTCCCAAGCTTTTACCCATCAAAAAACCCCAGTCTTGCCCATCAAAGTTTTTGTGAACTTTCCTCCCAATCAGCACAGTACTGTGAGATTATCTGTAACACAGGTTGCACTGCACATGCATTTTCTACACATCACTGATGAAGATATATTCAAGCGGTCCCAGCACCAGTTTTCAGGAATGTTGTATTTCTGACTTTACTGCCATAAAAAGTGACCATTAAGCCCTATCCTTCTCTTGGTATCTTAATTGATTTTCAAGTCATGAGAAGGACATCTCTTCCAATTCCATATTAGGTTCTTTAATAAATCCTTACCAAGGGATTTTTATCCTTGTGCTTTTTAGACACTATTTTTGCCATCTAAAAGCTTTGTGAACATAAATTCTCCTTTATACAAGTCCTACACCTTTTTCAGATGACTATATGTATCCTTGCTCTCAGTAACCTTACTCTTTATTGCTGACTAGACCATCCCATCAGGATTGGAAATTGTTCACTGGTCTGTAGCTTAGCTTTCCCTCCAGACTCTCCTTTTTATCAGTGATAGCTGTTTTGGCCATCTCTCAGGCCTCTGACACAGAGGCAATCTGTAATGATAGGTGAAGGCACCTTGCTCAGCAGTTCTGCAATTTCACATGTGATTTCTTTCAGAGCTCTTTGATAAATGCCATTTGGTCCCAAGATCTTACCAGCACCTAGCTGATCTATTTAAAACAATTACACGGAATGTGCCAGACCATGTTGATCTAAATCTTCTGGCCTACCTGCTGCAGAGACTTTGACTTCTCTGTCACAATGGGTTCCCCTTCTTATACCTTTGTCATCAACTGTCTGACTAGTTACCTGCTTTGTGTGTATTTTAAGAAGTGTCTCCTACCATGCTACCATGATGAGCATAATTTTCAGATTATTTTTTTTACCCTGTTGTTTTTACACTTGACCTGTGTCCTGCTGTGTTTTTATTTCTTTTTGAATTGTGGCCCATATTTTATCTCTTCTTCTAATGAAGTATGAAACAGTCATCAGACTGTAGGTGTCTTGCTTTTTGCTTATTGCTTGTTCTTGTTTGAGGGGGATAGGTTGGTTTGCATTATTAGCTGCCTTTATTTCTAATATACTCCAACTCATTTCAGATTGCACTTTGTGCAGTCTTGCAACAACATGTACCCTACAGTACTGTGGTTCTTGTTACAGAGTAGCTATCCCATGAATACCTCTTGCACAGTATGTTAGCACCCATGCGTTACTCAAGCTGCTGCTTTTGATTTGAATACAATTTGAGATTATTAGTTGTTCCAGCAGGCAGTCATGTGTCACTGGAATGCTTTACCTCATCATAAATATTTAGTCTCATTAGCACAAGGTCTTAAGATCTCTCATTATTACTTCCCATCTGAAACTTGCAGTTTTTCTTCTTTTACTTTCCAGTCACTTGTCATCTTGACCAAGCTGCACAATTCTAATTCTTTTTTTTAGAACACAACTTCCAGCCATGGAGACCTACTGCTCTGCTTCTTGTTTTTCCTGTAAGAGGTCTGTGCTGCCACACTCTATGTCATCTTTCCCATACAGCCCCACTTTGTCACCTGCAGATCCAGCTGTGCCATTCTTAAGTCATTATCCTGATAACTGTCCTAGTGATTTATTTATTTTCCTACCAGGGGTTTGAATGCTTGTTATACCAGGGCTGTTGTTCAATACCATACAACTTAATTTTTCCATCCCTTTCTCAAGCCTCTACCACTGACACAAAGGTCTTGCAAATTCTGTCCTGGCTTCCTTGCCAGGAACTGCATGTGCCAGTCAACCGGAATCATGGGCAAGCTGATTGGCCTTCCTGAATAACAGCTGAAGCATCTCTGAAAAGGCTGCAACCCCCTTCACAGTCCACATCAGTCAGTGTACCAGGTGTTTTGAGTTTGTTTTTACTCAGCTTCTAATTTAAATATTGCTCTACAACTTTCTAGGGTTTTCACTAGGATAACGAGTAGGTCTTGCTCTGGTTTTGTGTAAGATATAAGCTGTCTTTCCTCTTTTTTTATTTTTTCTTGTCCAAAAATGTTTCCCACTTCTTAACATACCAGTATTTCTGGAGAAGAAATAGGTAAAAACATATGATGAAATATGTTTTGTGAAGTCTAGGCAATCTTACTCTCATATTTAGAGGCATTTTTCTATTATGAATGAAGAAAATCCTAATGCTACTGACAGTGAATAGGTACTTGGAAAAGTTTCAGTTGAAAACTGCCAGTAGGGAGGAAAAGAAGTAGGACTGAGGTGGAGTATCTCGTGATGATTGTTGTTTCCTGAGCCACTGAGAATACACTGTGTAGGTGTATACAAGGATTTATGAGTAATTCACATAATATGAGATGTGAACTGCTAAAAAATGGCATTTTTAAATGGCATTACTAATTTCTATATAAGCTTTTCACGGAGCTCGGTGGACACATAAAACTGGCAACTGCTGCGACCCCAGTTCTAACAGACTCACCTTTACTGTGTTACAAGCATCATTGAGTAATACCTTCCTCCTGTTGCTACTTCAGAAAATAAACATGTTTTGGGTTATGAAGTATTGTTGCCCCCCACCCTCCCATTCTGTCACCACAGACTCAGCGTAAAAATATCTGAGTTCTGACTGCTGTAAGCATTCTTGCCTTCAGGATTCCATAATGAATTATGAATTGCATCCTTTGGCATGAAAGAGAGATGAACTTGTATGTACTCTACACACTGCTGAGTCAGGAAAAGAACTCCAGGATGAAAATGTGTAGAATAGAATTTTATGTTAATGGCTCATCATGTCAGAGGTGATCAGAGACTCTATACAAATACTCTGTTACGGAGCAAAGTGAGGGTAAGGTGTAGTCATTAAACAGTTTCCACTAGGGTGTATCTCTTAATAGTAGCTAAAGAAGTGATGTTATTTTGTTTGTTTCGAGATTGTTTTTGAACTGAACTTCAGGTGAAAAATCTCAGAAATACCCTTTGGATCCATGTAGTACAGTTAATAAGGAAGACTTAAACAGAAGCTCATTATACTGAAATTTATTTAAATTCTTGAGCACACTATATTCATAACATTTTAGGACTTCCCAATGAGATATTTACTATATGTTTCTATAAATTACGCATTCATTGCATAAAACTGCATTCATTTTTCTATCACCATACTATATAAATTATCACAAAAACAGATGAACCAACAAAAGATTCTTGAATACATGTAACATTGGTGGGCTGAAAATAGCAGTTATAGCTTATCTTCATGGTAAGCAGCTCTAAATGAATCCCCCTTGAATTCATTTAATTAAGAAGCTGAAAAGAAAGAAAACATGATTAAATGCTGAAAAATGCATATAAAACATAGCACCAAAATTATTTGAAAAGAATAATAAACAAGGACTTCAAAACATTAATTTGAAAAGTCATTTGACATTTGTGTAATAATCTCTTAAGTTTTTATATTCCATTTAGTAATTACTAAGCAAGGATGAAAGTTATCAAATAAAACATAAGTGATTGAAACTTAAATTTGCCTATTTAAAAAAAATTAGAAAAACACTCTTCAAACATCTGTTCTCTTTAATCAAGTTCTGCATCTGCTCTTACTACTTGAAGTGAGAAATCTCTCCCAGGGGATGTTTCAGGTTTATTTAAAACCATCTTCTTTTACTGCTGAAGTGGCCCCAGAGTTGGGAGAGTATAAAGCGATTGGTAAGGCTCTGTAAGGTTGCAGACTCTTAAATTCTTGATATTTTTATAAATTAAGAAGTTTCCAATGATATTGCTGTTTCTTTACACCTGGAAGGAAACTTTTAGTTTCTAAAATGTAGATACATATTGTGTGTTTCCAAGTACTTTACCAAATCCCATAGACTGGGAAGTAGGAACCCATAGTGAGAGAGAGTTGTGCAAGACTATGGACTAACTGTACAAACACACAAGCTACGAACTACTAAATGGAAGTACTGCCTTTAGCTATGCCTGGCAGGTCTTTCAACTCCTAGATATGCAGTGTGCACCAGCATCCATGTTGTAGTAATTTCACCAGTTTTTCCATTCATGGCATTAATTAATTAATCATTACAAAACATAAATACAAGTGCCACAAGCTTAAAAGACTGTATCAGTATAAAGATGTTCACTACTGCAAAAAGCAGCTGACAAGCTTGTTAGGCAAGACATACAAAGCAAGGCAAAACAGATGGCAACTGTCTGGTGCTGGAGGGTAAAGGGATTAATGATAGGGAAAAGCTGGTGAGAACAACTTCCTGGAGAGAAGAATTGCAGAGGGCTGAAGGGGGAAGTAAGGGAATGATGAGCACACATGACTAAAAACATAACCCAGGTCTAGAACAGATGTGCAAGGCCATATATGGGAAAGGATATGAGAGGAAAAGAGAGAGGACTGCTAGTGAAAAAGTTTGGAGAGAAGAATGGGAAGGGCTGAAGACTTCTTAAGCCTAGCAGTGATAGGCTTAAGATGTGTAAAAGACTCAATAATGTAACAGCAAAGAAATACAAATACAGCAATTGGATCAACATGCTACTACGACAACTATTGATCCTTACTTTCTATCTATAAGGGAACTGCACCTTTAGCAGCTAAGAGACATGATACAGAATATAGATAAAAGAAATACTGAAAGTTCTAAAACAAGAAAAAAAAAAAAAACCTAGGCAGAAAGCTGAAACACATCAAGTTCCATCTGAGTATGAGGACAAACTTTCTTATTTCAAGGGTGAGAGAGCAGTGGAACAGGCTGTCCAGAGAGGTTGTGGAGGCTCTTTCTGTCAAAACACCTGCCTGGAAGTGATCTTCTTCAAACTGCTATAAGTGAACCTACTTTAGAAGAGTGATTCATCTCCAGGAGTCACTTCAACCCCAGCCATTCTCTGACTCTATGGGAAACTACAAGAAGCCAAAACCCCATGAAAAAACCATAGAGTAACCACAAAGGAGGAGACAGGGGGTGGGTAGTTTCTAAAAAATCAAGAGTAACAAACTGGACAACATCTGTTGGGATAGATCTGCAGACAGACAGAAGAAAACATGTTGCAAAACAGGGTGAAGCAGAATAGGAATGCCTGGATAAACTGTGCCCCTCCAGACATAAACTAGATGGGAATGGATAGAAATAGGTAAAAGTAAATGGCAAACTTTAAGATTAGAGGGAAGGCATACTGAGGAAACTTTAAGATTAGAGGGAAGGCAAAAAGAGGTGTTTTTAATGGTGATAATCACAGAAGGAAGGTCCTACTGGGAAGAGCATCCAGCATCCAAACTGTTTGCCACAGTAAGAAGCACATCCTTCCTAAGAGACCTGCTACGGGTCCAGACAACTAGAATTCAGTTCTCCCATTTTTGAAAGGATTAGAAACCAGCACTGATGTTGACACTTCCCACAGAGAAGAATATGGAGGTGTGTGGCTTTTTATGAATTCAGCATGCTGTTAGACGGTTTAGATGAACAGAGGGAGACTGTACTGCGTTGCCTTCCATTTCCACAGGCAGCTTCTTTCTTGAACAACATACTGTTTAGCCACATTAACAGTAGTACATAGAAAACACTAAATGTAAAGGCTTTGTTTAAACAAGTATGTATTGTTTTCCTGTCTTTTAAAATAATCTTGATTTCTGCTGTTTTAAAGAAAGTAGCCAATTTTTCTGGGCACTATAGATCAAACTGTGAATCCTGGTAT
Source organism: Onychostruthus taczanowskii (assembly GCF_017590055.1). Classification (NCBI taxonomy): domain Eukaryota; kingdom Metazoa; phylum Chordata; class Aves; order Passeriformes; family Passeridae; genus Onychostruthus; species Onychostruthus taczanowskii. Next base: position 1,808,109 of record NW_024499239.1, read on the forward strand.
TTATCAGATGTAGGTTTACCAATTCATAGACTTAAGGGAAATAAATTTAATTGCGCATGAAATATCTAAAAAGCTGGTAATAGTACGCTTATGTTTATTAATAAATTTAATTTCACATGTCTCAATACTATTCTATGTATGAATATTTTCCCAGTATATTTCCAAGAAATAACTATTCTATTTTATTCACTTGCATTTAATTTTAATTTCAGTATTATACAGGACTTCTTTACTGAAACCAATTATATTAGAACACGGTAGATGTGTATACAGTGAATGTGAGGATTTTTCAAGCTCTGGGGCATCTTGCAATTTGTGTGTCCTGTTGCATTGACTGTCCTTCCCCAAGCAATAAATGAATACTTTGTCTGACTTAACATTTATGGGTTTTTGATGAAAATAAGGCATCTCTTATTTATCATGCCTTGCACAGCTTAGTTCATTTTCACAGCTAGCCAATAAAGAATATGTATTTTCTATTCCATCAATACAGAGTTCAGAAGGCTGATTATTTTTTATAGTTTAACTAAAAAAATTTCACATTACTCTTGTAAATAATACTGAAATATAATGGCTGTGAAGGATAATTGGATAATGAAACATTCAATTGCAAGGCAGGTTCTAAAAAAATTCAAAAGCTACTTAATGAAAAATTATGAAACCAGAATTTTCAGGTGTTTATTTCATTTAAATTGAATTAAAACAACTAATGATAAAATGTAGGCTTGAAAGAACAATTTCAAGTGTTAAGAGTAATGAAAATGTGCTAGAAGTTTTATTCAGAAAACAAAGCAGAAAAAACAATCTAGGGCAGTTAAATTGCAGCCAAAGCTAAAAAAGAAGAAAACAAGACTTTTTTTTTTTTTTATATCAGTAAAGCATGGATAAAACTTTTCTCTCTGTCCTCTTGAAGCAGTGTAACAAATATTTACATGCCTAAAATTCCCAATAATACAATACTGTGCTTATGTACTGGTATCTTCTGTTCTTAGCATCCTCTCTCATTCTTTTTCATATTCTGTGTGCTTTTTGGGCTGAAACTGCCTAAGGTGTGGTTTCCAGAGAGCCAAGCTCTTTCCTGACTTGCAAAGTCAACTTAGAGTTCATAGTTTTGACTTATAGTGAAGAATAGTCTCTGTGTCACTCCCATGTGTATGAGTTGACAGATGAAATTCTGTGCTGATATAATGACATTTCATTGCTCAGTCACTGAGTATCTGATATTTAACATATAATTTATTCACTTTAAATACTAGGGTGAGAAGGTTTCCTAAAAACATTGTCTAAGATGCACTAATACACTTGTCTTATTCAGGAAGAATTATAAAGAGAAAATGCTCAACAGTATAAAATAAAATTATTACATAATCTTTCAATAGTTAATGATATCAATTAAAGTGAAAGTTTTAACAAAATAGATTTTTTCATCTCGTTCCCATAAAAAAGGTAGAATAATGCAGCCATGAAAAAGTCCTGCCATGGCAAAAAATGGCTCTAGCAGAGATATTTGCTGCATGTGAGCTCATCCATAATGATTGTGGTTGCTTAGTGAGTAACCTTTATGATGACCCCCACTTTGCATCACCTTTCCCATTTCAATGTAAGAGTATTTTACCAGCATATAAACTAAACAATTTTTTGCCCAAGACTAGCCTTCAAGAAGAAAATCCTGTGAAAGAATGAAATCAGAATTGAAAATGTCTGAAGTGCATCAAAAAGTCTGTCAAAATTACTGTCCCTGCCTATACACATGCCCTCTAAAGAGCACCTTATAGAGCCCATTAGAAAAAGAAATAATAGTCTTTCTACAGTTTTTGACTCTGGCTTTATGTTTATCCAGCTCTGTTTTGATTTGTCTTTGCTACGTGGAGGTCACTGCAGAAAAGAGGATGTACAGCAGGTTGTGTTACTGTTTCACTCCTTACCAATGCACGATGTTTCACAAAGGACTGACTTGGTTGTTCAGTGTCAGAGAACAGAAAAAATTTAGGACATTTGAATTTTTTCTTTTTTAAGTAGGACAGTGAAGTTGATGCTTGAGGTCATGCATATAGAATTAAAGCAATTTCAGTTTTCTTTAACTGTTGCTTTAGGCAGGACAATATAATGTCACTTTTTTCCTGACAGATCATTAGTATGCATTGTTGTTAGTATTGTTAAAGGCAAAGCTTCACTAGCCTGAGGACAATTCATCACATAAAGACTGATAGTTTCAAGGTGAAATCTACAACCAGTGAAAGGAAAAGGATAAACCTATTTCACATCATTTCACATCTTAAGATACATCTGCACTGGGATCAATTGATGAGGTGTGGAAATGGAACTTCTGGGAAGATCTTAAGGAATTCAGAAAAAAAGGTTAAAGTATTTTAGCATATATGACTGAAATTAAAATGCAAGCTACTAAATTAAAAGGAAAAAGAGAAAATAACAGAGTTTATATAATTGGTCCTCCTTAGTGTTTTGCACGTTCATTAAAATTCGTAAGAACTATCCACAAAAAACAAAGAGGCTTTTCTAAAAAATGCTACGGGATTGTGAAGATGACACACTGCGACCACTGAAGTGTCAAAGAATCAACAGTGTTTATTTATAATAACAGAAAATTGGGTCAGAGCTACCCAAGAGACCAACAGAAACATGAAAGATTTAACATTGGAAAGGACCTGATAAGCAAATTACACATTTACATTTTAAACTAGTAAATTTGATAATAGCAGAGCACAAGATCAGCTCCAGTGATGGTTTCCAATACCAAAGTGAGGATTTAAGATTGAGTGAGGATTTAAGACTGAATGATTAATTTATTACCATGAAAACTTGGAACCATCCAGGAAGACCAGCTAAGCCCAAAATCATGCAGAAGCAGTAGCAGTATTTAAAAAACTCCATGAAAACCACGTAACACTTAGCCAGCTATAAAACGTTTCCTATGAGTTTAGGCATACACACTGTTCATTTCTTTATGAATTTACTTGATTTATAAGTTGTGGTATTGAGTCTAATGAGCTCCTTAAGACAGAATTTGCTTTATGGATGTAGTAATTTCTTCACAGTAACATGATGTGGCACTACTTCATTTTATCAGGATTGTGATGAATTATCCTTTTTCATGTCCTGGATTTATTTTTTTTTTAATAAGCTTTAGCATACTAACAGGTACAATTACTTTTGATATGTATCATCTGTCAAATGAATTTTTTTAAAATTAAGCTTTTAATAGAATTCTGCCCCTTAGCCCCAAATCTTACTCTGCTTTATTCTTAGCTTGGATAATAAAAGAGAAGTATGAAATCTACATAGGCCTCCAACTTCTGCTAGACACTCCCATTAAAAGAAATCTGGTATTTCAGTAAATTCTAGATTAATTGTAGGGATAACAAAATTTTAAAATCCACTCCACCTAGTATTTACAGCAAACAGATTAGCAAGAAAAGAGGGAAAAACCCTACATTATTTAAATTAAGATTCCCAAAGCTTATAGTACCTGATACTACAATATATACTCAGCAATTAAGTTTGTACCAACAGCAGTGGTATCGTGTTCGCATGCGAACTCACAGAGCATACTAATGCTCACAATGCTGCTCAGCACCAGACATCCTACGTATCTTACAGCAGCCAAAAACCCCTATTGCAAACTTTCACAAAAGCAATGCAAGGTCTGGCATAGATATATATAAGCATGTTGTTAATAGGTGATATGAGCATTCCTAACATGAACTCAGGTTCTCTTTAGTAACTGATAAATTACATGGCAAGGAACATGACACCACCAGCGCCCTCTCCATTTAATAAACTTGTTATGGAAAGTTGGAAGGGAACTCAGACCACGGGTTGCCATTCTTTGGCAATGCTTCTCAAGTGAGCTTTCAGCTGCAGATTAAGCTCATAGATCCTGCTTTTTCAAAGTTTAAGATTTAAGCAGTTAATGGAAGGTAAGAAAAGCTCATACTTAGGAAAACTGGATCCTGCCTTTCACCCCAAGTCAGTCAAGCTGGAAGTAATCTCCAGAGAGGATGCTGAAAAGCAGGACAGTCTATCCCAAAGGGCTATTAATTTCATACTGATGAAATTTTGCAGTATGATACTACTGAGTCCTTTATAGACTTCTTTCTTTAGCAGAAATTACTTAAAAGCAGAAGCACACCTTGTGCACATATTGGAACGGGAAGAGTTTCCTTGTCTTCAGAATGGTGTTATTAAATAATAAAACTAATCTGAAGCAACCTAAATGTCAATTAAACAGTGTAAAGAGACCAAGCTCTGTTAAAATGAAAATAGTTCTGAAGTCTTAGAGGAAAAACTAATAGAAAAATTGTAAGGTTATAGCTAAAATGTTACATCTCAGTTGGCTTTGCAAGGCTGAATCCTTTTTAGAAGAATAAAACACAAAGTACAAAATTGGCTGCTGTACTAATCATGTGGCCTAATCAGAGAAATCTACATTTTCACTTGTTAGAAAAATTGCAACTGTTTAATTGACAGGTGTATGTATAATTTAGAAAAACTATAATCCTTTTTCTCCTGCATGGTGTGGCTGACAAAAGAAAAGGGTATTTTTAGTGAAGTCAAATCTTAGCATCATACACTGTTTTGGTTTTTTTTTTGTGCCCTGTCTTATGTACATCTTAGTTATACAAAAAAAAAAATACCTAATAAAGCCTTACAAACTAAAGCATGTTTATTTTCTTGCATTTTTCAGGGGCCACTGCATATGTCACGCATCTGTGCTCAAACCCTTTTAAGTGGTCTGCTTTAACAGATGCATTCCAGCCCACTTTGGTTTGCTTAAATTAATCACCATTCTGCCTGCTTCTACCACCTTCCATTGACTTCAGTGGTAAAGATTAAAGATTGTTTAGCTAAAAGCAATTCTTAAACTTCTACAAAGCTATTACAGGCTATAGGATGAGAATTAAAAGACAGATTACCTGTAAGGGTAGCCATGGTATTTGGAGCGAAATATCGACAACAGGAAGCTGAAGAAAAAGACCACAAGACCAAGGCCTACCAGACATATTACTGGAAAGAAAACAACTTTGTTTATTAGCACATAAAAGATTTAAACCTGCAATCTCTACAAACAATATTATTTATGTCAATCATTTATAGAGAATTTTGACACAGTGAAATACAAAATGTTACTGCCTTGACTACTGAAGCCCACTATCTTCTGACAGGATTTCAAACAGATATGGAAATAACATTTATGGTTATTAGGAAAAAATAACCTGTCAGGGCAAATGTATTTTCAAGAAAAAAGCAGAAATTTGAAAGTCAAATGTATGTGGATGCAAACACCTTACTGCTGATAATGGATTTAACAGCCCATTAAATTATACATATCAAATAATGTCATTTCAGGTATTTGCTTGTTCTTTTTAGAAAAAAAATATACATTTAGAAAAATGTCCCTTGACTAATGGAATCATGTCTTTAGCCTAGCCAACCATCTATGGCTGAAGTAGCAGTAAAGGCAGCTTAGTAACTACTTTATCTAGTTACTAATGGCTAAAAATGTCACTGTTCGAAGTTCCAAGGCTGGCAGCCAAGGCTGGCAGCCAAATCACTTTTTACTGTTAGCTCACTAGCAACATAAATCTTCAGATTCTGGAGGTAAATAACAATCATGCAGATACCATTGCATCTTTTCAGACAAAGAATGAACTAACAAAGTAAATGCTTAAATGAACAAACAAAATTTGGAACATCTGTTGGCATCATGTGGAATAATAGCATAAAACCTTCTTGATTGTGATAGCCCACTCTATTGCAAGTAAATAAATTCTTTAAAAAGCGGGACATGTAACAAACTGAGATGCAGCTCATCTACATAAGATAACATTTTGATTCTAGTGAGCTACTTTGATTTTAAAAACTCCTCTTCTTATCCTATTCCTACTTTAGCCAACCCTTGCTATTTAATTGCAATATTCATGCTTCAAAAGTGCGCTGCCTTTGAGCGAAGGATGAGAAAACATGAAGCCAAGGAAACTGACAATGATGCATTTTTTCATTAAAACTGACCATGTGGAAAGTGACACATGTCAACTGGAATATAAAATTTCCACAGTTATTTTGAGAAAACTAGCCAGGTACAAACCTAATAAACATACTTCATTATAAAGAAATCACCACTCATAAATATGATTTACAAGCATGGATGAATAAACTGGAAGCATGAACAGTGCAAGGCAGATACACAGAAAGCATTTACATAATGGCCGCAAAGAGCCTGAATTTTTGCTGCAGTCCACTGGTATTTCACTGTGACTGTGTTCACAGGCCCGGATCTACGATCACATTCCAATTAAACTCATGTCACTGTATCCTTTTGATACCTTGTGAAGGCTGACCTAGAACAGAGACTAGACAGAGCTAAAGAATAAAGTAGGGATTTATTAAAAGGCCTCAATGGATCCACCTTGGGCAGCACAAGAGCCCAGCCAGGGCTACACCCAAGATGAACCAGAATAGTCACAAAATGGACGACTGGTCACAGGTGGTCTCACACCTATTTATAAGTAAGTCCTGGTCCATCTGCATATTTGAGTTAATTGTCCAATTATAACTTTAGGTTATGAAGTCCCATCCTTCTTGTTTTCTCTCTTCATTCCACCGTTGTTTATGCTCTTGGACCTGAAATTTGGATTGGTTGTTCCTGGTCCCCAGCTAGAGAAGGAATTTGTCTATCTACTCTGTGAATAGAGCTTATCATCCTTAATAGGAAGCTCAGAACTACACACTAAAGCAGCACAGAATCTGAAAAATATAAAAAGCTAAAACCTAAGGCATCACTTTGTCACCACTGTTAAAGCTAGTTACTATAGAAGATACTCAGAATTAATGACAGATCTGCAGCTTGCTGAAGGAGACCTTCAAATCACTATAGATCAGAGATATCTCTAGCCATTCACCCAGTTATTGTCAAGAGTTCTAGAATACTTTAAAATAAAATAGTTGGCCAGCTCTATCTGCAATACTGTGTATTACAGGAAAGCTAAAGAACTGACCTCAAAAGAAAGAAGAGACAGTGTAGGAATTCTGTTATCTTCCAAAGACCTTCAATGGCTTATATGAGAAAAATAAGTTAGGGGATATAACAGGTGCAAAGGCAGATGGGCATCTTTGTTTCAACCCATGTCATACTCAGTAAAACCTTGTCTGACGTAACAGTGAGAAAGTTTGATTCTGGATAAAACCCTTTAATATTGTGTGTTAATGTGATTCACTGACAAAAAAACCAACAAAATTCAGAAAAACATTAAAAATTGCATTTCAAGCTAAATATCTTTTGACATTAGAGATTAGGTATGTTCTGTATTACACCTATTGCTGGGCTTCTACCTTCCTCTGGAGACTCGATACTGGCAAGAGTACCAAATAAAAGAATTTTCGCACTTTTTGGATGTTGTCATCTTATAACAATGTTTTGAAACTCTTGTTCTTTAATATCACTGACTTCTGATATAATCCAAGAGCCAAAAAGCAGTTATGCAATGTAACAGAGACATTGTGTCAAGCTGTACTTGGGCTGAGAATGCTTAAAGTATTTTTTTACTGTTACTACTTCATGTGAATGCAGTTTTATCAACAGAATTTTTATGCTCTCCTCTTTTCCAAACAACAAAAGGTAAACACTGGTTTAAGGCAGAGACCATCTGAAAACTTAATCAGATATTCACTTGTAATTTCACAGTGTCTTCTAATTGTCCAAGCATTACTTTAGCTATAAAGTACAACTTACTTCTCCTTTTTCCAACATCCCCTTTGGAAGTAGCAGCTTCATTCAGGAGTACCATTCCCATGGTGATAGCAGCATCTGAATCGCCATTGTCAAGGAAAGCAGCAGATGTGTGGATACCTCAGAAAGCCACAAAGGTAGATCTATGAACTACAGCTTGCAAGTTCATAAAATGAAAGAAGGTATTTATATATAACAACTGCATATCACAATCTATAATGTGCTGATATACTCACCTGTGGCAAAAATGTACAGGAATTTCTTTGTGCATTCTGGATTTTAAAAAAATGAAAGAAGGTTCAAGAAACTTTAAAGGACAAGTAGGACACAAATTTTGGACAGTTATGGAAACAGCCACTCCCCAGTATTTTAAAATATTCTGTATATTTAAATATTCTGTATCAAAAGATTTTTAAAAAACAAAAACTGTAAGATCCAGAAATAATTTATTGCAATTGCACACAATTCACTGGTTATTTGACACAAACTGAAGTAGCTGGACTGGTTTATCTTCCTCTGCATTTAGATAAGACATTAACTCCCTCTTTAGTGTCATATTGCTTAACAGTTTAGCAGAGAAACATCTCAGAGGCAAAGCGCTCAGTCACTTTCAATGTTTTGTTGTCTCATTATAACTGTTACAAATGTGAACAAGTACATAACGATAAAACAGTTTCAATAATCTAGCAAGCTCTTAAGCCATTCTCCTAATTGTTTATTTGAAGCCATATCAACAAAAAGGAACAGTTACCACTGTGCATAACATCTGTTCTGAAGCAGAGGCAAGCCTGAACGCTACTCTGAAGCAGGTGTGAATCATGAGAACCAAAGGTCACAATAGCAGCAAACACAAACTTCAACACACTTTTCAGATGGTCAAATAAGGTTGGAGTTTTCAACATTACTTAACTCAGGGCATGATGAATACAGACTTCAAGAATAAGATGTTATTACTTATGCACACCATTCAAAAAGACACTTCAAATGTGCTAGATCCATAAGTATTACCTGCATCTAGTAACACTGCACTTGCACTAATCATAATATATTAATATTTTTCATTTTAGGAATGTTCAAAATTAGACCAAAATGTTCAAAGACATCTGAAATTTTCATTGTAAAATTTTAATAAAGCTGAGCTTGAGCAAAAGGATTTAGAACTGTCAATGCTAACACAATCACACTTCCTAAGAGATGAGAAGCCTGATTCAGGTTTGACTTCCAAATTTTATACTCACAAACAGAAAAGTCAAATGAAGAATAACAGGATTTTAAAAAGTAAACATCAATGGTGAAAGTTGGCACAAGCAAATAGGCAACATGAAGGAAATATAATTTTAACATCACCTCTTTGATGCAGACATTTACCTACAGTCCTAAATTAAGCTCCAATTAAAATCATGCTAGTAGCTCAAATTAAATTCCTCACACATGTGCAAGCTGCAAGACATAGAGACAGTCTATGAATAATTGGTTACATTCAAGTCTTCCAAAAGCTTATGACTGCACTTGAAAAAATACAAAAAAAAAAAAAAAGGCAGCAAAATATTGTGAAAAAATTAATCTTGGAATCCATGGTACAAAAATTGCTTTCTAAAAGTTTTACTTGTTAAGATTCAGACTCACAAGCATATGAGACTGGGAATCTCCTGTTCTACTGCTATACTTCCAGTAGGGAAAAAGAACTGTGGAGAATGTAATGAGAATAATTCAATTCTTCATTTTTCAATGTTACAAAAACATAAAGATTAATTGAGGCAGTTGTCACAAAAACGGCTGAGAAAAAAAATTCCATATGTATTTCTACCCTATTAAAGAAAAGCCCCTAAGGTAGCATTACGTAATAACTTTATTTTACCAGTTCCTCACTTAGATTTATAATAGTGTTTTTCTCCTGAATTTAACAGTCAAGGGAAAGAAAAGCACAGTCCCAAGATGTAAAGGTAACTCACCAGGTCCTCTTGGGAAAGTGCTACTTTTTGAAAAGGCTTTGAAATGCCTTGTAAATGTTTTGGGGTTTTTTTTGTTGTTTTTTTTTTTTTTTTTGGGGGGGGGGGGGGTTTTTTTTTTTTTTTTTTTTTTTTTTTTTGGGGGGGGGGGGGGGTTTTTTTTTTTTTTTTTTTTTTTTTTTGGTTTTGGGTTTTTTTTTTCTTGATTATCTCATGCAGTATCAGTACATAATGTGGTTCTTTGCTATTTCTCTTACCTGGCTGCTTCTGAGAAACAAACCAACCAACCACACACTAAAAAGCCATTTGGGACACATCCCTTCTGTAACAAAGTTCTTATTTTCTTAGCAGACCAGGAGTTTAATTCACTTTTCTTACCATCAAGAACAACAATCTCACAAAAGTAAGTTGTTCTGCAACGGAGAATTATAGGTCTGTAACCACATGAATTGTGCGGGGGTTTTCTTCCCCTCTCTTTTGGAGCTTCACATCATTACCCCTGAAGCTTCCCTCACGCTGTCACTATTTTTGCTTCAGTTATTGCTTTCCAACTTTAATCAACATTGCTGAGCCTTCAGCCTCATTGGTTGCCTTTTACACTCAATGATATCACAGCCACACTGTAACACTGTGCATGGTACTTGCCTCAGCTCTCTGTTGCTAAAATAAAAATTCAACCTGAGTTGTAATTTCGATACAATAATTAGCTTTTTTACCACAGAATATATAGCTTGTAACTATTTTTCACTCATTTCTAACATTCTGTATTATGACTACAATGTCTTGATATTATGCAACATAAAGCAACAGTCCCAGCTCTGAAAATAATCTTTTACAGTATCGCAATTTTCTAATAGTGCAGAATGTAAAATTTTAGCAAGTGGTTACTTGAACAGTTTTTCATCTGCAAAAATGATGCACCAAAGATGTACTTATTTTCCAATTCCTCTTTATCTGCTTCACTATGTATTACGAAACTACTTTGAAAAGATGAGGGGAATGTGGCAGTCAGATAAGCCATGGAAAGCAAATGTTTTCTGATAAATTTATTCCTCTATTGAATTTTTTTGTGTAAATCCTGTTCTATACCTTCTCAAATTATTACATTTTTACATATGAAACTTCTGCTTTTCCTTTTCCCAGCTGATACGTTTTCATAAAAAATGAAAACATATTATTTACATAGGGCTTTTGAAAAGGTTTTGAATTTTGATACAGGAAGAACAACAGTTTTAAAGCAGGATGAAAAAGACAGTAATAATCACAATTTATAAGCTTATACAGAAAATAATCAGAATAAAATATTCAGCCCTGAAAAAATCAAGATGCGTTATCAGAAATAGGGAAAAAACCAGACCACCAAACCCAAAACAAAGCAGAACCAAAAATACTGAACCAATAAAATCCAAAATTATAGATATCCTACAATATGAAACTAATTGCTAGTAAATTTGGGATACTTATTATTAGCATACTAATAATAGAAAATAGAAAATTTAATCACATAATGCCCAAAAGGAAGAAAACCTGATAATTCCAAAGTTTATTAATGTAATACATAATTTATATCTTTATGTCATAAATTTATTCCTAATTAGTAGTAAGTGAGAAGTGAAAGAAGGAGAGAAAATAGCCTGAGTAGCATTTGGTTACTTTTGTGAAAAAAGTTTGGTGGTCTCATTCATATTCAGTTGTTTTTCTGCCAAGGGTGCAAAATCTGGCATTAGCATTACAAACACAGAAAGAAACAGCTACCTTTTAAAATGCACATCACGCAGTTGCTTAATAACACATGAGCAAGAAAAACTAGAGAACAAAATATTCATCACTTGAGCCTATGCTCAGTTTACTGTTACCTAAAATGGGGATAGATTATCATGTAATCTTTAAAAATTGCTGGTTCAGTTTATCAGACATGGAACAAAATCATATACTTTGTGTCAAGGAGTAATATGAACAGAAAGATCTACAGAGGTTTCATCTTCTCTCTTTTTTTCTTTTTTTTTCTCTCTCCTTTTTTTTTTTTTTTTTTTTTCTTTTCTCTTTTTTTTTTTTTTCCTTTTTTCATTCCATTTTTTGTTTGGCTTGCTTTTTGCTGGGGGTGATGATTAGAACATGAGAAATTCTTTGCTGGCCCCTTACAAGAGGGCATATTATGCTGATAGGGATATTTATTTTAACCTTTTTCTACTGAGACTTAAACTTCTGTGTTTAAGATGCCAACTCCTGTATGTTTCATCTCACTGAAGAAGGATGACTTCTAAATCAGAAGCTGAAAAAGTGGAGAACAGTCTGAAAATTATTTATCTGAATATGGATTTATGGATGAATACACAATCAAGCTGTATTAAGTATCATTTAATGGCCTGAAATCCAGTTGTAATGATACTAAGAACAACCCTGAACATACTATCTGTTTAAAACCTTCTGGCTTCAGCTTAACTGGATGGTTTTTCAATAATTTTAAGAAGTATCACACAAGTCTTGGCATTCATGGAATTCTACTCAACTCCTTGAAATATGCATGTCACAACAGTGAAGTAGCTCAAAGTTTGCATTTCTACCATTGAAATGCCAACTATACTATACCACTTTCCTTTTTGCATCATTTTAGAAGAGCAGAGAATAGATTTCACACTAATATAGAATTTCCTGTAGTGAAAAAGTTTATTATTAATTTGATTAGTTTCAGCTTTAGTTTATGAACCTGTCTCTCTAATCCGCAAGCAATCTGATAGAACCATTGCTCTTGTGGTGCTCTTAGACATCTGAGAATGGAAAGGCCATATAAAAGCATCAGAAGAAGAAAAGACCCTGGAATCTGTTTTAATTCAGCTGCAAAATGGAGCATAGAGATACCTGATTAAGTTTGTGTTAAATCACTACTCAAACATGCAGAGTTTTTCAGCCTGATTTACATCCTAATTATTCACATTTAGGATCAGCTAAAACTAACACTGGAGAAATGATTTTTACATTTATTATTTATCACCTTTTTGGTTGTATGGATTACATCTAATAAAATTTCAGGTTTAGTGCTGTCCATCTTGCAAATTTCTATAGTGTGGTTTGCTCCATAATATCTTTTTCTAGCTTTACTTATATTTTGTAATCAATTTCTCTAAATTTTCAAATATATATTTCAAATAAATATTCAAATCACAGAAGTCTAAACACCTCTAGAACAGGTAGATGTATAACAGTACTTTACTTTTATTGATGTTAAGCATACCGGAGAAACAAAGAAATGAGGGAAGTTCTTGACAGTTTAATTTAACTTTTAAACACAGACACGTTTCCTAAAACAATCTGCATTTGAGCTTTTTTAAGTATTTATGAGACTATATAATTTTCTCTCAGTATTCTAACACTTACAAACATCTACCTTATTTTCAAGCACTTTATTTCAAACACTAGCCCTACTATGTCTAGCTGTTTGTTAGCACACACTTGATACTTGCATGCAGGCACAATCTCTCTTGCTTTTCCTACAAATCGATAAATATTTTTGAGAATATCACACATTCTTTTTCTACACCATAAGTCATCATCAACGTGAGTCTAGGCTGTCGTTTTACTCTCCACCATTGCTAGGATCTAGGCAATAAAATTTATTTCTTAGCTGAATGCACTTCAGGACTACTCCATTTAGTAAAAGGCATCTATGGATCCAAAAGGTAAAAAATTTAACTTTGGACTAGATTTCTGCATCTTTTAGCCATTCAAGCTAATATGTTTCTTAACCATTAAAATAATTAACTGAAGCATAAACAAACCCTTAAGAATGTCTTCAGCCTATGGTCAGTGAATGCCTCTTGTGTAGACAAGTAGTCAGCTATTTGTGAAAGGCAAATAAAAATGGGCCAATTACCAGTGCAGCTGACACCTAATTAGCTTTGCAGGGGTCTGCACTTCCATTGGAAAATTTTAACTAGAAACTGAAAATGGTTCAAAATCACTGAAATTCAGAGTTGGTAAATTCATGTAGAGGACACACACCACATGTGGAGGTAGTTCACCAATTCCAGAGTACTGCAATTAGCTGATGAAAGATTCTGAATTATGTTTCATGTTGTGTTAACAAATGCCCAACTGTAAATTTAAGGTCTCTGCATATCTCTTTCACATTTAAGGAACCTTAATGTCTTTTCTAAAGGGTCATATTATGAACTGTTTTAAGGTCAAGCAGTAGGAGACTTAGGTAACATAAAACTGTCTTGATTTTTCTAGCTATGATGTCCTTATGCTCCATTACATTTAGAAGCAATCAGACACCTTCCAGAAGAATCAGAATAAGTTACAAGGTTCACAGGCAGTACTGGCGGCTAATGCAAGTAAATAATAGAAAATGTGCAAGATGTTGTGCTGCTTTGGATGTTGGTTTCCAAAGTTAATCAGGAAGCATGCTTAAATATGCTATAATGCTGTGTTTTTAGTCCTAACTTTATCCACCGTGGTCTTCCTTCCTTCCTTTCCTTCCTTCCCTTCTTCCACCCTTAAGATCAAGAATACAATAAACCTGTCTCACTGCTTTAGTTAGCATCCTCATTCACTTTACCATATAATCTCTGGGGAGCACAGAACTAGTTGTGCATGTTGATGCACAAGTGACAGAATCTTACTACTGAGAGCTAATTGAATATTATTCTACTGACTTATGACTCAAAATTTCAGATTCTTATGCTCAGTGACTCTGACATACAGAAAATCATCTCTTTACATTCATCTTACGGAGAAGTTTCCTCACACCACAGAGGCACTTAATACACTTAATTTAAAGTCCCTCTGTAGGACAGGAAATCGCGTTCATAATAGCTGTCATTTTAATGCTACCAAAAAGCTTTCTCCTTTTGCTTTTCAATCAATATCTCGTTTCCACCTACCCAGGTGTCCCATTAAACTTTGCCTTGGGAATTCAAATTAGGAAACTGAAAAGACATTTCCATTTTTACTTAGGTGCATGTGCTTAATCAGCATCAATGCTAAGTTTAATAGTAATAATGAGAAAACTTACCAGGTTAATCACAACTGCTAATTCCTATAATAATGGTTTTTGGTTGAAATATCTCCTACATAGGAGCTATATTATACAAATATATTACATAAGTATATAAGTAAATTGTTTAATAACTGAGACTCCTTTCATAATGAAAATATTTACTTTTAAATTTACTCCGTAAAGATCCACTGATACTACAAAAGGGAAAAAACTATGACATTACATTCAAAACAGTTTTATTTCTCCAGGGAATAACATAAAAACTTGATGAAAATTCATTAGAAATACTGAGTAGTGTCTACAAAAAGGAGGAATAAAAGAATTTAAGAAATCTTTTAACTTCAGTGCAGCTTATCCAACATTATTATTCCTTATCTTTCTTGCTGTATCTTGACACCCAGAGCAATATTTACAGCTGCAAACTTCAATGCCGTTTTGGATATAACAGCCATATACACTATCTCTACTCAACTGTAGTCAGTAATACTGACTGGGCAGTTTACTGCACGTCATTTCTCTCAGGCAATGACAGCTCTTCATTCCAAAGTTATCTCTCTTTTGCCTTTACGTCTTCTTAATAACTGTAGCAACAGTACTTCAATACCTTGTCTTTACTTTCTTGTCACTCCAAGAATGTCAACCTACTCAGCATTTAAAAAAATTTTATTAGTACCGATCATTTCTGCTGACTCCTCTTATCTAAGACCCAATTTTTTCAGAAGAGGGCTGCAAGAATAGACACCACAAGTCTGGAACATTTTCTGCATGGCGAAAGAGAATGTTTCAACCTGGAAAGAAGAAAAGAAAACTGAAAGCAGATTGAAAAGACTGGCATATTTTCATGGATATAACCTCAAATTAAATTTATACCGAATTCTTATTCCGTATTACTTTTTTTAGTGGAAATAATGACAAAAATATTTTCTTTTTAGAATTTTTTTAACCTGTCGATTTATGGCAAACAATGATGCATAATGTAGCATGAATAAAAGCAAACCTTGGCTTTTGTTTTATTCCTAGGCAAAAAAAAGCTAAAACATAATGGATCACACACTTCTATTCCATAGAGCGTTCGCTTCATTTTTTAATGAAAGCTTCACTAAATCTCTTCCACCAATTCTATAAGGCTGGCAAAAGAAATCCAAAGGGAAGCCAAATGTTATGTCAGACAAGACAGTAATTCATACCAGAATGCACCATGAACTGTAGGTTGGAGGGTTCAGACTAGATGAAAAACAGCTTCATATCTGAAACTGCCCAGAGAGATTATGTGATCTCCATCCCTGAAGTTCTGAAAAAATTGCGCCCAACAACACCAAGCAAGACAAGCTCCAATGTTAGTGATAATCCTTCAATAACAGAAAGACTGCAGCATATAGTCTTCTGAGATCCCTTTCAACCAATACTTTCATGATTTCCATAATTATGTCCTGAAGTTAACTCTCCAAAACAAGAGAAAGGGGAGCCAAAAAACAAAACTGAGTTAAGTGTCATCTTTGCAGCATAATACAGACTGCTTGAAGTAATAGCCTGAAAGTCACAGAAGTGTATAATATGCAAGCACCAGGATATCTTGGAGGTTTTTTCCAACCTTAATGATTGTCGGATATCCAACCATGTCTTTTCACTGTTCTCTGCTACATGTTCATGAAAACATGCAGTTCATTAAGTTCATGAAGAACTGCAGCCCACAGGAAAGGCTCACATTGGAGAAGTTTGTGAAGAACTTTCTCCCATAGGAGGAAGCAAGGGAAGAGTGTGATGAGTCCTCATCCTGAGGAAGAAAGAGAGGCAGAGACAATTGTGATGAACCGGACACGACTTCGATTCTCCATACCCTTGCACCACTGTGGGAGACCAGGTAGATAAATCAGGAGCAAAGTTAAGCCTAGGATGAAGGGAGGGGTGGGGGGGAAGTAGTTTTAAGATTTTTTTGTTCTTTCTCATTACCCTCTCTGTTTTGATTGGTAGTAACTTCAGTTAATTTCCCTAAGTCTCTCCCTGTCCTTGTCTTGACCCATGAGCCTTTTGCTACATTTTCTCTCCCCTGAGCAGCTGAAGAGTGACTGAGTGGCTTTGGCAAGCCCCTCTCAAGCGAAGGTCAGCCCACCCCTAGTGCCAATGAAATTCACCCCTATTACCAGTCCTTGGTGAGTACACTGTATGTGTATATCTACCTATGCAATCAGTAGCTTAGTATAGATTTTACTGAATTTAATTTTGCCTTATAAAATGACTTAAACTGTATCTGACATCTTCAGAAGTCCTTCTTACCCAAGTCCTAATTATGTAGCTACAGCATGGAAAACCAGATTTCTATATAGAAATCATCTAGCAGATGGGGTAGGATCACTACCTAAAATAAAATACAGAAATCCTAAGGAAATTAATATTTTTTCATCTGAGGTATTAAAAATTCACTTTCTAGAGAAATACAGCATTGCATCTCAACATCTAGCAAGAAATGACAAGCTTACTACTACAAAGTAAAAAGAAGCAACCAAATGAAACATGTACATTACCAGAATAGTAATGTCCTGTTTTAAAATTCAATGCATCTTTCAAAGAATAAAATGAATCTGGCATATTTTTTCTATTTCCCACATTTTACAACAACATTTTCTGAATAAAAAAATAATGAAGAAGCAATTAAGCAGCTCATAATTACTAGCAACATTGAAAGAATAAAGGAATAATAATTTTCATGAGTAACTGTTAAACTCTGTCAAGATTTTTTGTGAAAGATTTCATTCTGAAATTTGTGTGTGACCAAAAACTCATCTCAACAGCATTGAGCCATGAAATGAAACCTTAGAGAATACTTTCTGCAAGTGGCAATGAACAACATCACTGAAAAGATTCTTTCAGACAGCTGCATTAATGTAGCTAGCCAACTTCCTGGTTTAGAGACAGTATCTGCCAACAAAAATATATGACTTTCATGCCTGAGTCAGAGAAAATATGTAATCAACAGAATTTTTATTATTAATACTCTCTGGTTTGGGGGCCCACTTTTCTCAAGCAGTCAATGGGATTGTTTTAGATAACAGATTTGTTTAAATTCTGGCAGTTCATGAAAAGCAGAAAACTGTGAAATCATAAATTCCAGCTCTACAAAGGAAAGCATAAAGATGATACCAGTAAGATACATACTCTATCTAATAAACAAGAAACTTTTCATATAAAATAGTTGTCTCTGTGTAGTTTTCTAAAAATGTAGCATTTAAAGCAATAATCACTGAGTTTTGACTTGGCAGTTTTCAGGTGGAAACTCTACACAGATGGAAACTTTGTAGCCCCTCTGGGTAACCTGCTCCCACGCTTGCGCACCCTTACAGTAAGAAGCATCTTCTTGTCTTCAGACTGATTTTCCTGGTTTTCAGTTTTATTACACTGCCCCTTGTTCTCTCAAAGGGCACTACTGTCTCCTTCCTCTTCATGTCCTCCAGATAACTGTTTACATTCATGAGATCTCCCAGAGAGTCTTTAAGTTTAAACAGTTCCAGCTCCCTCAGCCTTTTCTCACAGGATAATCCCCTAATCATCTTTGTGCCTCTTTGCTGGACTCACACAATTAAGTCTGCAACATTCCTGTACTGGGAGATCCAGAACTGAAAACATCATTCCAGTCCAATTGCAAATATTATATTTGCTCTGGAAAATATGATCATAACTTTGAAACTAAATTAATAATGGCTATTTATGAAGCATATAAGGTTTCACAGGCAGCAAAATGGATGCCAGGCAAATGAATGTAATGAAGGTGTAATGAAGGTGTTGTCTTTGGCTAAGAAATGCCAAAGATGAAGGCAGACAGGGAAGTTAGAGGAAGGGCAGGTTCAAAGGCAACGTAACTTCAGAGACAGAACAAAAGAGTAGCCACAATCATAAAATACTGCAGATTGGGAAATATTATTTTCTTTTGCTTGTTCCCCTTAGAGAAAGTTATTTGTGATGGAACTACTGAACTTTAAAAATGGTTAATGGTTATTGGAGTTCTCTTTCAATGAAGAGAGATGGTAAGAATCAGCATTTTAAAACCGCAGAGCACAAGTTTTTCTTACAGTTTATTAAAACTTTCACCAAAAAACCAAAAAAACCCAGTGTCCCTCCCCACCCCCGCTGAAAACCCCAACTTAACTTTCTCTGACACATTAAGACTGAAAGAGTAAATGTAGGTCTCAAAGTCTTTCTGTGAGGAGGTGATGTCAGAGCAAAAGTGATTGAATTATTTGTTTCAAGAAGCAATAGTAAACTGTTTATATTAGGTGGAGGAAAAAAAAAAAATCCAAGGACTATTGGAGGACAAATCATCTTCATGCATACTTGGTAAATTTCTGTATGCCTTTCTTGTAAGTAAAAAGAAATAAAATTTATTTTAATTGAATTTTTAATTATTATAAGAAAGATTAAAAAAAAAGAACATTAGTTTTTACCACTGGAAGGGTAACACTGAAAAGAAAAAAAAATAAGAATAGTAACCAGGTACAAGACTAACAAAGGAGATAGCAAGGTGCACAGAGGTGAAAAGCAATGCCAGTGTTACTTGGCAGTAAATAGAAACAACAATGAATATTTATTTCAATATATGACAAGTAAGCCAAAATACAATACCTGCTTAAATGTTCAATGATATTCACTGCCAGAGCAATTTTATTTAACAGCACACTGTGCCTCACATTGTTTTTTTAATATTTATCACCAGTTTGAAGGATACTCAGCAGAAGAATAATATGCGACTCCGCCACAAACTGAGCCTGGCTGCTTCCATGTATGTAACTCTGTAAAATAAAAATGAAAAACATTCCTCCTGAAGAAATCCATTGAAAATGGCACGACCAGATACGTGAGAATAAAACCTGTTTTGCAGAAAAATGCAGGTAGCAACAGGTAGAAATTAACAGCACAGTTTATGTATATAGGTTTAGTCAAAACGAATGTTAAAAATTTACACAATTTTTACACAATTTTTATGTGTTTACACAAAACACATATATAGAGTAAATGTAATGTTTCAAACAGGAAAGCACTATGCTGGGCTCTTCTTCACAGTGCTGCTACTGCGGAATAAAGAACATGCATTTATTTGCTCAGGTGATACAATTTTTCAAAAGGGAGATGATAAAATCAAGGGCATGCCACAGCATGGTTTTTACAAAAGTGAAAACTGAAGCCTGTCTTAAACAAATCATTCTACTTTAGTCTTTCTCAGATTGAGTGAAGTGTCTTCATACAAAGTCTATTTTGTCTTTCTCCAGTAAGGTACAATTAGGTCCATCAAAGTTCCTAATGCATAAACTATCTTATTTATATGGAAACATTGTAAAATAGTGTTAATACTAAAACTAAGTCTAGCACAGTCTACTGCTCTCTATCCCAAATAACTATTCTTAGTTTGTACATTTATTTTAAGAACCTGTAGTTTATTAGTGAAAAGCTGTTAGTGTTTATTGTTAACTATCTATGACAGCAATAAGGACTGAAGGACTGTCAACAAGCACGAAATAAGGGAGAATCTCTGTCTTCCTCTCCTGTATCAATTACAAACACTGAGTACAGTTTGTCACAGCATGCTATGTGAAGTTAAATATATCCGTGTTCTGAAAGTATTATTTATATATATTATTCTTAGGCACAGATAAAATTTTCACCCTAACTAAATGGAAAGAAAAATGCTCACTAGTAAGGTAAAGAAACATAAAACTTTTTGCCCTCAGTCTAAATGCAGGGGTTTGTTTGTTTATTTAACTTACACGTGTTGATTTGGTTCAGTTTATTCTGCGTAATTCTGGCTTAGTAGCATCCTTGTCATGATTCAGAACTCAGATTTGAAATAATTGGATGTTTTAGCATACAAAAGAATGCTTTTACCCACACCAGTTAAATGCTAGATGCTGTGTCAGATCATGTAATTTATATCTACTCAGTAGGTTGTTATCTATTGTTTTCAAAATTCAATCATATTATGCTCATTCAAATAATCAATTCAAACCTAAACCAGGCAAGACCTTCATGTACCTAAAGTTTCTATTTCTCTCTTTCTTTAGCAACATAAAAATCACTGATCTCATAAGAATAGCTCATTGAACTCTGATATGACAATGGGCCAAACTGTATTTCTTGATTTTTTTTTGCAAGACGTATAAATTTCACTGAGGCTACAAATACACCCCCCCCACACACACACACATCTATTCATGCTCACATGTACATAACAGAAAGGAAGGAAATAAGAATATTTCACATTAATAAAAATTAAAGACAAAGTTAAAATGCTTGATAGATTGTGTATTCTGATTCAGTTGTGACCATTGTCCAGTGAATAGTGACCTTCTGTCATTATTTTGACATTATATTTTTTAGTTTTTTCCCTAAGAGGAAAGAAGAGAGTCACTTGCAAAAAGTGCTACTGCTTCAGATGACAAAAATCTGTTCTGTGCTGGGGTGGAATCACATTTCAAGTGCTGGTATTCATTGCCCCTAATAGTAACTTTATTTAAAAATATCACTCCAACTTGTGTGACTTTTGGTTTCACTTGGGAAGACAAAAACCTACAAATAATTTTATTAATGAAATAGGACAGTTTCATAACCATGCAGCTGTCAAACCTGTACAGTAGTGTTGGTTTTAAAAATGCCAGAAAATATGCTCTCAACTCTGAAAATTTCAAACATGATTTTTCAGTTGCTATTCATACTTGAAAAATTGACTACAAATTATCTCAAGGATCTTAATTATCTAAAAAATTATCATCTAAGGATGATCAGGAAACCCAGTCTGCAATACTGTCCATGTAGATTACTTATAATGGAAAGCGGAAACACCACAAAAAATACTAAATGCTTCAAAAATGAATTAGATGGTTGCTGCTTTTAAAATAATTTTGTTTTTAAAAAAAAGAAGTATTGGAAGAAATTCTGATTTAAAAAACTTTACGGCAAGGTTTTGAACGTTACTGAAGTGGTACAGTGATTTAATGTAATGCACTAGAGCAGGCTTGGTATCACAATAATATAAGGATACAACTGTTGGAAAGACATTCTCAGAAATCTCTCATTAGAAGAATAGAATCATAGAATGGTCTGTGTTGGAAGGGACCTTTAGAAGTCATCTGGTTCAATCCCCCTGCAGTAAGTAGGACCATAAACTAGATTAGGTTGCTCTTGTCCGACCTGACTGGATGTTCAGGGATGGGGCATCTATCACTTCTCTGGGCAACCTATGCCAGTGTCTCACCACACCCATGGTAAAAAAAATTTTTCTTGTATCTTGTCTAAATCTACGCTTTTTTAGTTTCAAACTATTACCTGTTGTCCTATTGCAACAGGTCTAAAACATCTGTCCCCATCTTTCTTATAAGATCCCTTTAAGTATTGAAAGTCTGCAATAAGGTCTCCCCAGGGCCTTCTCTTCTGATTCATTGTTAATCACTGTGATAAAATCCTAATAACAACAAAGAATTTAGATCAGAATATCTTTCCCTGCTTGTTGGTTAAATTAACAGAGCAATTAGTTTTATTACATGATGCAAAATATGTATATTTATATCAGAATTCAAACAGTCTCTCAAAAGATAAAAGTCCTTAGGAAACAAAATCATGAAAACAAAGACATACTCATTATCAATATTAATTAGGTCAAGATAGCTGCCATCTGATACTCAGTATAAAGAAAAAAAATGAACTCCATACAACGTATTGGCAAATGTGATACTTGAACAAACCAAACAAAAATCTGAAACAACAAAAAAACCTGACAGAAAAACCAGAATATGAATTTCTGGCTAAATGTCTCATAGGGATCCATGTTATAACTATTTTTTTAATTCAAGATGCTAAAGGCATAGCCTTGCTTACAAGGAGGTGGATGTTCTTTGCTTTAGTTCTGGAAATCTCATGTGTATATTAAAAAGCTAGCAGGAGACAATTGTTACAT
Organism: Onychostruthus taczanowskii; assembly: GCF_017590055.1. Lineage (NCBI taxonomy): Eukaryota > Metazoa > Chordata > Aves > Passeriformes > Passeridae > Onychostruthus > Onychostruthus taczanowskii. Next base: position 1,830,740 of record NW_024499239.1, read on the forward strand.
TTTCAGAGAGGGGACAGAAATGAATAAAAGCAAAGTAGCCAGTTTGAACACAAGAGCCAAGTTTCATCTTTGAGAGGTCAGGAGACCTCAGGTCAACAGAGAGAGTTGAAGTAAGTGAAAGCACTAGTTGAAAGCCACTCTGTTAAAATCATCATTTTAACTACTAACTTCTTTGTTCTATTACTAATTTCTTAGGTAGATTATTCTTAAAAGTTACCTAGCCATCTAGCAATAGATCTGTGTGTGATCAACAGGGTCCTCAAATTGCTTCTCCAAGACATTGTTCTCCAAGTACTCAGAACAGTAGCGTGGCACATCTCCTCTATAGCTATGGGTCAACTGGAGCAATGCTTGGTAAGTACAGAAAGCAACAGACTATTCCAGGGATGAAGATTAACCAAAATAATTTGCATTTGACAACTTATTGTGAATCACCTGAATTTATGACAGTACCTCACCCTATTTCTTATAAGGAATGGATACTAACCACTTCACAAAACAATTGCAGGGTGTGTTTTTTCCTCAGTGAACCTGCAGACCTACTTTCTAAGGCAAAAACCAGAGTAGAAGTTTTCAGAAAACAGAAGAACAGTATATAATGTAAAAAAATATGGCAGAAGAGTGAAGAGGGAATGGTGAGAACTGTATGGCATTTTTCTTTGTGCCCTTCCCTACAGGCATATGACAATACTTTAAGGCTGCTTGAAGCATGGATTCTATGTGTATTGATACATATTTATGCAAATGTACCACCCACACACCAGTTCTGTACACTACAATGGCCACTGACTCATCAAATTCATTTTCTTCTGTGATTCATACTTACCTAAAATAGAAATGTATTTAAGAAACATTTTCAAAGGACTATTGAAGGATTAGCAATTTATCAATTCTCAAACGAAAGAAAAGAACTGATCACATGTGAGGTTTCTTTATTTTCATGCTACTTCTTTCCTTCTATAAGTAGATTGCTGAATGACATTCTCATGAAATTTTATTTGAAGCTACAAACCGTTAAAACACTGAGAAATACAATTTCTGATTTTGCTAAGTTTTCTGCTTTTTGACACTGAATCCACTAAATATTTGGAAATTCTGTCTGAAGAGTCTGATAGTCTTGAAGTCTATCTGGCTGCAAATGCTTTAGGCAAGTGCTTTAAATAAATTAATTAATAAAATCAGATTTTCTCTTTCGTTTTAAAGGCAGCAAGAGGGAGAACCATGTAAGATGCAAAGATAAAATCTGTCAGAAGAGATGCAACCATAGCTTGAGCAGAAAACTGGACAGCTACACATGAGCACTGCCACACAACAGACAACAGCAAATGTCATGGTGGTAGGAATAATAGGGGAACCAGAGCCTGAGTAACTCACACTTTAAACAACCAGTCCTTTTCCAACTCAAACATTCTCCTGTATCAGGTCTTATTTCAAAGAAGCTACTTGAATTTTGAACTGAAATAATCATATCCCTAAATCAGGCCATTTTCTTTGGCAGTGACAAACAATTGTTCAATGCATGCATATTTTTACAAAACTGTGTTAAATGTTTTTCTACTATTCATAAACTCATTAAATATTTAGTGTTATTGAACTGCAGATGGTACACACACACACACACACACACACATATATATATATATAAATATATATAAAATCCCACGCCAGAATACTCAAGGATAACAGCAATGTAATATCCTTTTTAAATTTCCCTAAATGCAGCTTATGTTTGTGATTTCCCTTCAAGAGTGATAGTTGTCATAGTTCAGTAATAGACTTAAGTATAATCTGTGCTCTTTTATTTCTTTCTGTTAATGCAGTGTAAACAAACCAGAAACAAAGTAAGGAGAAATAAGGGCTCTGCAAGTCATGTGGTAAGTCTTAAGGCAAGAATAATTTTGCACTACCCAAAATTAAAACATGATTTCAGGTGCTTTCTTAAAACAAACATCATGATGTTTATTTTTCATTAGTATGCACAGGAAGGATACTAGGGTGAAGGGAGCTGATTAAAATGAGCTGGGTTTAGTAATAGCCTAAAATACAAGGCTACTTCACAAAGTATAATTTGGGATAACTGAGAAATAACTCATCCTGAGTTTACAAGATATGACACACATCTAATTAAAAAGTGTACTGAAAACTGATCAAAAGCAGACGATTTTGCTAATAACTACTCTTGAAAATGATGAACTGATTTTGGATTGTATGTTGAAGAAACCCCTAGATGGAGACTGTGCCCTAAAGGAGACAACAGGCCAAGTTCAAGCTAACATATGTAGAAAGCAATGAAGCAACAGAGTAGTTAACTGCTCCAAAGAGAGAGTTATGAATTCCAAACCATTAGGATAAGCACTATTAATCTGTCTTCTTTCACTACATTAACATTCAGGGTGAAATTCATCAGAGAAAGGAACATTACAGAAAGCCATGGATTACTTAATTATGATTGAGCCTTCAGAATGGCATATTTTAATTAAAGACCACCAATTTTGCCAAGAACATGCATTAGATATAAGCAGATGTTATTTTCTCTTAATTTAGAGAGAAAAAGAACCATGCAACATTATCTACCTATTCAGATTTTACACAATTTCCAAGCCCAGGAACAGCAGGACTTTCAGCAGAATTTAAATGTTTAAAAATCGGAAGTTCTAAAACATTGTCCCACAATATCATTTCCAAGACCTTTTCATTTTGACTGCAGAAAAAGCTTAAACATTTTATGAAAGACAAATGATTCATTCAGTAAAGCAAACACTTTGCAACCAAACATCAAGATACATAAATAAATGTTTTCCAGTGCAATTTCATTATCATACCTTCATTTCTCCAGACAGGTTTTCTTCTAAGCAAACTATGTAACACTTCAAAAGTAGCTAAAACTACCCAGCAAGATTAAGAAAAAAATCGTATATAGTTCAAAATCTGAGGCTTTCTGACTCTGTTACTGCAGCTACCTATTTAAATATTATGGTTTCTAAACCCAGCACAGTTTCACATAGCTTCACTTGAAGCATGCACTCCAAATATGATTCTTTAATTCCAATGTAGTAGTATTTGTACAGGCAAATCAGTTTTAACTTACTTACAAACCCAATAGGGGACTTCCTATGAAGTTATTGGCCTAGTCAGGTCTGTGAAAATCTCAGAACAGAAGCCTAATCTAATTCCCTGCTTTCTTTCCATCACAGAAGATACTATTATCTGCTGGGGACAGCACATGTTCGGTGACCTATTTTTCCTGTAGCAGCCAATCCTAAAAAGCTCTTCTTGTGAGCAGTGATGTGAAAAACCATGAGATGATACTGGTTTGGGCCTATGTTATTCACATGTGTGAGAATGGCTACCAGCTGAGGGCATAATACGGGTATGAGTTTATTTTAAAGAACTTAACACTGAATCTCGGTAAATAAATTTGTGAATCCCCTCACAAAAATTAAAGAAAGACAAGAAGACTTGAAGCTAGTTAATTTACTAAAATAAACCTCTGACTAGTGTAAATCACATATTATTATTCAATAGTTTGGAAAATGTCCAAGTATTTAATAGGGCAATTGGTATTATTGTAGATAACTAGATATAAAAGGGGCATCTGCAAATGATGCTTAATGGCTTCAAAAATTAATGTAGTATTAAACACAAATCTAAACTCACCACTTACTGTTAAGAAATCCTAAATAAATGAATTTGCATTTCTAGCAAAATGAAGACCACATATGACAGTAGGAAATGTGCAGTCAGGTATTTGAGACAATATCTTCTCTAGGAATCTTCATTTTATTTAACAATGAACAGAAACAATAAACTTTAATTTAACACTAACCCACCTGAAATAAACAATTTCTTTTGAACAGTTACTAGCTTTATGAACATTTCTAACCCAAATATAAGCCAACAGTTCACTAGCATGGTGAAAATTTCATTATGTGTTATAATCCTAGCAAGCAATCTCTCTAAGCAACATCTCTACATGAAATGCCATCTAGCTCAGTTATGGACCACCATCATCAGGACCAGCAAAAGAGCAGCACTGCACACACCAGCACATACAAGATAGTGAGGAATAGACAGAATTATTAGGTGTTTTACTTATGTACTTTCAGTAATTTTATTCCATTTACTCAAGCACCTTACTCTAAAAATTAGTAGGATATCTATAAAATCAACTGGACCTCAAATAAAACTGTTCATTATTTTTTCAGCATCCTTGGTGCAACAGTTAGTGCAAGTATTCAGACTTACTAAACAAGACCATAAATCATATCAACCACTTTTGATGGGTGGGTTTAATAGCTATGGATGAAATCAACCCTTTTTTTTAAGAAATATTCAGTGGAGGTGTTTTTTTTTTTTTAAGAATCTATGTAATACAGATACACACAACAATCTCATACAGACTCTTTGATTCCCTCATTTTAAATTCAATGAGTATGAGTTACATTTTCCAGACCTGAGCTCATTCCTGTGTTCACCATTGCTCAAACCAAAAACTGAGACAAGAGAAGCAACCAGTTTTCATAGGACTGGCTGGCTGAAACAGCCTGTGCTGGCTGCCTTCCATGAAGTTCATCTGGCACCAAGCACAGAATATGATCTGGGTTTCCAGTCCTAGAACAAAAGAGGAAAAATGCTGCCTTACTTTTGAAGACTAGCAGGCTGGAAAGGGTAGCTGGTATAATTTAAAATAGCATACAAATCCTGGTTTACACTGCTGCTTCGGTTGTTCCTGGACAGCTTTTATAGCTATACTGCGTTATTTAGGGTTACTAGAAGTACTATCAAAGGAGTCCACTAGTAGAGATTATCTCACAAATCCAGAAACTGCAAACACTCCTCTCAAATATAGAGGCTTTGATATAACCTGCTGAATAAGAATGAATTCTGAGGGACTTCTTCCATATTTATTAATCACAAAATAATAAGAAAAAAAGATGCAGCAAGCCTTCAAAGAATCATACTTTGTGGATTTCAGAAAAAAACCCAGAACTTAAACCTCTCATTAGGAAAAAAACATTGCTACCCTTAAAGCCTTAATTCCTGTGTTACATAATGGATGGAACAAATGCAAAATATCTTCCCTCTAAGTGTGCAATATGACACACAGTACCCAGGTCAGAGACTTCAACAGAGATGAAGACTTCCAGGATCTCTGAAACAGCATGTTGCTAGGCTGGGGAAGTTTGAGTGACACAGCTTAGCCTACTTGCCTAAGGAAATAATTTTTTTTGCAATTGTGATGCCTTGCTTAACAACTTGACTACTTTTTAATCAACTTTAAGAAATGGTAAAAAAATTCTCAAAGAAGAGTTATGCTCCTGCACATTTCATTACAGGTGGACAACCAAAACAGTGATTCTACTGAAAGAAAAGCTGTGATTAAAGTTCAACAGTTAATAGTTGTTCTGGAGTATGGACTGCTTGCATAATACATGGAAGCCAAACCATAATACTTCTAATTAGGAAACAAAAGTAATTGAGATGTTTTTTATGAACAGCATTTCACAGAATCACAAGGTTGGAAGACACCTTCAAGATCATTGAATCAAACCCATGCCCCAATACCCCAACTAGACCATGGCACCGAGTGCCACATCCAGTCTTTTTTCAACACATCCAGGGATGGTGACTCTACCACCTCGCTGGGCAGGCCATTCCAGAACTTTATCACTCTTTCCATAAAAAACTTTTTCGTAATATCCAACCTATATTTCCCTTGGTGCAGCTGAGACTGTGTCCTCTGGTTCTGCCACAGTTTCTCTTTCTGGAGAAAGAGACCAACCCCCACCTGAGTACAACCACCTTTCAGGACGCTGTAGATGGTGATAAGGTCACCTATGAATCTCCTTTTCTGCACGCTGCACAACCCCAGCTCCCTCTGTCGTTCCTTACAGAGCTTGTGCTCCAAGCCCCACACCAGCCTTGCTGCCCTCCTCTGGATGCGCTTGAGCATCTCAATGTCTTTCCCAAACTGAGGGGCCCAGAACTAAACACAGCACTCAAAATGCAGCCTCACCAGTGCCAAGTACAGGGGAAGAATGACCTCCCTGGTCCTTTCTCCAAAAACACAAACATATTTGTAATAACAACTATTTTCTGACTTCACACATATCTCTTTACTTTTTGCCCTCTGATGCTGAGCACAATATGGGATAAATCTCATTAGTGTCAAAAAAAATATATATATTAAAGGCAAAGTATGTACCTAGATTCTGCAATATATCTATCTGTTCCACAGTGTGGAAGTGAGATGATCTTCACAAAATTGGTGTTCTAACAAAGAACGGTCATGGCAAAACAGGAAAAAGAGCTAAAGTACAGTAGAACAGAAGGTTTCCTTACAAACTATACAGATGGAAGAGCTGAGAGAGCCATTCAGCTAAGCTCACGTCGTTGGTGTTACCTAAATCATGGTTTAGAATCTAAGACTAGTGAAAAAAAAATTGTATCTTTAAGTTTCTGTTCTGTTCTGCTGGGTCTGTAGTAAATTTTTCTTTTGACAAAGACATTACACCCATTTTGGATAAAGCCTCAGCATAATCCCATATACCTTCTCATAGTATTTAGGACTCAAAAGATGTTTTTAATTTCCTAGTCAGAACTGCAATATTTTCTCTTTTGAAATTTTGAAGTGTTATTTCAATTGGATTTCAAGCTGTGAGGCATAGAAGGTATTTTCACTTAAATACTGAAGTGCTGCAAGCAGAAATGAAGACTGAAAGACTACTATGACACTAGTTGCAAAATATGCTGAAATCAAAGGGCTATGAAAAACAGAAACAAAAAGAAGTTTACTTTGTAGCAGAAGCAAGAGCAGGTGTCAATGCCAAATTACTTCAAAGTACAATCCAATTAACAGCAACGGAGAAGTTGGGAGACAGTGAATGAGTCTGTTGTTCTGATAAAGACCAAAACATTTACATTGACATCTGATGAAAAGGAAGTAACATTAGGACCCTTAACTATAACTGAAAACACAGATGACTGTCAGGGCCAGCAAAATGTTACTAAAATAATGCTGTATACAGCTACAGAGATATCAAAATTTGGCCATAAATTAGATGAGACTGAAATCCAGCAAGTGGAATCCTATCAATACAAGCCATATGTTCAGATTCCAGCTGTGTTTTCTCACCAATTAATAAAATTTCTAATAGATACGGGAGCACAACATTAATGCAGTGGGGTGCTGAGAAGCTGGGTGTATGATATGGACAGCAAGGAGTTAAAGCCACTGGAGTAAATGGAGCAAGAAGTGTTATCTGTCAAACTGCTGAGGTTAGTTTGTGGCTCCTGGGCAAGCAGTAAAAGTCTTCTCATCTTAACCCTAAAAGCAATGCAGTGACTGAAGTGTGGCACCTGCACTCCCTAATTCAAGAACTGCTGGTGTATCACAGTGCTGTATTTTTGCTGCAGCAAAAAACAAATGGATGAAGTTATAGGTGCTTTGGTGCCACTACAGCTTCAATACCGAAGAGAGGTAACAGCCACAATACAGACACCTGAGGCGGTTTCACATTTTCCTAATTCTAATGCCAATGCTGCGGAACATGACATGGTTTAATTGGAGTTTATCTGGAAGGGAGGACAATACACCTTTAACAGGCTCCTGCATAAGTATAAACATTCACCATGATTGCACAAGCTGTGCTTGCCGAACTTTTACAAGCTATCTCGCTCCTTCCAGACATCAAATTAAACAAGGAAGACCCTCCTGAAAAGATGGGAGATGCACCACCAGCAGTGCAGCAAGCATTTAATGAAATAAAAGTTACAACTCTACCTTGAGAGATATCAAGTTCAGGCAGTTAAACAACTTGAAACACTGAAGGATAATCTATCGGGACAAACCCCTCTGAGATTTGTGTTGTTTTCCTATTCCAGGAATAAAGCCAGAACACCCTCACTGAAGATCAAAGGAACCAGTTTGAAGTGGGGGAACTGCCATTCTCTCAATTTACATGAGAAAGCTCATAGAAAACAGCCACGATGATGCGAAAACCACTTTTATTTAGGTCCTTTTAACTTTTTGGTTACTTTTGTGGTAGACATAGGAACCTTATCATAATCGATGGATTATTCCTTTTTTAATGAAAGGTCTATAGTAGACTAATTGTCATGTTTCTTTTTATTGGAACCTGTTAAGAGATTAAATTGATGAATGTGATGAATGGATGAGACTTTCAGTTTCCACCATAACTGCCTGTTTTCAGTTTATTACTGTGATTGTGTTTTCATCACAAGTGCCTTTTCTGGACAAAAAATTAGCAGGACTGCACATTTTATCTATTATTAGTTTGATTTTTGCTAACTTTGTCTTTTTACTGAAAAAAGTGCTGTGAGGAAAAGCTTTTAGTTTATCTTGTGGATGTATTATTTTGTTTCAACCAAATTTAGCCTTGGAGTTGGTACAAGAATTTATATTTGGAATCAAGAAAAATGTATTAGGCTTCCCAGGTCTTTCTCGGAAAGTTTTAGATTTATTATGGTTTGACTAAATTTTCCAGAGATATCAGCAAGTGAACTAAATAATCTTGACAAAACAAAAGAAAATGTTATATACAAAATGGTTCAGTACCCCTTCCTAGACCAGAAGGGGGAAATTCAAAAGAAAAAAAAAGTAAGCTGGGATTTATGACCCCACCAATAATAAAGCCACAGTTTCTGTTTTGTGTCAGGATTAAATCACATGGAGCTGTATTCTATGTCTTGAAGAGTAGAGTAAATGTAAAGATGTGTTGCCATGAAAACCTTTTATAGGGGAACTTTTTTGTATTTTTTTTGAAAACTTTGTAAGCATAAGTAGTCTTGTTGAAGGTGCACTACTACCAGTAATGGATCGAATTACAGAATTCCTAACTAGGTAGGGTTCCTTGTCAATATTCCCCTTTTGGATTGCCTTAAAGGAGTTAAACCCCATTCGTGGCCTCTCTCTTGCTCTGCTCTCTTTTCTATTTCTTTCTAATCTCTCTACCTCCAATTTTACTGGAGGTAAATCTAATCTCTCTACCTCCAATTTTATTTAAATAAAATCCCTATTGACTTTGGCATATGATGTCTTTTGCACCCTAATTCTTGTAGAGGCATCTCTCAATAACTGGACATTAACAACTTGTTATCTTCATGCCAATACAATCGCTCTCATTTGTTCTTTGTTTTTGCTAATTAACATTTAAGGTCAAAAAAAGAGCAGTCATTTGGAGAAAAGAACTAAGGAAAAATACAGGCTTAGCATGATTGTAAAAAAAAAAAAATCAAAATAGAACTGAATGCCTAAAAAAAGGGTCAAAACCAAATTTCTAATAAGTTTTGCTGCACTTGATTTTAAATTTTTTATCAGTATCCCAGAATAAGCCTATACTAATCGGAATTGTACAGCTGAGTTATTACAAAAAAAGTGTTCAGTGTTGCCCAGAGCAATTTTTTGTATAGTATATTAGGTCTAGTTACCAAATTGGAAGAAGTACTGCTGACATGACATAGCAACTGAGTAAAGTGAAGCCTTTAGTAGGACAAATTGAGAACACAAGAATCACTCCATGTTTAGAATATAAAGTTTGAGAGCAGGCACACCTGACAAACAGGAATTTGTTTCACAGTAACAAACTCTTTTAATCCATGCTTTATGAAGGCAGGTATAAGTCATTTATTTAACGGCATTGCTTAATGCACTAGCAGATGTTTCCTAATTATTCAAATAAAGAGTGAGAACATTTTTTTTCAAAAGAAGCGCATGCCATTAAGAATCTTTTACTTCAGCAACTATCACATTTTTGATGATGTCTTTTATAAAGTTTTGTTTATGATGTCAGGCAATCACTGAACATAACATAAACAGCAGTAACTTAAAATTTTATGTTATGACACAAAACCTCAGACCTATTTGCTGTATTATCCCTTAGCAAGTATTCCAAAATTCTAAAATGAATACAAATCAAATACTGCTGTCAGCAAGCCAAGCTGCATTTCAAGTTTCTTCCATCTGCTGTTGCCAAGAAAAACACCCAAATAGTCAAGCACTGAAAAGTTCCAGGATTGCAAAAAGCAACCCAAGTCTTATACACATTCTGAATTATCATTACATTCAAGCTTATACTGAAATTTTTTAAATGCTAGCTTTACTAAAGAAGCAACATTAATACATTCACACCTAGAAGAGGAGAAAAAAAAAAAACTGAACAATGAATGTCCATGTATTTGGGACAAGGAAAACTAGGAATTATTTGATGTGAAATTAAAAAAATCTCTTACGATATTTTAAGGGCTTGTTCATGTGAGACTTTAATACTTGGACTACAGTTTGCAAGGAAGTTAAGAGTATTACAAGTACTTCATTGTGAGATTGCAGTTTGCTTCCAGCTCAGAAAGGAGAGAATAAGCTTAGTTATATTCTACAAATATCAGTCAGACTTATTTAACGTTCAATTATTGTGCCTCAAATAATAAAATAACGAAGTTGTACTTTTCAACACAATAATTGTTTTGAAATAAACAAACAGGTGACTCTGGACAAATAAGTTTTTAGGCCAAAGGCAAAGATTATATAATGAATTTCATTAACAAAGACTGAAATGAAAAGCAGAATTTTGAGAGCAAAAGCAATACCTCATGATAAACTATTCTCTTTCTCTGCAGTAAGAGAATAAGTTTCATGGCTTTAGTAGATCATGGCTTGCAAGCAACTACTACTAATTTGGGCAAAGCTGTTGAAAACCAGAAAATTTAAGATGGTTCAGTTATAAGAATAGCATATTAATTAGCTAGAAAAAGGCAAAATACTGATGTCAAAAATAAAAAATAAAGGTTTCAACACATACCTCTTTATACAAGGTATGAAGCTCTAGTTAAAACAGTCAAGGTGACTTTGACCTAAGCAGATTCCTAGTCCCACATATTCATAGAAGAGCAAAGAAGTTTCTTTGTACCTGAAATAACTTGGATGAAATAAAGATTCAAAAGAAGTCAATAAGCACTTTGCTATTGATTTCAACGAGCTAATATTTCATTCTGATGGTTTATTGCTGATAGAATTTCAGAACATTAATATTTAGAAAGATATATAATATTGAGTAAGCCACTTAATTGCACAGAACAAACTAGAAAGTAAAACCATTTACTCTATATTAAAAAATTTCAATATAACATTTATTTCTACATAACATTTAGCTGCAGAAGGCTAAACTGGCTGTCACAAGAAAAATCAAGTTTTCAGTATAGAAGAATAGGCTCTGCAAATAACCCTTGGCAAGAAATTCAGCAGGTAAACTGTTAGACACATTTTTGGTGGTTAGAAATGCCTCTCTCCCAAGTTCCTTCTAAACTGACCTGGAGATTAATTATTTAGTAAACCAAAATATGACTTACATTGAGTGACTGAAGAAGAAAAACGTGTAAGAAAAGTTTAATGACATCCTTCTAATATTCCACATTCAATCTGGTATCACACATTTAGCAGCTGAAGTTTCTCAGTTGAGGTTTTTCTCTACTTGTTCTGAGAATACTTTTTTGGGTTTTTTTTTTTAACATAAGTGAATATAACTTGCTTACTCCAAAATGCAACTAACAGATGGAGCCCAAACTTTTACAGCAGTGTCTACCTCACCAAGGAACAGTGATGGCTAGAAGCTGTATGTAATGTATGTGCTCACCCTTCCCAAAGATTATGAAGGGAAGGTCTGATCACACATAGGAGCAAAATAGTCACAGTCCTTTAAGTACTAAGTACTACTACTACTCTCAACTAGTACTACTACTATCTCTCAACTCCTGCTAGCAGGAAGCAAGTTTCTGCCAATTCCATCTAACTATCTTTTACATGTCCTAAAACTCCTTCAAGTAATTTTGAAATGTGGCATCTGCCTTGATAAAGTGCTCCAAAATATAAGCTATTTTCAGCACTAGAAAGTACATTTTTATGTCTTTCCTTAAGCAGTTTAAGAGCCCCCTATTATTGAGCATCTTTTATAAGCATCTGTCTCCAGTGATCTGTAGCCCCTCAAAAGTTAATCTGAACAGCTGGCATGCATTGCAACTGCATGTATTAGCATGGCTGTGTATTGCTCCCTACCAATTCACATCTCTTCTTCCATTCCTCTTTACACCTTGCTAACTCCACAGAACATGAATTAGTATATACATTGTGTAAATGATTTAGGATGACCTTTGAAACAGGTAAGCTGGCAAGCCAAAAAGCTAAGAGCAACTTCAAATATGGATAATTGCTTAGCTATCTTAAAGACACAATACTTTTATTTCTAAAAGTTAGTCTGTGATATCACAAGTAAAACATTACCAGTAAGCCTGTTCTGCTGTCAAAGCATTTTGAATAAAATTTCTTTAGTTCCCTATGTACCTGGAACTTTGAAGACAGTCTTTTGCATACACATTACAAAAAAACCCCAAAACAACTACCTCCTATAGCAAAGTGTAATTGAACCACTACTATCTGAATTACTCTGGTAGATGACAGTCTTCAGAAGCTTCCTCAAAGAATACTGTTCTTGATCACTATATGAACTAAAAAATTAAAAGAAAAATTGGATAATAAATGAAGTATTTTTCATATAATTTTGTCTGTGTTTTAATTTCTTTCAATTGTCTTTACTTTCTTATTAGATTTTGGAACCTTCTAGAAAGACAAAATCTGCTAAGATAATTTGGTATGGTATGAAGACAAATATGAAAATATATATTTGGAAATAATACCAGTTTAGGTATAGGATTTTAACATTAAATATTTTTATCTTTTTTAGTGCACTTAATTACTCCATCAGAAACAGGAAAATTGAGGAAGAATGCACTGAACCACTGCTTCAACCATTTTTGCTTTCCTGAAGGCAGACAGATTGGCAGGGGAAGAGATAAGGTAACTAAGAACAGCAAAGCAAAAATAACCCCAAATTTAGCCTCATTCTGTAAGATGAATACTGTAGTCCAACCTTTCATGTACTATAAAATATGTATTATCAACCATGTACCTTGCCAAAATCAGTAATACTCTGACAAAAGTTTACAACTTGCAGAGTTCTTAGCACATCCAAACTTCATCTAAAGGCCATTGTATGAATTAATTTGGAATCTTTCTGTCAAAATCAACATGTTTGTTATCAGCCTCTTGAGTAATGCCAACAGGAAAAACAGGCAACACTATAAGATTTGGGATGCTGTTAACACACTAAAAGAAGAACTATCTTCAGTAATAAAAGTTCCAACCACTACAAAATATGGTCAATTATGTGTAATGCTAACAAGGTCTAGCTTTCAGCAGAGCCACAATTCTGCCTACACAGAATTGTTCAAGCACTTAACATATTAGATAATTTTTTGATTTTCTAAGAATGACTTATTGGATTTAAGAGTTATTTTCATACACTTGAAATATTTGTGATTGCTGGTGAAACCTTAAGTTCCATGAATCTTTATTTGTTAACCTATATATTAGAAGATCAGGATTTCATTTAAGTAAAAATACAAATATTACTTCAGAATATCTAAATGCAGTAATTATTCCTAAGTAATTACTCCTAAGACCTACATATTTTAGTTGAGATAACACATAATTCTTGAAATTATCTCAAATAATAAGAGAAATATTGCTAACAGTGACCAATAAGTCAATGGAAATGAAAATATAGTCTTCAAAGCTCTCTACAGTCCACCAGTAGTGCTTAAGCCCTTGATTAATTCCAGCGTAAATACTAACAATATTGAAGTGGGCCATGTGAAAGTTTAGCAGAACTTTATTACCATGCAAAATTTGCACGATACTTTTGAATGCACTGCAATTTTGTGCATTAGCTAGCCCATAGGAAAAAAAAATTACAGTATTTAAGAAATAAAACTAACAAGCTGCTCATGAAGAACTGATCAAACAAATTCTCAAAGACAGGGCTTGAATGCATAATAAAAAAAACCCCTAAAATTCCTACTTTGGTGATCAAAAATAGCATGTAATGGCATTTGTATGTCACACAGTGTGATAGTTTATATTCCATACTTCACATTCCAGACCTAAACTTTGAAGTCCCAACTCTTTCGTAATTCAACACACCCCAGAAATAAAACCATATTGAATGTCAATTTACTAAAGAGGAGGTCCGAAATGTGTTTGAAAATTACTTTTTTTCCCCCAAAAATGCTCATAAAAATCTCTGAAAGACACCAGAGTGTTATTTCATACTGTATCAAGACTGACAGAAACACTCAGAATTTATTTTAACAGTCTGACATATTTATCATTACATTAATATCAAAACTGTATTAAAAAGTGAATTTCAGTACATGCAATGAGAAATTGGCTACACTACAAAAGCACTGATAATAGTGTTATCTCTTCTGTTCCAGCAAATATAACCTCAAAGAGGAAGCTTCCCTCTACTGACAATTCAAAGTATTCACATTATGAGTCTGACACTTGCATGACTGATAAGAGACAAAGTCAGAAAAAGTTTGAAGGTCATTCTTTTGTCTCCCTTGAAACTGGTATTTTTCATACCATCTTTTCTGGGAAACTCTTTCTTTGGAAATGCACTCTATTTGGGTAGATATTAAAATGCAGCTACTGCGTGACAGAAAGTATTCTAGTCAGGTTTTTTTTATTAACTTGACATATTAAAAAAACCCCAAAAACCTCAGGAATAATAGAACTGACCTTTAAAAGTAAAAGAAGCAGCACTGTGATTAGGAAATATACCTATACATACAGAAAGTTTTCTAGTTATGTTAAAAGATTAAGCTTTTAAAACTGATTATGTCTAGGATCTAAATAGCAACTTAAATATGTATTTTCACTCAAATTTCCAAAGAGTTCTACAGAATTATAAAAATATTAAAGGACTGAAAGTCAGGGGAAACAAGATAAAAAAATATTTCCATGGTGCGACCTGTTAGAAAAATTGTATTCATAGGATGTTAAAAAATCAAATTATCCTGATAGTACATTAAAAATGAATATATGACAAAGGGGCCAGAATCCAGCCACTGTAATACTTCCAAAAATTACAGATAATCCACACTGAAAAGTTTTTTACATGCAAAGGATGCAACATATTTTTAAATTCTTATAATGCATAAATAACTTTTAAATGGTTTTATAGTTTTTCAGTTGAGAAATTAAATTTGATAATTAAACAAAAATTACATCAAACTTGTCTCTAAAAGAGTTAAGTAAAGTAATTCAAGATGATAAATTGAAATATTCATTAAAATTATTGAGAATTTGAGTTAGCTATTAATTACACACAGACACCACCCCAATTCCCCACCACATCTCTTCTCAACCCCAAAATTACTCTACAAATTTGCAACAAGGAAGTTTACCCTTTGGCATGCTCATTTTCTAAACATTCATTTAAAGAGGCATTTTTACTGTCAATAAAAAAATACAAGATTGAAGACAAAGGATTTTCAAACTAAGCAGACAATGTATTTTCATATCCAATGTACAATTTAACAAACCTCTTAACTTAGGAAAGCAAAGAATTTAAGTCAAGATTCTGAGGAGCCTACAGACATTTGGTCTTCAAGAAATAAGAGAAAAGAGCAGTACATGCTACTAACATAAAAGCAGACAGGACTCAAATCTGTATCTCAGCTTTTGTTCATATACATATGAACAAAAAAGCTAAGATACAGATTTGAGTCTTTTTATATATATAAAAAGCAAGAACTGGACATATATTTATCATATACAATATCGTATTCTTTTAATGATATTTTACCAGAATATGCCTGGTAAGACATAAGACACACCTTCTCTTAGGAACAGGCATATTAGATACAAATCTGTGAGTGAAATGATCTTCATGGAACTAGAGCTTCTTGCACAATCAGTCTTTGGATCAGAACGAATTTCAAAATTTGACTGGAAGAACACCACAATTACTGATATGAAGATGCTTATGTTGAGCTGCTGTGGACCCAAAGACTATGTTTAGATTAAGTAGTGCATTTTAATTCTTCAAACCCAATACACACACTGCACACATCTCAAATAGTTCTATTTTACACTAGTTCCTCTTTGGTCCAACAGACTGAACAAACCAGTACTGTCTGGGAGTGTACAGGCAAATTCCTAAAGTTCACCTTCTAGCATTCTTTCATGCAAAAGGATCATAGGTCATGTGCCCCGTTTATTGTAAAGCAAAGTACAGAAGGTGGGCATTAAGGTGGCATGGGCATCAGAAGAGCAACCCTCACCTGAACTAGGCACCAATGCGAGTGAACATTTCACTCTTTGGAGGAAAACAATGCAGTCAGAAGATAACTGAGACCCCACTCACAGAGAAGAATATTGCAGAGTAGAAGAACCGAATAACAGTCAGAAAAAGAACTCCACTAAAGACTAGTTTTCTAGGTAGAGTGGAAACAAATACTACAAAGAGCAGACTTCAGTCATCAGTATATGACACCTGGCAGATTCCATTCTCATTTACCTACTGATTCCACAGGAATCAATAATATTTTAAGTGTGCTTTTGATATAAAAAGAGGCACTGTACAGACACAGGAAGAACAAAATAGTTTCAGGTAAAATGACTTGAGCTAATTCAGTAAAATATATTGAAATAATAATAGTAACACATTTTACACTTTCAATTTAGGATTTTTAATTTCAAAAGAGCTCAAATGAAATGAAAAATTAACAAGGGAAACCACCCACACTAGGAAAAATTGGTGAACTGAGTCAGAAACTAACCATTAAAGTTCCTTAAGCTACCCTGAATTTATACCCCTCACATCTTAAATAAGCAAATTAATAAATTATTGGCCTTTCAGAGAAGAATTCCAACTGACGAACAATCCCATATGGAATACAGTGAACAACCAGAGCTGAGAAAGAATGGAAAGAAAATAACTAGGAAATACATTTCCCTCTTAAAAGGTCAAGAAACTTAGGGACAAAATAGAAGTTGCCAGGAGGCAAAGTGAGGTGGCCCCATAGCAAACAGGTAGCTCACATTTCAGTCATTAAAGCAGAGAAAAAGCAAAAAAAGTTAATATGCAGTAAATAGTGGTAATAATCCAGTTTCCTAATTCTGTGAATGTTTATGATGAATATAAGGAATACAAGTGTCCAGAGCTGACAGGATGCATCTATACCACATAAAAAGTTGCATGAAAACTCAAAAAGCAGAATTCTAAAGCTAGTACATGAGTTTTAAAGCACAGTAACAATTTTATGTATTGATTCAAGACAAATCTATCTGCCCACGTTAGAGTAAATCTACAGAAGAGCATACACAGAAACCAAACACATCCTGAAAAGAAGGAAGTAGAATTTCAGTAGAGTAAAATGTTTCTGAATAAATTTTGAAATAAAGAACAATTAAACATGCAAATGAACATGAAAAATGAGATTAAATACAGCATATTTGATCCTAAAAGGTTTCAGATCCATTAGACAATCTTTTTTTTAAAGAACTTAATGCTCCTGACCAATAAAAAAAAAAAAAATTAAAAAAAAAATCTACTATTTATCTGGATATTGGCATTTCATTGCATTATATTTAAAGGTGTTACAAAAAGGGGTTAGAACAAACTTGGTAAGCAGTTTGAATAACTGGCTCAACAGCAGACAGAACAGGCTGTTTAAAAATACATAAAGGAAGTCTGTATCTTGGGACTAATTGGACTAATTTATGAAATTTGAAGTTGATGACTTGGGTGCAAAAATTGGTATTAATGAATTCAGCTGAGGCCAGAAAAGAACTGAGATAAAAACCACCACTCCTTTACATAGGAAGAACTGAAAGTGATATGAATCAAGTCAGAAGGATTTCCAGAAAGTCTGTTCTTGTTGTATGAAAATAACTCAGTCAGGAAAAAGTATCCATTTTATAAGTATAGGCTGATTAATATATGTGATCAAATAAGTCAAAATCAAGGTACAACATGTGGCATGCATGATCCACCCAATAATTAAGAACTGCATTTGAACACAAAAGGTGGTAAAATAGCACTGCAAAATAGGTCTGGGAGCAAAATCTTGAGTGAGAGACTTTGATAAGATATATTTGCCCATGACTGGACAATGCATAAGGGGTCTCCTTCTACTGCATACCCAGGCACTACGAATGAGGCTTTGAAGGTATTTTTGAGATCACAACTGTATAATATGGTGTAGATGACTGACTGAAAAGAAAAAGGGCAAAAGAGAAAGAAAACAATTCAAACAAATATTATGCATAAAGACTGAACTTGTTAGCTTGGTATTTATGTTAACAACCCAACCGAACAGAGACTCATTAAATAGAACAGCAGACGCATACTTGTCACCTATAGCAATAAAGTCCAGGATTCTGCTGGAAGATATTTCTGGTTTTTGTTTGGTTTGTTGGGGCTTTTCCCCACTTCTCCTTTTCTTTTTCAAATTGTTGTTCTGTGTTTACTATTCCAGCTACGCTGTCTATTTTCAAGATGCATTTTGCCCTGTGCTGTATATGCTGTCTATTTTGGAATATAGCATGTTCAAAACAGATGTTCTTAAATTTATACAGAAAATAATCCTCTGAGTAAGAGTGGTTTGAATGTGTCTTTAACCTGCTCCTTCTAAAATGTTTCCCTCAGCTTTAAAGAAGCTTGTGTGGAGGGATTTCAATTGTTTGTTCTTCACTAAATGAAGCTTTCCAATATTTCAGCAGAGTTAGGAAATTTGCAAATTAAACAAACAGGAGAAGAAGCCAGAAGAAATACAAATTAAAGTCTTCGTACTGTTGGGGTTTTTTTTTACTCAAGGGTTTTTTTTTACTCAAGGTTTTTTTTTACTCAAGGTTTTCAAAATATTTGTAGACCTGAATTTGATCCTGTGGGTTTTAAAGGTAAAAGCAATACAGTAGACCATAGGTCAGCATAAGCAATACCTGAAGTGGCATATTCATTCACATCACAGCCTTGTGGTTCAGTATTTTCGGGAGCTAATTAAAAATAATGTAAGTGAATATTTATTGGGATTTTAAATGACTAATGAGCATAATTTTAATTCAATTTTGATCTCAAATTCTTAAAATCTGTTATTAAACTGTACAGCTGATCCAATGCTTGCATTATCTCCATTTACCATAGCACATTCCTAGCTAAATGCTCATCCACCTCTTTACAGGACCATACAAAAGGGTTGTGGGTACTATCATGTTGTACTGGTTTTAACACCAGCAGGCAAATTACATTCCAAATAAGCCACTTCCCTCCCTGCCCTCCTTTTGGAAATTTCCACATTTTCAGCATTGAGAATATTTTAAAGGACAGTCCTGGACAAGACCAGATAGTATTTATTAAGTCATTAATACACTGAAGTGTTCTCTGTCTATAAACAAATAAAACATCAATAATAAGACCTACTCTGAAAATTTTGGTTTTCAATGACTCTGGTATTTAGCCACTACAAAAAACTATGAAAAAAATCCTACTTTTATACATCTGACAGGGATTACTCTGGTTAATATGAACTATGGAATATTTTTTTTTCTTTGAAATGTTTTTTTAGAACACTGATTATATAAAAAAAACCCATAAACCAAATTATTATTTCATTCCACTGACCCTTATTAGAAGTGTGAGAGATGTAAATGCAAACAACTTCATTCTTTTAAATGGTAGTGCTATTTTTATTTAATGTAGAGCATTTTGCTATGCTAAGTGACCCCAGGACCCTAAACACGAAGGAGATTATTTCATGCTTTTGTTTACTGCTCAAAAGCTAGACTTGCAAGACTGTCAGTAAACAACTCCTTTTAATTTGCACTGTACCTGAAGTTGAAGAGCCACAGCCTTTAACAGCTTTGGTTTAAATATTAATGACAGACTTATATGGGGAACAGTGAAAAATGTCTCTTTTTTGCAGTATAAACATATACAGAAGAACTACAGTCTATTTCAAATAAACATGAAAGTTTGAATCTGTGAGTACTGAATACTAAGAGCAGGTGATGCACACAAAATCTACTCGTCAACCCACTTCTGTACATAATATTAGCTTGACACAAGATGCCTCTAAAATCTTTAAAGAGCAGATCAATTCTGCAATGTCTTTTTAATGACAGACTGAAGTGTGTGTGCCTAAAAGCTAGTGTGAAACAAACAAAAATAACTCCTTGTTGTAAAGCTTGTGTAAAGCCTACTCCTTTTGTGAACTTGCCTCTCAACTACGTGGACATAAAAGAAGTTTGAATGCTGACCAGAAATCAGGGTAGAACTTAAATTATGTCCTCCCCATACTCCAAGAATAAGGACAAAGTTTAAAAACAATAATTCCCTTACAAACATTTTGGTGACTTTTTTGAGAAATAAGTTTGCTGCTTACATAGCAAGACAATTGACTTATTAATGTCAGCTTCTAAATATAAGCATTTATAATGTAACAGCCATATAAGCTATTCTTGAGCAAGATCTAATTGGGACTACTATAAATCAAACTTTTCACCAAATTGTTTAACTTGAACATGTTATTTGGACATAATGGAAGAGCAGAAATCTTTAATATTAATAACACATGTTGTATGGTATTTCTGGTAACACAAGCTTTATCGAATTTGCAAAACAGTTTTCAGATTTCCAGGATAATTTACAGTGACTACTGAGAAGACAAAAGTATATATGCATACATTCAACTTCTCTTATAATTACAATAATTAGAATAAAAGGAAGCACAACCCCAACCAATGAACACTAGATAAAGAAATTATTAATCTGAGAAATACAAAGGAGTTAGGAAACAAGATCCTTAATTAATTGAAAGATTCTCATTGTTTGTTCTAAAGCTAGAAAAAATTTCTTTCTGCTATTGAAGCATTATTGTGCCAAAAGAAAAATGAATACAAACATGTTCCTCCTTCAACTTGATTTTCACAGTTGCTTTGAATAGGTCTATTGTTACAGAAGTCACAAACACCACCAACTCCTCCTCTGCTCCAACCAACTACAAAAACAGCTGAACCCAACAGTCAACTCCTGCCTTTACCAGAGCATCTACTTTCACATTCTGTTCATATGTATAACATTGCCAAGTACCAGCTTATTCTATTTTAATTTTAGTATAGGAGTAGGTTTTGCCTGAGCACACCAGATGAACTCAAAATTGATTCCTCAGCTGCCGGGGTTCAGACTCTGTTTAATCTTAATTCAGTTTTGCTGCTAGAAGTGGAGAACAAAAAAAAAAGCAAACCACCAAGAGCAGGACTTTTTAAAATCTGAAACAAATGGAACAAATAACAGTAGTTGCAGCATCATTAACCCTGAGAATATTTATAATGCTTCAAAAAAATATGTAAGGAAAACAAGGAAATATGTAAGGACCAGGTTTATGTGTCTATCCCTGATTATGACATATATCTACATAATTTTTGTGGCAACATCTATAAATAAAAAAAATTAAAAGCCTTCTGAATGATTCAAAAAAAGAAAAATGGAAAAAACCATATAAACTGCTACTTAATATCCAGAAATTCAGAAATATTTGATATCTAATAGGTGAGATATATAGCACCACCCTACTTGCCTTTGAAGGCAGAAGAAGAGACTGCATGTACAATAAAACCTTTTAGTTTACCTTTTAATTTAGTCCTTATGTCTTCTACTGCCTCTTCCTTCAGTAACAGTCAGTTAACATGAAAGTTTAGCCAAAGAAAGTAAATAATGTTGGCACCAGAGCTAGACAAAAAAAATATGTCAGAGTAATTTTTGTTTCCATGAAAACGTACAAAAAGCATTTTATATTTCATAAAGTATCACACAGCAAATAATTTTTGCCTTGCAGGAAAAAAGAAAAAAACAAAATCAAAAATATAAATGCAACGAAAAGTTCCTTATGTTCAATAAAAAACCACCATAAAAAATCAGTAAACAACAACAAAATGGTATCTTTTTGAACCAGAGATTCTGGGTGAATTAGTCTATGGAGGACTATCTGAAGTATGCTGCTTCATTTATGTTAACACACTCAAATGCATGTTCCTGCTCTTGACATAGTCCACAGGCGTAAGAGAAGTGAATCTGTTACACCAAAATGATAGCATTAGAGCTAACTAGCAAAACTATATGGAAAGGCAAGAGCTCACCAGCTCTAGAAGGCTCTTCAGGATAGAAAGTATTTTGAGACTTTCCTAGTAGTTCACAAGACAATTCCCAACTGCTGAAATTTTACTTCAGGAAAAGAATCTCGCACCCATTATATAGACTATGTTTCTACAGGGAATAGATAAGACTCACAAAATAATCCATCAAAAAGAGTGAAAGATGGTGTTGCACAACATGGAAAATATGCTCCTTTCCTCTCCTCTGCCTTCCCCAGTCTCCAAGTTGTAGGATTTTAGAAGAAAACAACTGTTTAATAGGTACAAGAAGAACATCTGCATGGCTCTATTGAGAGAGCAGAATCTATATAGCAGAACATCTCTGACTACTCCAAGCATAATATTTTCTTGTTTTCAGTGTGGATTTTGTAGTGATATCATAGTGCAACTTAAGCAAAAGTATGCTGTTAGAAGGTCTGAAAATCTGTACCACTCATCTAAGTCCAAATTTTATTAAAGTCAATATTAAATTCTAATTAAAAACTCAGCTAAATCAGCTTTACTACAGAGGAAGATAAATTTTACCATGACTGTTTCTGAAGGAAATTAAAAACAAAAGATAACATAAATTAAAAGGTAAAACTAAAAAAAAAAAAAAATCTGTGGATGGTTAAACACTGGAATAGGTTGGGAAATCTCTAACCATGGAGACATTCAAAATTCTCTTAGATGAAGCCCTTTGTCTAAGAGAAAGAGGAACCTTTGAGCAAGCAGCTGGACTACACAGTCTTCAAAGTTACATAGTAATTGTTTTAATAGATAAGGCTCTTAACACATACATCTCCACAACCAGTAGAGTCCAGGAAGACAGAAAAACTAGATTCCTGTGTGGCATTTAAGCTGGCTTTACAAAAATGGCTCTCAATCTGTTCGCAACAGAAAAACATGAACCAGTTATTCCCATGTGCCATTCTGGTTTTCTGCCTTAAAGTATATTTTACTGCATTGCATTATCGTTCTATCTTCAGATACCTCAAAAACTCATATATTTGTGGCTTCCCTGATTTCTGACATAAGAGCTGTTCTTCAGAAAATAGTTCTTTCAAATGAAAGTAAATGGCTTCTAGTAAATTCAAGTAAATTCATCCTACAATAAAAAAAGAGTACTAAATATTGTGTAAGGTTTCCCTTTTCTAATGTCAAGGTAAAAACACACGTTATACAGAATGCCAGATACAATCACCCTTGCAATCTTAAAAACTTTGCACTACCAATTGATAACTTTTTTGACTAAATCATGACAGAAATTTAATTGAAAAGCTTTAGAAACCCTTTACTTCTTGTAACTTCTGAACAGACTCACTGCTTTGATAACACCAGGAAAGCTATTTCATTAAAAACACTCCTAAGTAATGCACTACTCATTTCAATCCAGCATGCCATTATAAATAATTGGCTATTCCAATAAAACATTTAGATATATTTTCAACAGTACTATGGCTGTGATTAGTGGCAACAGATGCACCAAAACATTGCTGTGGTAAAAGTCAAGCCCATCTGGATACCTTATGTTAGGTACTAATAATAACCTGTATGAACTCTTTTTTATCTAAAAGCAAGACAAAATATTTTATCATACAGTAAAGTGACTTTTGTCTGTATTGCACTGCTACTATCAATATGGCTACTTTTAGAAAAGTCAGGCATTACAAAGACAATCTTGGCACACTTTACTTCAAACATGCTTCCAGATACACTGAAGGCCAAAGGATAATGAATTTAATGTGACTGACTGAGCTTGAAAGGGTGAGTTGTTATTTAAAAATGTTTCAAGAAACAATTCCATAGATTTTAATTAGATTCTTATCAGAAACCATAGAAGAATTAACCTTGGTAAGTGACATTTTATCCTGCTTAGCAATAGAGGATAGTGCAAATTAAGAATCCCAATATTCTTAGCATAATTTTTTAAGAATAACTTTGTTTTGTATTAACAAATGAAAAAAATATACCAGTAGTCAAATATATTTTCCATTTGACTTCAAAAACATACAGCTAACTACATAACTGTATCAGCAAGAGAAGTGAGTAAAGATCAGTGGTTATAAAACTACAAAAGGTAAGTAGGAGAAAAACCCAGGATGAATAAGCTCTACAGTTAAAGAAATATTTATATTTAATGTGATATTATAAGGTGTTTTATTTAAAAGAACTTTTAATATACAATTGCTTCCTAAGGACACAACTTCTGTTATACTTAAGGAATTTCAAGAACCTTTAAAGTATAAGACAATAAAAAAATCCTATTAATATAGTGGCAAACAATAACATTGTCCATTTCACAAGGCATCAACTTACACAGGAAAACTACCTAATATCTGATAATAAAATACCATATTTTTTCTCTTGATACAAAAACTTTTCTAACTTCTTTTCTTTCTAATACTTTCTTGAAGAGAAGGAAAGAATATTATGACCTTTGGAAACCATGCCAATTCAGCATTTTAGATTAAGCTCGTCCTTTTCCCTGTTCTCATTTAGAGCAAACTTCCAACCATTTTGAAGATGTGATCTTGAGCACATTGCACAATAAAAAATGTCGAATTTGTATGCAGAATAATAATAATAATAATAATAATAATAATAATAATAATAATAATAATAATAAAACAGCTAACTAATGGACAGATATACACAAATGCTCTCTTAGCCATGGCTGCTATTTGTTTAAAAGTTGATGAAAATCTAGTGAGAATTCTTTGCTATTAGGTCAATTAAATAGCAGCAGAGCTACCTCTAGAGAAGGCTCAAACACATGTAATTGCTTTCTCCATTTCTACTTCTCTCACCACCAGCTCTATACAGGTCAAGCTCTGAATAAAAATCAGAAGTCTCATAAGGCTTTACACACAGACACCAACAGAATGTTTAATTGTCATTCTCAGTCCCAGTAAAACAGGTTCAGATTTTAGCATAACACAGTCAGTAATGTCCCAATCCTAACAAAATTATTTTGCAAAAGATGGATAACTCTAGAAATAAAACAGAAATAAAGTACGTGTCAAGATCGAAAACTAGAGCAGTTTCATAAACCTAAACCAGAACTGAAACAGCAAACAATGTTACTGACTGATTCAGCTTTCTACATAAAAATGGATGCTCTTCCATGTGGACCCAAAATCTGAAAACAGTTGATAGTAGTAGGGAATAAAGGAGCTATCTACAACAACGGCAATAAATGAGACCATCAGTTTTATAGAATAGATCACACAGAAATATATAAAAATATTTCAAAGCTTCAAAGAGTACAGTCATGCAGTTAAAGTAGCTTAGGTAATCATAAACACAATGCAAAAGCCAAGTTTTAAAAACTGGTGATGTTATGTGCACAAAATACTGGCAAGCGTAAGTAGTGTTGTCTAAGCAAAGGACAGAGATGTCCTTTCATCCTTTGAAAAACCCCCAGGAATTTAAGAACAAATTAAGTGTCATCTAAAGTAAAGATCAGAGCAAGAACAAAGCATATAATAGGAGATATTTGAGGCAAGGAACAGTTTATGAAGACAGAGTATTACCATTTTCAAAGGCTGTTGGCATATCAGGCTAGTATAGAACTGAACCACTAACTTATATGAAATAAGAAAAACTAAGAAGCAATAATTTTGAACTTAATAATAAAACTATTAAGCTTGGTGAGCTATTCCATGTGTCCTCTTAAAACCAGAAATTTCTGTGGTATGACTGTCAACAAAGTTTCAGATTATTACATGCAAGTAATCCTTGCAAAAAATTGGCATGCAAATTTGGAATTGTTACTAAATGCTAGACATTGGAAAGAAAGTGATGAGTTAAATTTCATCCAGATGTAAAGAAAGCAGCTAGTGACAATTCACAGTGTTACAGTGAATTATCATGGTTGAATAAATCTCACAGATTTATTGCTTCAAATTCACAGAAACACAGACAAGTGTTAGAAAAATGAAACGGGAAAATGTTCAAGTGTTATTTGAAGGAAAAAAACCCCAAACCACAATGTAAAATAGGTAAGGATTTATAGCCTACTTATTAAGCTTCTAACACTTCTCAAGTTAGAGCTTTAAATGACAACTATTCTGGTCAGTGATAGCTTAATTAAAGCAGGATCCTGGTAATCCTGCATTTATTCTTCTTTTAATTCTTAGGATCTAACTGGTTTTACTTACTGTCACATACAAAGCAGTCAGTGCACTGACACATAGAAACAAGGACAGACAGGTGAATCAGAGGCACAAGCAACTTACCTGAAGTCATAAAATGCATCAAAGCCAGAAAAGAATGTATTTTGACCACACAATAGATTAGTAACTAGAATTTAAAACCATCTTTGCCACTATTTCCATTAATTAGTTGTGTGTACTAAGATTCCCAAAGTAGTAGCACTACAGACCTGCTGGATATGAGTTCACACTCTACAAATGCAGACAAGCCAGCACAAATTCAGGAATATTTAAAAATTATTAAATGTAGAGTATACTTCCAAAACAGGGGTTTAAGACAGGCAATGTGTGTAAAATTGGATATGGTAAAAACTAATTTGTCACAAACAGTGCTTTTTGTATATGATATTTCTTCTGTCACTCCACTGAAAAGTGTCATAAATTTAATCCTGCAAGGCAGTAATGAAAACTTCCAAATTTTCATAAACAGTATTTTATTGAGATTATTTGTGTATCATCAAATCTATATCTGAATAACAAAGTTCACAGATGAAATCCTGTTCTATTATGACATCAATATTCTGCTTCATTCCTGATAAAACACAGATCAGTAATTAACTTCAAACCATCATTTTTTGCTAGTCCAATTAAGATACGACACAAAGAGAGCTTAAAATTAGTGTTTTCTTTAAGATGTAATACGGTTTCCTTTAACTAGTGATGGACAAAACTGAAAATAGCTCAATGGACTGTGAATTATTAAAAAAAACAATCTTCCTGGTAATTGCAAGTTTTGTAGATTCCATCTCAAGAAATTGCTTTAAAAGGTAAATAACGAGGAGTGATTAGCAACTAGCCAAGGTCATTTTTACTTTCCTAATAGGCAAAGAGAGTTTATTTTTCTGAGATCTGATGAACATTTGTTAACTCGTGAGCAGGAAGAAGCAAATAAGGTAATCCTTTATAGGCAGCAGTAGCAGGATATAAAAGTAATTCTGGCAAGAGTCAATGGTAACTACTTAGTAAAGCTGATAAAGAGATTAAATTGAAGAAGCACAGAGATACAAGAAAAAGCATTCTGTAAAAGCTAGTGGAAGAGTTATAGATGTGATGGAAAATGGTATAAAGCACAAGAATGCCTCCTCCTCTAACTAAAATTATTGGGAGGGGAAGGTAAGAGGTTACAAACCTTAAAGGTTTGTGTAAAAAAAGGTTTGCGTAGCCTAAACGTAGGAAAAAAACATTTGTTTTCCACTGTGTGAGGAAGCACATCCCTACAAAAAGACACAACATCTACATTTACCTTTGGGCAGTGGGAATTGTGTGGTATGGAACAATTTCTAACACATTCACTACAGCTGCAGAGAGAGAAGTCTGAACAACACAACCACTCATTTCATTGCTTAAATCAGAGATAGTGGCACCTTCTAAAGATCTGAAATTCCAAAACAGACTCTGCTTGCAACTAGATTTAAGACTTTGACAGAATTTCATACAGACCTATGGACCTGCAATTATTGGCTCACTTGTAGCAAGTGACTGTTTACACATCCTTTCCCCTCAAAATAAAATTAAAACAACCAACTCACCACTTGCCCATTCTGAGGGTTTTTATGTGCATATGGTGGTCCACGGATATGATTCCACATCTGACCAGATGTCATAGCAAATACAACGCACTAGAAAAAAAAAGAAAAACAATATATTCATTAATTTACTGTGAAGGACTAAACAGAAAACCATTCTGCTGGTTTACTATTTACTTTAGATATGTATTTTTTTTCCACTAACCAGACGTAGCATCCACCTCTAATTGAATTTTAGGAGAGTATCTTCAGATGATTGCTTTCATAAAATTCTTAATGACTTCTACTATTCTGAAAATGAGCTAGCTCAAGCCAGATTTTACAAATCTCACTTGAAATAATCCTAAATTTCTATACCACAATTACACATCTACATGACAACAAGTACTTGCAGCAGTAGAAGGCATTCATTGCAAATGTTCTGGAAACCAGTACTCAAGATTTATAAAACCTTCCATGAAAATATTTCTGCCTCTAAATCTTATACAAATATTTTTGTTTTCATGTGTCTGAAATTATATATAAAGTAATAGAAAAAAGCCAGTTATTAAAAAAAAATCTATTTTATGAAATTCTCATTATGTGTCCTATATGGCTGTGATTCATTTTAGTTATGACAAATAGCAATGGTTGATTTGCTGGAAAGGTTGAAAATTCCCAACAGAAATAAGTGTGAGGTTAAGCTAGGTATGTGCAACAACTGTAAAAACAGACCTTAATGCTTGTAGAAGATCATACTGTAGAACATACATGACAAACAGGAGTCGTACCAAGAGTCATTAAGACTATTTTAAAGAAGAAAGTATAGTATTTTTGATTACCAAATGAGATAAATAGGAAACATGTATCATCTAAATATGTCTTTTGTTTTATCAGTATAAATAATCCTTACAAAAGCTACATTTTAAGTTCAGTACATGCTCATTTTTACTGTATATCACTATTCCAAATAGCATCATAAAGTCATAAAGATATGGCAGATGGATCATGCCATAAAGGCAGATGGATCATGAATGTAAAAATTTGTACCATAGTGACTAACTAAACTGGGGCTTACTAAAAACCTTTAGAGTGTTTTCTTTAAAAAACATTTTGTAACATGTTAGTGAAGTAAATAAAAGCTAGTGTAGCTCTGTATCTCTGTAAATGCAGCATTACTACCTCTAGAAATAAGAACAAGGCTTTACTATGGAATCTTGTCAAACTTTATTCAAATCTGTCTTGCCTTTCCTGGCTTTGGGTTTTGTTTTCATTTGGGGTTTGGGTGTTTTTTTTTGTTTGGTTGTTTTTTTTTGTTGTTGTTGTCGTTGTTTTGGTTTTTTTTTTCTGTTGCTGTTTGGTAGTTGTTGGGGCAGGGGAGGGGTTACCTATTTAGCTAAAACAGCAATTTTTCCAAAGACCAGGTAACCATGCATAGTTTACATTACATTGGCATATTATTTTTCCCCCCTCTATTCTGTTTAGGATGAAATAGATAGGACCAACATATTGATGTATTACAGTAGTCATGAGATGACAGCAGAGACAGCCAAAGTGTAAATATAGGCTACAATGTGTCAGTATGGAATGACAAGAACTGATGCACAGGTTTACACTGGAGATCCCAAGACTATTAATATTACAATAGTGAATAAAGAAACACAGACCTGGGAGCCTGTAGAAAACAGTTTTAGTGCTAACAAAGAAAACAAAGGACAAGCATCCAACCTATTTAAGACCACTTCGATTTGTCCTATAAATTTTGATGTAAAATTTTGTTGCAGATCAGTGAAGAAGCACAAAGCATGAAATAGCCCCAAGTGGACCCTAAACCAAGGAGGAATAATGACAGCAGCATCATACTCTTCTCAGCAAAGACCATGGAATGCTGACAACTCATCATAATGCCACATCACCCCAAAGCAAGAGAATGATCTGCAGATCCAGAGAGAAGCAGCGGAAGAGTAACCATGACATAAGAGAAATGCAAAGATACCAAGAAATGCATGCAGAACAATTTAATTGTGGTGTTATTAATGAGACTTCTCTTGTAATAGAAAGAAAAGATACATTTTCAAATACAGTTTAATTACTACTTTGCTGTAGTGTTACAATTTTAATTACAATAAAAACAGGCTCCTATTTTTAATATAAAATGTGTCTAATTTTGCTTTTAACAGGATTAAGAATGTAACAGCATAATAACTAACATGGCAGATCAAGACATACTGGTAGTGATTGCCAGCAAATGGATTGTGTTTTTATTAATAAAATGCAACAAAATGAAAAGAGTATACAGTGACATTACTGGGAGAAGAGTAATATAGTTATTTCTATACCTTGCAGATTGTTTTAGCAGAGAAATTTATACTGCAATTTTGGTGATGACTCACATAACAGCTTATGTGAAAGCATAAAAACGTAGAAATTGAAAATATGGGTATCAAAAGTGAGATGAAAGATGTTTAGAAAGGCAAAAAAATAGCTGAAAAGTCAAACACTGTAAGATAACAGATGTGTAGAGTACACAAACTATGCCTCTCTGAAAGTGTGCTTTCTATGAGAAGCAATTTTTCTCATTTTTAAATTACTGTTTGTAATTTATATTCTCTAGGGCCAAATCTGCTTTCACATAGAAAGATCAAAAATACTCTACCCCATTTTATATATAGTCATATATTTTATAAATTATAAATCTCCCAAATTACTGAAGATCTTTCATGCTTTAAATACCACACTGTGAGACAGTATAATATCTAGCAAAAGAAGTAAGTAGGAGACACAATACTGGGGAGAAGAAAACATCAAGTATAAACATAATTGAGAAGCAAGGACTCAACAATATGGTTTTTTAACCTGAAGACATCTTTCATATTCTTTTAGTTCAGACTATTTGTGACCAAAAAAACTCATTTGGTCTACCACACACTGGATCTGCAATGATTTCCTTCCATCATGTTCCTGCTTATGGTGTTTTTCCAAATTACTTTTTCATCAGCCAAAATACATTTTCCAGGTTCTCACTTGTCCTTTTCCAATCTTCATCTAATTTTAAGTATCCTAAGAACAGAGTATTTTCATCATATTCCTTATGCAAGAATTTCGTATGCTACATATAGTGCTTGACATTAAAGCTCATTTTGCTGTGCTCTATATTCTCCAATTACAATCATCTGTGTAAAAAACCCAACATTGGAAACTACAGACTTCTACTGTTTGTAAAATACACACCATTATTTCTAGAACACATGCATGCATCTGTAAGTCACAGATATATAACACACAATGTTTACCATTCCAAATGGCATAGTTCCATAGGATCCAATACTTTGGGAACCAAAAGTTTCCAAACTAACCATTACTGAGAGTTGATTTTTCACGGTAAGAAAATTTGCCTAATTAATTCCTAAAAATTATCAACTTGTTCACATTTACTCTCATATGCAGAGAAATTGTGCCTTTCTGCAGTTTGCTTGGATCTTGTCAAAGTTCAAAGGATGAAAACTGGAATAAAGGAGAAGATTGAAGCTGAGCACTTATCTCTGATTACAATGCCACTTTTCCATAGTAGAGTCTGTATTTCAGCAGTTCTACAGAGAGGAATACTATAGACACACCTTTCCACCATCTGCTCCTTCTTTCTCCTTGTCAGACTCCAAGAACACCACTAACTGCTGCATCTGATTTATCAACAGACTTCAGGGGTTTTTTCAGGGTTTAAGCTATTTTAAGAGCTTCCAGATTTAGGTAGCTTATTTTGCATTTAAATGACAAAAGCAAGCAGAATCTTTGGCTCTGTAGCCAAACACTGGTGCTCTAAGGGAGTACACTCCATGTGTAGATGGATCTTCTGCAGGACCTTGTTAACAAATTACAAGTGATGCTTCCTTGATGGCTTCCATCCTTAGTTTCACTAAGGGGGAGACTGCTTTGAGCTCACCCATGGTGCATTTGTGTGTAAATCACAAGGTTTCTAAGAACAGATAAAAAAGATAAATTAAGCACCAAGAGTCTCAGCAGAACACTGAATGGCAAGCAAGACACAACTTCACAGGTACATAAGCAGAATTTCTCAACTGGTCTTGGTCTTGAAAACTTTGCAAATTATTTATTTGGGTTTAATACATCCTCTTCTCAAAGGCCTAAGTTTTGTTTAACACTGTGTACTAGTTCATAAAACAAAACCGCTGGAGACTTAAAAAAGTAATTTAGTATGCCTTTTGAAGAGAAACTGCCTATTAGCAGAGAGTATACAAAACAAATAATTAGATTTCTTTGCAAGTTTAGACCCAGGAACATGGGAAACTTTGTAATGTAAGAAAAATAATGAAATTTTAGAT
Organism: Onychostruthus taczanowskii; assembly: GCF_017590055.1. Taxonomy (NCBI): domain Eukaryota; kingdom Metazoa; phylum Chordata; class Aves; order Passeriformes; family Passeridae; genus Onychostruthus; species Onychostruthus taczanowskii. Next base: position 1,862,847 of record NW_024499239.1, read on the forward strand.
TAATTTATGACTATAGTTAAATTCAAGCTTTGGTTCAACAAAAAGTGGACAAATGACAGCTAGTTCAACAATTTATTTCTATATTGTCCTGTATATGTAAATTCTAACCATTTCAGAATAACTGTTTTAAAGAAATGTAATCCTTGCTTGTCCAGTTTAGCCTTGCTTTTGCACTCAATTAAGGCTTTCATGCTATGAGATCTGTGCTCCATTTCTAAATCCATCACTTAGTAGATTCTCCAATAAGAAATATACAATTAAAGAACAGAAAAACAGAAGCAAAGAGAATTGTGGTTTTAAATTCTACATCTCTAAACCCTCTAACTATAGAAAGTAAAGAAAATTAACAATCAGAATTTATTGATGTTCTTTTGAATGCCTACCTAATCACACAGAGAAACCTTCGTTTTTCTGTTTATCTTTGAATAAAGCACATTAATTTTTTATCCTCATTTCCAGAAAGGGGTGAAAAAGTCACCAGTAGCCATAAGACCCTCCAAGCCCCTCTGGACCAATAACTGCTGATGAATGTACTATGTGGTGTGTATCCACACAGTACACATTCCTCATACCCATTAACTGTTATGGGAACAGCAGACACACACTTTGTCTCCTCATTCACGTGATCTGTCATATTTTGCCCAAGAGAGTTAAATCGCAGGCAGCTGCCTTCTAATCTCAGCACAGATTTTGTCTTCCCTGATTCCACAGGTATATAGGCAAATCTGAAATATAACATAAAGTAAAACTGAAAATTACATGCAGAAAAAAACAGCCTGGTAAAGAAAATGCTGTCAAAAGACAGTCTAGCCAACAGAACAGAAACTCTCAGCACACATACTGTTGTCTAAAATGAAGCAACTCCTTATCTAAACTGCTAGAACCTTGCCTAGTTTTTACCATCTGACCTTTTCTTCTCTCTGCTTAAGAAATGAAGAGTCCTGAAGAGTCTAAATTGCTTCTTGTTACCACCATAAAAGACAGGAGTCTGAAAATATCTAAGGATTGAAGTCCTCTGTCATCTTTGTGCTGGCATGTCAGAGGGAAATATATCCATAGATTAATAGCAGAATTTGAATTAAAGCACAAAATAATCTAGGGCATAAATTTTAATTGTCATTTCAAAAGACATCGTTTGGGATATTATGTACTGGGATTCAAGTCATCCTGGTTTGCCATCCTAAAAGTCTTCTGGGTAATGTTGCAAGTGAAAATGCCTAAGGCATACAAGATACTACCAGAGTCTGCAGTGCTTCAATGAGGGGATGAAACCACAAATATTGCTGTGGTGCAATCTAATGCTGAGGGCAAAACCAATTTGATGGCCTTGTGTGAGCTGGCACTGGAATCAGTGTGTGAGATGAAACCTGTGGTCTTGCTTCTACAAGTCTATCAAAACTATTAGCTGCATCATTAAAAATTGCATTCCGAAATATTCTTCTAAAACACTACTGGAAATACTGTCTATGAGACACAACATTTTTATATCAATTAAGTTATCAAATTAACATTTCTGGGATCCTCTGTCAAAACAGTACAAGACTTTATGCTGAGAATTTTCTTCTAATTTTTAGCAAGAGATCATTCAATCAGGCAGAGTGACACCATCCATTTTTCATTTAAATAAAAAGTAACCAATTTTTTTTTTCCTTTTTTAAGATTTGGGAACATAAAAACTGTTCAAAGGAAACTGAGAAGCTCTAATAAAACAAGAAAAAGAAAACAAGAGTCCTCTGTTTGCAAAAATACAGGTTTCAGTCACTGAATGCCATAATCTCTATGAAAAGATTTCAGTTGGAATTTAAAAATGTTTTCAGTATGTTTAATGAGTACTAGCTGCCTAGCAGTACATCCAAAAAGAAAAGCATTTAAACCCCAAACCTAAAGCTTTTAGAAAAGAGCTTTCATGCTTTCTGAGCTCTATACCATGTGAAAAAACAACTGCCAATAAGAACAAAATAATTGTCAATACTTCTGCTGAAAATGTGGGCTTTCTGTAGCCTTTAAATATCTTGCCAGGATTTCTGTTTAATTTGGTTTTGACAGTTCAAAAAGGAAAAAATATTCAAGATGAACATAAAGATTTATAATTAAATATTTATTACTTATTTATACCCTTCATAACAAGCATTTTCCTAGGCATTACTTTCTCTCCTTAACTAGACACCATCGCATCCATTTTTCCTTCTAATGAGCTTTTATCAAAAAAGAAGTTCTAAGTTTACTGGTAGGGAAAAAAAGCACTATGTCAGAGAATCATAACTGCACAATATTGAATATATTATTACCTTATATAATAATAATATATATATATATATATATATAATATTAGTGACTGTCCATTTTCTTATATGAATCACAACAAATTTTAGTCACTAACTGAGGTCATCTGTCCAAAAGACTGTAATCTGGAGTCCCTGTTGATTCCACCAAAAAGAAGTTATAAAATTAACTTGTACGTCTGTGTGGATCTGAATAAAACCAAAAGGACTTCTGGTAAATGTATGATCTTTGCTAAAGCATCACTTTATAGGGTACGGGGCTTTTACTACATTGTGAAGTCAGAACACTAACAATTAAAATAGTAAAAAGCCAAAGCTATTTGGCACAAAATATTGTGCCACATAGCTTTGGCACAGTGCCATGATTAATTACAACATACTTTCAAATATAAGACCACTTCCTAAAACATCCTTTAAGTGCTATTAATTTTTAAAATAAACATAATTTTACAGGGAAAAGTATTAGCAACAATATAGGGCTTTAATGCCATTTTAGTTACTTGCTTGTCTATACAATCAGCAGGAGACAATTACTCAAAGACATTAATACATTTCTTAAAATATTTGATTACATTTGGATCTGTCCTCAGGAGTTCAGCTGAATGTCATTATAGGTTTTCTACATAGCAATTAACAGTCATGTTCAGATGGCAACTCTTGAGCTTCTGCTAAAGAGAACAGCAAACATTCTAAGAAAAAGTTGATGTGTTCATTTTCTCAATTACATTAATTACATCTTCAAATATTTATTGCAGCTTGTAGAATGATTCTACACTTTGAAGAACTCATTTTTAACCTCTGCAAGACAAAAACAACAATTCCACAAAACACTGAAACAAACTTCATCTGAAAAGTCTGAGGTATTGACATGAAATTGCTGTCTGCAGAGATAGAGTGCATGGTTAAACAAAGGAAATACCACTGATTACATATCTTTATTTGATTTTTTGACACAAGTATCTATTTTGTTGTGATAATTATTGCTTTAGTCAGGTTGTTGCTAAAGATTAGAAATCAAAAATAATCAAATGTGAGATTAACGGTCGTAGAGCATGTTTAGAAAGTATCATCATTGAAAAATAATGGTAACCCAGAAAAGTGTGTGGAACTAAATATGAAAGACTTTGGGAGAGACATGTCAAAACTCTGTGCTAGATCTCGGGATATTCCAAATGACATCCTGGAACAGAGAAGATATTCTGATCCTGGCTCTCTAGATCAAAAGGATAGTTCATTCTACTTGACATCTAGTCTTAGTGGTGGTTTGTTTGAAAACTTGTTTTGTATTCCTTCCCCATTGTATGGTGTAGATTAACACACTGCTTAAATAAAGACATTTTCCTATACTAGCAGGAAAAGCTATGACAGCACATGAGAGAAAACAGCATTATCAGTAGCCATTATTCAAGATTAATGCCAAATATTGAAGAATTCAGAACAAAGAGCTTTCCTTAAGATCATATTAATAATCTAGACATAAAAATAGAACTTGCCAGATATTAGATAATTTTATCTTTGATCTTTATGATATAAAGCCTGCCAAAGGCCCATCAGGTGACAGTACCACACAAAAGAAGGTATCGTCTCACATTTTTGAATCAGAGCAGAATAGTGAACCAGTAATATGATACTGAAAAGGAAAAAACAGTTTTAGGATAACCTAAGTCTAGCAGAACTAAAACAAAACTAAAACACACAGAACTATAAAATAGCCCAGGTTGAAAGAGACCTTAAAAGACCACTTGGTGCAAGCTTTCTTGGGAAAGGGATCCTAGATGAGAAATAAAACATAAATGCTGATGTAGAAACAAAACTCATATTCCATATACAATCCTAGCCATGTCCTTTCAAGAAAGTTAATTCATATTGATACAAGTTGAGGAAAAGTTTTTAAAATGATCACAGGAATAAATAATTTAAATGCTAAAAGAATAAAAACTTTGTTTATATTGCAAAAAACACGTGGATGAATTTCTAAAAAGTAGTGTTCTCCATTGACATTACTACTAGTACAGTAAAATACTTGATTGGACTCAATAATTACAGACACTATTCTAGTGTTGAAACCCATACTTCTGATGCCATGTCCCTGAAAATTAAGCCTTTGATGTTTCTCCTCAAATTTTCCTCTTCTCTCAGTCACAACCATGTCAGAGCAATGTACTTGTTGATGCATTCTAAAAACATCTACCATCCCTGAATACTATTTCCTGTTTAAAACTGAGCTAAGTTGCACATCCCACATTTTTCATCAGTCTACTCAGTTATTTGAAAATTACCATGTAAATAAACATATTATTAAGCAAATTCAAGCTTCATTCATTATTTATAGTTTTGAGGATTTAGTTGACTAATATTTCAAACACACTTGGCTACATCGAGTTTCTCCTCAGAGGTAACACTAAGATCATCCTAAACTCATTTAGGTTAACAGTAGAGTATTAATGTCAGTACTACTGAAACCAGTTTTGAAAACAATTCCCTCTTTTTCTTTGTTTCTCAGATCTTTTATCACTGTCTTAAAAACATATAAGCCTTTGTTTTTTTCTCAAACTTTCATTACTCTAAAGTGATATAGTCTGACACCAATATCTATGCTAAAGCAATCAATATTTTGGATTTTATCAAAGAAGGGCAAGTTGAACCACAGCCATAAACATCAGTAAGCATTATTGGAAATATTTTCATACTACAGTTCAAATAAAAAACTGCATCTATAAGAGAATTTGCTAATTTTCATTGTATCACTCATAATAACTGATACTCACTTCTTATGAGAATTAGACCCAAAATCTGGATTAAGAATCTTTTCCTGATAGTATCATTCTGAACAATGTACTCATTCAATGGTTTTTAATTTACTCTGTAAATAGTGAAAGAAAAATATGCTAAGATGAGAAATTAATAAAAAGCATATTAGTAAGGAAAATCTGCATACCAGAGCTGCCATGGCCCAGCCAGTTTTGTTATAGATGAACTCTAGATTATTTCTTCGCAGATATAACAAGCCACCAACAAGAGATACCAGAAGAGCCAGTGCAATTGTACCAGAATAGTTAGGAGGCCTGAACACTCTAATCTGGAAGGAAAAATGCAAATACAGATTGCAATAAATGCTTACATACAGATCATCTTCCACGTAAACATAACAGAGCACCTGAAATCTGGCTTCAGAGTCAGCAAAAGTAGTCCCTAAATATACTTTAATAAGAAAAAATAGTACTTTCTTTAATGAGCACATACTATGAAAAATGTTCACGTTTCTTTGAAATTGTGCAACTCTGAAACATTATTGCTACAACAGATTTGCAGGTTGTGTCTGAACCAAAAGCAGCTACCTTCGAATCTAAGTGTTTCGTACATAGTTTTGTAAAGCACATTTTATTTATTAACAACTAATTATTACTGAATTTTTATCCAGAATTAGACTATAACAAAGCAAGAATGGAATATCATCTGCAGAAGTTCTCACAAGTACCAAAAATGCTATTTTTTAATGTGTTGTAGAACCCTCACTTGACACAGAAAGTTATTAAGGAAAGATGGAATTTATAGTCAACCTGTCTCAAACCACAAAGATACATTTTCCTTCAACTTTTAAAATTGCTGAAAGACTTACATGAACATCTGTTCTGTCAGCTATCCATTTAGCTAGCTGTTCAGCTGCAAATCCGATTCTCTGCAGGTCAAATGTGTCAGCTCTCTTGGGTTTACCCTTCGGAGGAAAATGCATGAAAGTCGGAGCAGAGTTCATATTCAGCTACAAAACCAGGAAAAACAGCAGGAAAAAAATTAGTAACCTTATCCTCAAAATATAACACCACAATAGCCTCAATAACACAAATCTAATTAACATAAAAATATCACTTGCCTCCATACATTACATTTTTTGAAATATTCTCATATACAGTCCTCCAAAAAGAGTGCTCACAATATTCCTTCCAGTAGATTCTTCAGGATATTTAATTATTTAGAATGCTTCACCCACAAGTTTTCTATATGAGTATCTTATGCTTTAAAGTTCACACACACCATAAGACCTTTCCTGTAATTGGTAAAACAGAGACCCTGCACACAACTAATCTATTAAAGTATATTAACTTATAATTCTACGAGAGCAAAGCAGCTTGACATTGTTTGGCTACAAGAGACTAACCATTAGTGACTAGGCTTTTTTTGAATCCAAAAAGGACTAAATAACAGCTTAAACTACCTAAGTTGCCTAGAAGTTACTGTTAATTCATGTGCTGATGCCACTGGAACTATTCACAGTATATTAGAAAATCCTCAAAAGTGATTAAAAAATACATCTACATATACATTTGCTGTTTGAAATTTTGACTTCCGCTTTGCAAGGTAGTATAGGAAAATGTAATTTTACTACATAAAATTCCTCTGTATTCAGGCCATCTCAGAAACCATGCAATACAGCACCAGAAAAAATGAAAATTAACATAAACAAAATCAGGGGTAACACTTAAAGGTGATACAATAAGTGCTTTTTATATAAAGAAGTAAGTTTTTTTAATTCCTGAAAAATGAAGTTCACACCACATTAGCAAAACTTTATATTGAATCAAGTACAAAGCTGAATTTATCAACAGAAATTGCTAATTATTAAAATATTTTCCACTTAAGAAAAAAAAAATAGCACTCTTCTTTACTAAAATGATTTGGAAATAAAAAATATTTCAAGAAAGGCTAAGACACATGTTGTGGAATAGTTAAATAAAATATTTTATAAGATAAAGAAACATTCAGACATTGTATAGAGTTTGGAGGTAGCTGATCTGGAACTGCTTTGTCATTTTTCTATAAACATGGCAAAAGCCGCAAAAATCACATTACTTTTTTACACACTGCATTCTAATATTTCAACTGAAAGTAAAAATATTAAATAATCATACTATTTAAACTTTTTAAAGTAAGTATTTAAAAAGGACATATTAATCTTTTACCCTGAACATTTTAAGACACACACTTATGTATTTAGAAGGTATTTAAAATATACAGATACCTTCAAAGTTTTTCACTCCTCATAATCTGCACTTTTAGCTTCAATCAATGGACAAATATCATAGATAAGCATGTCAGTATTTAGCATTCATTTTCAAGAGATGCCTTTTTGCTTGATTTCTCAATTTCACAGCAGACCTTAAACTATTCTCCAACTTTTACTCTTCACAGCCAACAAATAAAATGTAAAACACTCTTTTTTCCCTGAAGAATTTCCAGACTAAATATTACTGTAGCTGAAGAATATTATATCACATAAAAGCAATTAAAAGGCTCTTTTACTAAAGAGCTTTTTTTCCCTAAAGAGAAAATAAAAGAAATCTTTAAATGAAGATTTTACTTAGAATGTGTTTAATTCTAAAAAAATGGCCTAAACAATCGCTTAGAAAAAAAGTTGCTTGTATATATACATATAATAGACTCTATAAACAAAGATTATAAACTACACTTGGAAAATACTAGAAGTGGTTATCAGTAGAGTCTGTCTTCACTGATGTCACAGAAACTGCTGTGTTTTTAATCAGGAGGAAATTGTATACAAAACAGGGGTACACACCTACAAACCGAAACTAATTTATCTTGTACTATTTGAGAAATTGACATGCAGTTCTAAGAATTAACAATGCTTTACAGTATTCAACATTTACCTGCTGAAAAACATCTGCCCCTTCATCATAATCCACTATTGTGAAAAACAGTTTGTTTGAAAAAGCAGATGAATAGCGCCATGAATTAGCCAGCACCTGATATTCCTCATTAGCTTGCCTGTTAAGGAAAAGAAACAAATGTATATCCATAAGCCATTCACTTGCAAAAAATAACCTATAATCAGCTGCAATGGTTAGATTAAATACATTTGCAGTATCATTCTCAACATCCATACTATCAAATAAAAAGTTTCAGTTCCTTATGCAACTTTCTGTTTCAAACTTGTCACTTGCAAAATTAGAAATGTGTTATGTTAGATTATACAAGAGAAATCCCAAGATGATGTTAAGAAAAAGTAATATTTTCCATATTTAAAGTCTCAGTAAATAGGACTGGTCTGAGTTGCAAGTATCAAATAGATCTGCTACCAGGTCCATGCAAGGATATGCTTATGGGGCCCTTGAGTGTGCTATCAGGATATACTTGCTAGAAATAGCTATACAAAAGGAATTCTGAGACTAGGAGACAAATATCACCACAGCAGTGAAAGCAGTATGTTCCTAAAATAGCAGAACCATAGGAGAGCCAGACAAACTGCTAAGCACTAGGGAAATTATCCTAATGGAATAAAAAGTAGGCTTGTAAGCAGCATAACAAACTCCAGACTATTTCTCGAAGTCATTTTAAATGTGGTAATCCTGTACAACATATAATCTTTTCTATCAGCACTAGAAGGTGATTTGCTACTAAATATCCTTCTAAATAAAATAACCAAACAATAAAAACCAACTAACCAACCAACAAAACCACCAAAAAAAAAAAAAAAAAAAAAAAAAACCAAAGAGAACACAAACCAAAAGAAACAACTTTGCTCTGACTTTACTAAGAGGAAGGGAAAGACAAAGGGAATTCCAGGACAATAATACTAGCAATGACATCCTCTAAACACCGTGCCATAAAAACACAGGTTATTCCACAGGACAAGGACAAATCTATACCAACAAAAATTCAGGGGGAAAAAAACCCCAAAATGAAGGAATGCTTGCAGTTCTTTCTGATTTAGACAGACTTTGCTAATTTCCATATTACTGTTTAATCACATTCAATGTAGAGTCCAAACCAGTGTTTATCACTTGACAACTCAGCTTTGCATACGATAAGATTCTGAAGTAGTATAAATGTGTTCTGCAGCTTTTTTCAAAACAGTGTTTCTAGAAAAACAGTCCTATGTGTTTCATGGTGAAGAACACTATTTAAAAGCTGTAAATGCAAAAATCTGTTTGCTGCAAGAGAAACTCTGCACTAAACATATATAAGAGAGAGCAAAGAAAGGGAAGACAATTACAGGATCACAGATATTGTAAGACCTTCCCCATTTCTCCATAACTGAGATCAACCCTAGACATGAAATATATTACATACAAACTCCAGCACAGTTATGTAGTATTAAGAAATCTACTGTACATTTTAAAAAATCATAAAATGCCAAGAGTTAAAATGAAAATTGATGATCTCTTACTCCCAGAAAGCATTAAATAACATGAAGCACAATAAAGCTCAACTTTCACTCCTATTACCTGACTCAGTAAAATTTGCTACTTAACACCCTTAGTCAATGGGCAGTTTGCAATTAAAAAAAGAAAAGAATCAATGTGGGAATTAGATTGGTTACTTTTAGAAACAGATATTATCACTAAACAGACTAACATTCATTGTCATCCTGAAGAGGGCAGTCAGACAACATCAAAGGAATGCTGTAAAATCTCAAGCAATATCTGTAGTGCACTCTTCTGTTAAACCTGCTATATTTAAGCTGAACCATTTTTATTATAAGAACAAGATGAAAATCAGTTCATCTTGATGCCACCATTCTTCTTTATCTACCTTTCACTTGTGATGAAACTATTTCTGGGAAATTTAGATACTCCACTTACGGCACCACTATTTGAGAGGTCTCTTGTTCCCATTGATCTTCATGTATTTTGCATCTTTAAACTATTTTGAATTAATGGGTAACATTTAAGCATTATTCTGCAAAAGGCTGCATTTTTGTAACAGACTCAAAGCAGAATTTCATCCTCTCACTGAAAATAGCAAATCATTCTATGATGCATCCTCATAGAAGCTCTTGAAGGGTGAAGAAAAGAGTGAAACAAGGAGCAGCAGGAATACATAGTTAAAGCATTACCACACACACATAACTGAAGATCATCCTACACACCACTATATCGCTTCCAATTGAAAAATTCCTGATAGAATAACATTAGTAATTTCTTGTAGCACTGGTTCATTCCTTTTCAGACACAGTAAAGTAAAAAACATAAGCACTTGACTGAAAAAATTCAGTCTTCGATTATCAGTTATCAACTTGACAATATCAACTGTCAAGTTTTTATCTACCTATCTCTATAATTAGTTCACACACCCATTCTATCAGCGTGTTTCTAGGAAGCAATTTTAATTATACAAAATTACTAGAATAATTATGTGAAAATCTATGAAGGCATAAGAGCAAAGAACTACACTTGGTCTGAACTCAACAGAATATAATGTTAGCACTGCTTGTTTGCTTGACAGGATTTTTTAATAGATGGAGAAGATTTTAATGTTATTGCTGATATAGTCACCTCTTTAGAATTTCATCATAATAGCAACACAAGAGCTAGCAACAAAAACAGTACTATTGACCAGCTGGCAGAAAATAGTAGACAGATCAAAAGGGAATGCTACTATTAGATTTACTCAGGAAATTCAATAAACTGGAAAGTAAGCTGCTAAGCAAATGCTCTACAGAATTCTTCCATTATGCAAGAGGTGCTCATGAAGTATTAAAAGTTTTATTTAAAAAGATTAATTATGTGTGTGTCTATAGCAGTTAATCAGATTTGTATAACTTGAGCTATATTTAATGAGATTAATTTTGTTCTATTGGTCTGACATTATAGTAAGGAAAACACAAACTGAATATTAGGAAAATAATAAAAGAGTATGGAATTATTTGAGAAAGAAAGCAGTAAAGCATTATTTTCTGGCACACTATGTACAGTACTTAAAAATGTACAGTTGGCACAGAATGTACTACCAGGTTACTTACACATTCTTATCCATCTGTTTAAAGTAAGCTGTGATCAGTGCTGCAATTTACTTCCAATACAACTTCTGGCTTTTATTTGCAATGGTGTTCCCCAAAACTGAAGGAACAAGGGGCTAAATGCATATGTTAACATCTTGTTGGTGTCAAGAAGGCAAAAAATTCAGAATGCTTACTTGATTTTGTTTAGGATGACTCATGTCTGGATGAAAAGCACTAAAAAATCTACAAACGTGTCCAGAAAATTCACTTAACGCAACAGAGAGTATAAACACTCATTGAAAACCACACAGGTTTTGCAATCTAGGTATCTATAAAAGGAGAAAGCAAGCTAAAATCTATGCTATTCTATTTACAGCATCCCATGAAATTTTCAATATTCTCCAGATGAAAAGAAGCTATGAGGTCCTCTTCTGTAGAAGTTGCAAAGTAAAAGAATAAAAAATTGTGATCTCAGGAAGAATAAGCCGTCCTTTATGATCCAAGTATAAAAATTACTGCCTTGTTAAGCAGGACTCATCAATACCTCTATCAAGGTTCTCAAGTGCACAGGAAAAGCAATTGCAGAACTTTCAACAGCTTGTTCCAAATTTCCTGCTCCTTCATTGAACAAAAGGTTTCACTACATTTAAGAGCCCTGTCAACGATTTTCTCACTATCTGCTCTTTATCAGCTAGCAAAAAACTAAAAGACATTGGATCTGTTTCTTTCTTCTGATGATGCTCCTTGACGGCCACAATTCTTCTTGCTGTTGATCTACTCTTGCATCAGCTACTTGATGTCTTCTGAGATTTTTTTTTAAGCAGGGAAGCCAACAAAATTATTTTCTTTTTTTTTTTCAAAAAACCTCCACTTGGAAGTCTCATTGATACGGCAGATGCTAATAAAAGCATTTGGAATCTCTTCTCACATATTTTTCCATCTCCTTCTCATCTTTTCAAGGAACACTAAGAAAAAAACCAACATAAAATATGCATCTTTTTGTTGATGGGCTTCAGCTGTTGGGGAAAAGCTCAAGTGACCAGTCTCATTCCTCTGACCCAGATATCCCTTTCTAAATGAAAATACCCCAGCAATTAATTTGAAAAATGAACCACACAAAACTCTGAACTGTTTGATCACAAACAAAACACCTCTTGTATGCACCTGTATTCAAAGCAGAGATGGTTGCTTCTGCCAGTCAGATAAAACCAGAACTTAGAAAGCAAATGAAAATACCTCATAATGTGTTTATGGAGTGGTCAGATGGTAAAGCAACTAACAAAAAAGGAGCTAATTATAACAATGGAAGATGCAGAGGAGCAGTCAGCATCAGCAGGCTTGAACTAAAGCCCTTTTGTAGATGAAAATCAAAACACTAATAATCAAGTGAGGCGGGGGGGGGGTCACTGAATTCTGGTTGGTAAAAGGTGCTGATCACTTTGGAAAAATATAGAGATAATAAAATGAGGGAGCAGACTGCAAGATGCAAGAAGATGAAAGGCACAGAAGCTGGCAGCAAATTTTCCCCCAAAAACACATTCAAGTTAGTCCAGTAGTTACCATTTGCTTGTATGCAATACAAAGTACAGGCTGAGGAACAGTCCCTCCATCTCTGTGAAGATATTCCTGTCAGAGTGAATGTGTTTTTTTCTCCTTCTTTCATATGTAAGCAATTTTTTTCAGTAGCGTGACTGATGTTGGTAAAAGAGATTACCTAGTTGAGTGAAGATCTAAGGACAAAGTGAAAGAGGAAGCTAGTCTTACATCCTGAGGAGTCACTATTTAGAGTGAGATTATTTCTGAACTGCTCATCTAAACTGATTCATCATCAGAGTGCATCAAAGGCCCTTTCATTATCTACTTCCAATGTACTGTTGAATAATATATACACCAAGAACAGCAATAACAGGTAAATCAATTAAAACTAACTAAGTTTAATTTCCTGGAATCAGAACAGTTTAATCAACATATTTCCAAACATGCATGGGAAAAAACCCATCCTAAGCCATTAGAAACACATTCCATCCCTGTTCGAGAGCCCATTGAATATCTAATCAGTTATTCCTACTTCATTTCCTAACACCAGCTATGTCATATTGAACTTAAATAACTGGGACAACAGAAAAACTGACATTTATGCAACCACTAACACAGTTGTAAAGACATCAGATATCTTTCAACACTCTTTTAGATCAGAAAACGAACTTGTTTGTTTGTCCACAAAGCTAAATGAAAGAGTTCTGCTTTAGAATAAAGACTAAATTTCCTTGAAAAAACATCCAGAAGTGTGACTAGGGGCTCTACTAATACATATACACAGCTGCTGGTTTTCAGAAATCTTCATGTGTAAGGACTAGATTGATTCAGACAGGATTGACTGAAAGGATATTTTCTACATACAAAAGCTTTATCTAAATATCTAGTGTCCCAAAGACTCCTTTGTAAGCAGTATTTTAACACTAAGTTGATATGATTTCCATACACTTTCACAAATCATGTGATTTGTGTGACTGATGTTGTAACATCCTCTTTGCTGCACAGAGAAAATCCTCAGATTGTCTGAGACAAATGTGGTCAGCTTTCCATGTGTATCATAGACAGATAAAATACAGAAGTGTCAAATCTACATACCAAAAGGAAAAGAAAACTTTTTTTGACAGTTTTGTGGTGCATAAACCAACCACGCTGAATTTTTAGAGAGGAAAAAAGTTCTCACTCTTGTGACAAAGTCACTCAAAGATTTCAGACTAGGTACTTCTTCATATTTGAAATATGGCATTGTTTTTTTCTTTCTATGCAATTAATTTGAAAATATTTTGACTAGTAGCAGTTAACTTGAACAAGAGCATCTTCAAAGAACATTACAGATTAAGTTAAAAAATCAATTTAGCCATTAGGCAAAGTGGCTAGTGAACAGCTAACAATCAAGTAATGCATGCGTTTCAGTTCTATATATCCTTTAGTGCTCCTGTCCGTTAATTAACCATTGATTTGAAAATGTCGATTTTCCTGATAATGGTTTTATGTGCAGTATGATCAACCTCATTAAATTCCTTTCATTTCACATGAACCAGAGGATCGCAACTTCTCATTTATTTAAACAAACCCAACTGAAAGCAGTATGCTGATTTTTTCTTCATTTTATGCTTAAAGATTCTCAGTTGCTTCTGTAAAAAATATCTTGTCTGGTCTTTCCTGTGATGAAGCTTATAAGCTCTTTCCAGCACAGTAAACAACATACAGTTGCAAGCAAAATAAACTTCCTTAATAACATCAATATTTATGTTGTTTAACATACCCTACAAAAGACCCTTAAGTAGAACACAGAAAGAATTTGCCAAGAACATTATAATGACAAACACAATGACCCTTATAAAGCTGAACTTGGTGCATCTCCTGCAGCTTTACCCACTGGGTAAATAAGGAATGATATAAAACACTATGGTAAGCTTTCAACTCCTGTATCATCTCCTGAAGCTGAACTCTGGCAACATAAAGAAGAAACAACAAAGTTGTTTCTAAAGAAACTGCTGAACAAAAAATTAACTTCACTTAAGAATGCTGGAGAATTTCTGTATCTAATCCTTCAGCATCACAGTTCATATATGGAGGGTGAAGTGGAAACATAGTGTATATACTCTTCCTCAAAACTGACTTCAATAACACAAAATTAATATATAAAAAACCCAAAAACCTAATAAAAAACATAGACAATTACAGATACCCAAGTTAAAGTACCACTTGTAAATGTCACATTCCAATACATCAGAAATATAACACACTGCTACATTTACCAACTTCGCATATAGTTTAAATAAATGTATTTTAAAAAAAAGAAATAGTATTACCTCATATACAGCCTACGTTTCTCATAGCCTTACAAAATATTTTGCTGCCTATTTAAATGGTGTTTAGAGCTCCCTGCTCAATAATCCCATTTATTGCTAAACACAGTAATTTCTACTGCATATTTCGGCTGAAGAAGGTTTTATTAGCACGGTTTCTGACTTAGTGAGGTAATTAAGTGCATGACTACCTTTCAGTGACTTGGCCCTATTTCCCTATCATTAGTCATTTTTGGATTAACTTATTGCACTAGGAACTTGCAGAGAGATCTTGAACTTAGAAGACTACTAGAGGCACTCTAATACATATTTAGAATGGAGCTACCAGAACACACCAAATTGCTGTGACAGACAGTATTCCACAATACCTATGACCTCATGGAAAAATGTGCTAGCACGTAAGAACTGTCCAAAGCTGTGAAATCAGATGGTAAGATATCTGCATGAGCACCTTGTTCATCTCTTAACTGAAGGAATCAGTCAAGTGCCGTATTATTAAATGGTAATGAATCACTTTTGTCACAAAATGTCTTTGGAAAGATCACGGTTAACTGAAAATAAAATAAAGCTGATTTCTTAAAGAGAAAGTCTTCCTCAGCTGTGTATATTCTATTCAACTGCAATTTAAAAATCAAAACCGGGACGAATCCTAAAATGTGACACATATATGAAATGCGGTTTTAAAGATGCTGTAACAAGCACACGAGCCTGTTGACTAGTGAGCATCTACCCCATGCAAAGAACACCCCCACTTGGCATACTGCACGTTGATTCCAACACTCACTTGAAAACCGAGGTAAGAAAGATGAGAAAGGTCACTAAGGTATAAATTACCTGCAAACAGAGCACTGCCGCTGTGGCTGGAGAGCAGTGAACATCACTATCACAGAGTAGTTACGAGGTGGAGCCTTCACAAATCTTCGGAATTTATCTCCATTCATGCGGATGACTGAACGCCTTGAGCTCCACTCCATCAGCTGTTCCACTTTCTCAGCCAAAAGATTCTGTAATTGAGGACAAGCATGAGGAATGTTTAAGCCTGAAATTTAAGTGCTTTTTATCTATATTCTGCCTTTGCACCCTCCAAACTCCTCTGGACTCAAGGTGGGAGTTATATATAGCTGTATGTAGCAGAGTTTAGCTAATAACATAATTTAGACTTTCATGTAGTCAGTGGGACTTTAAGTATTTAAAAGAAAAACTCAGTGTGGTCTGAAAACAGAAAGAATACATAAAATAAAATCAAACAGGTTGCTACCAAAGACAAAGGAGTAGAGTAAGGATCACTGCCTAACTAGAAGTTAGCAGTCCAGCAATCATTTAACTTCCATTTAAAAAACTGAAGTTTTAGAAAACACCGCCTTATGTTATACTTATTTAATAAAAATCACAGCAGGATAAAGTCAGTCACTTGAGTATAAAGATGAAAGAAAAATGTACCTACAAAGAGAGA
This sequence comes from Onychostruthus taczanowskii, assembly GCF_017590055.1. Taxonomy (NCBI): domain Eukaryota; kingdom Metazoa; phylum Chordata; class Aves; order Passeriformes; family Passeridae; genus Onychostruthus; species Onychostruthus taczanowskii. Next base: position 1,879,164 of record NW_024499239.1, read on the forward strand.
CAAATAGTTACTATGTTTAGAATTTCTTACAAATGTATCATATTGAATTTAAATTCATGCAAGATTTATATTTTGCTAGAGACAAGACTGCACTGTCATATAAACTTATCTAGATACATTCTATTATGAGATCAATATTTTAAGCTGATCTCAAGACTGAGAAGCACAAAATATTTTGATTGAATTACCATTGTATAAGAAAAATCTGCTTGTGTATTGTCTTTTGCTTGAAAGCATTCCATCACACGAATGATATAAAAGCACACTATGAGACATACTAAAAGACAGATCTCTTTATCTAACTATTCCAATGAAAATCTATTTAGGGTTTTGGGTTTTATCAAGTAAACCTGATTCCACACATGCTCAGCAAAAAGTATTTCATTTCCTAAGTTACCTAGGGTTAGCAAGGTTGCACTGACCATGCTGTAACGGATTGCTGCATACAGCATATCAGGATTAATGCATCTATCTTGGTTTAAGTCTTCAGCTCCCTGCTCACTGGCCCTGTGGAAGCCACCTTTATCAAATAAAAACTAAAAAAAAAGAGTGGAGGAAACTGGAATATTACAACTCAGAAGCTAAGTGCTGAGAGAAAGTGAGAAGGACAGAGAAGGGGGCAGACAGACAGGAACAGAAAGGGAGGAAGACACATCAAACAAAAAGGAAACTAACTTCAGAAAACTTGAAGATGCAAGAACTGTTAAAATACACATAAATTAGTGAAAGGGTTTACAAATTGGTCAGGCTTCACTGGGGAAGGATTGAACAAAATAGCTTAAAAAAACTATTGAAATAGGGACCTTCTCAGAAAAGAGAGCATGATGACAGGCAAAAGCCAAACACTGTGTAAGAACAACTGAGCACGAAGACAAGGTGGCTATTCTAAGGGTTTTTTTAAAAAACTGAATAGAGTAGAAAAATTAGGTCACCTAGTAACATTCTGACAAATCAGTAATGCTGTGAATAAGAGTAGAGATAGATACATGAGGGGAAGGAAGGAATGACCTGCAAGGATAAAGAAAAATTTTATTTTGCCCATCAGAACTTCCACCTTCAAAATTATCAGAGCCCCTTAGAGGCTGTGCCCCCCTAGGCACATGTCACCAGAAGGCCTGAGTCTAAAAGACAATTTGATGAGTATAGATCATGAACAGTTGTGAAATACCTGCATCTACTTGACCCTACAAAAAAATCCTTTAGGTTTTTGTTCCTGTTCTCAGAATTTAGCTGGTATTTGTAATCATGAATGTGAAGGAGAGATTACAACTCTGTTTATCATGAGAATATCAATGATTCAATTAAAATTATAACTTTTTTTCTTCTAAAAGAAATATGTTTCTGGTGGTTTTGCCTCAAGAAGATATTATGCAAGTTCTTTTCTTTAAAAAGAATCATAAAGCAAATTACACAAAAATGAAGCTTACATATTTGTAAGATTTCCTTCAATTAGCAGTGTCAGGATTAAATCTTTGTTCATTTCAAAAGATTCACTCATTTTTCATCAGGCCCTCCAGTCAGTAATGCACAATAAAATATGAGGAGCTAAAAAGGATGGGAAATAGTATATTCAAAAGCTTTAATTATTCAAGCAAAAAGATAAACTAGAGAGAACTAATAAAAAGATGTAACTTTTATATTAAAGAGGAATGATGCGTAATATCCCACTTGGTACAGAAAAACAAATACTTTTCAGATTAGGCCTTATTCAAAGAAAAGAAACCCATGAAATAGCATTAAGGGTATGAAAGCAAAAGCATGATCTTGACAGAAAGAAAAAAAAAAAAAACGGAGAGGGAAAATATCCAGCTCTATTAGTGCTACATAATTTGCTTCTATAAAATACAGTTATATAGCAGAATCTTACTCAGAGAAGTTCCTATTGTAGTTTTACTTGGAAGCCAGTTGCCAATAAAAATTAGTCTTAATTCCTTTAGATTCAGCCATGTGTACTGTTGAATAAAAGCATGAGCTCTAAGTCAGTCAAAAATTTTATCCTGAGCAAAAGAAGTGTTGAAAAGTGAAGAAAAATTGACCAAAACCTATGTAGAACGAAAAGGCAAAAATTTTCATATTACCCTTAGAAACATAACCTACTAATATCCTAGAAAGCACTGTTAGAAAAGACAATGGTTTATCCCAAATTGTTCTTGCAGTGAAGATACTGAAACCAAAGACGTTTTCTTTCACCCTTTACTGTCCAACTATACAATCCATACGTACAACTGTCACCAAAGTGAATTCCCATTAGGATTCTAGGCACATAAAATTTTTATTAACTTGCCTCTTTTCACCTCCTGGGTAAAGTCTTCTGCCAGAGAAAATCGGGAGGTAGGAGAGAATGGCTAAACCTAACAAAACACATGTTGTGATGACAGACACAATAACTGTTACTCAAAAACAAGGGACGCTACCTCATTTTCACTCCAGATTTCTAATTTTCTGCTCCTTTCTATAGTCTCTGCAAGTAAAGACTCTATATATATTTAAATCTATTCATTTACAGAATTTCTCTAAGAACTTACCAGATTTATATTGATAACTGAAAGGGTTTTAGTTGAAACACTAAAGGGAAAAACACCCAAAACCCAAACAAACAAATACCAAAAACCCAAACCCTAAGTATGAGAAAGGAAATTCTTCCTGTAAAAAGAAAACTCTGGGTGTGATGTTGCAAATAGCTACAAAAGGATCAACAGATAACAGTCTGTAAAAGCACTGAGAACACTAAATCAATGAATGAAGAAGTAGCCATGTATCATTTAATTATTTTCATTAGCTGATGCCACAAGCAGAATATAAGAACATGTATGACCTATGTGTGCAAACAAAATTAATGCTAATTTCTGTAAACAAACAGAACTACAACATTACTTGCTGTTCCTACAGTATTTTGCTCCAAGTGAAAATATATGGCACATCAACATTTTTACAAAATTAAATAACCCTTAAAAATCTGAGAAAATCCAAAATCCAGGAATTTTATTATACAACAAGTAAAGCTATCAATTTTTTAGAAAATGGGATTACTTCATAAAGCGAATTGTCTTTGCTCTTGAAATAGTGACAGTCATTGGTATCTTTTCCTCAATCCTGTTAAGCAGATGAGCAGTCCCCACTGAAATAAAAGCTGCTTGAGAAAACAATTTAAAAAATTCCTCTTTTATATCTAAGGCTAGTAGATGATTTTTTCCATTTGCAGTTTTCCCTATTATTGAGACATGAAGAAAGAAAAAGAAAAAAGGTAAATTTCATCTATTATAGATCTTGGTTTCCAGTGATGTGATGAAACAACCAAGCTACCTGTCAAAAAGCTAAGTGTGACAAGTTATGAAACTAAATATGCCAGCAGGCCAAGCTTCTGGCACCTGCACCTGAAGCAATTCCCTATTAGGGACTGCTTCCCAGTGATCCCCCATATCTCCTCTCTGCTTCTTAACCCAATAGAGCTTGACATCTACAAGCCTTCCCTTTCATACTCTGTGACTAGAAGATGAGCTATGAAAACACAGCTTTACTTATTCATTCTCCCAAAACACAGTGCCTGTAAGACACAGCATAAACAAGAAGAATCACCTTGTATACACACGTGTTGCCTCACTTGACTTTTAATCTTTCTTGGCCAGATTTTCTAAATTTCATTTGATCCAAATAAGACTCTGTTTTGGGCAGGGAGTACCAAACAACAAAAAACAAAATACCATACATATTTTCCTAAGTACTGCTTGCTCTGTGTGTGCAGTGGATATCCCTGATATTTTCAAGATTTCTTCTTTAGACTGCCTTTCATTTACTTTGCCTTCTGTTAGAATAACGTGGCACAGGTAACCTAAGGCATAAGGGACTATTGGAAAAAAAGCAAAGAACTAAGTCCTAATGATATTACTCAATGATTCAGTGTTCAAATTAGACTCTTCCCTTTGAATAATACCAGCTCTAACATTTTACATATTTCAGGTTTAATAAGAGGTTTCAGGTTTTTCTGATGTAATAGGGTCCTGAGTACTGCTCAATATGTGAACCTGGAAGACTAAGACTTCAGCTCTAGAAGGACTGGGTCAGAAGCAGTAATACGAGATACCTATACTAGGAAAAGTATAAATTAGCCAGGGACTCAATCTACTAAGAAGGCTGAAGCATTGTTTACTACTGAGCAATTCCCCTTTCCTGATAAATTCCAATTCACTCCAGTACCTCAAATGTCAGTTTCTGTAGTAAAATAAAGATTAATTAATTAAGGATTTGATACTACATTTGCTACTGGAGATGAGCTAACTACAGATTTTGTGAAGTATTTCTGAAATAATGTTGCAAATTTAAAAAAAAAAAAAGAATTAGATGTCTCGACTTCCATGTTTCCTTTATGTGTATTTTACCAACACTAGCTAAGGAAGACTGAAAAACCACCCTTGATGAAAATTCTGCTTTGTTCACTCAGGTGCGTCAAATCCCCAAGAAATGCTAGCTCTGTACACAATTATTTCAGGACAACACTCATTGTGAAAAAAAACAACCAACCAAACAAAAAGCAAACTACAAAACAAGGTTGCAATGATACTGCATGTAAAGTATCACATAAATCTATCTAATGCATATAGCTTAAATTCCAATTTACTTTAACGGTCTCCATTTTAGACTTTAATTACACTAAGAATAATAGTACAGAGAAACTAATTGCACTAATAAACACATTTCACCAGTATGTTGTGAGAACAGTTAACTTCTCTACAAATGTGTCTGATAAACATTCATAGATATGCAATTACTGACCCCATTAAATTGGTGGCAGAAAGATGATGGATTCAACATTCAAAGTGATCTTACAGGCATTCATTCCTCTCCTGTCCCTTGGTCACCTGATGTCTTCATAAAAATGTAATTTATGCTACCAACATATCAGTATCCTTGATCATATAAAAATATTGTTATAATTTGTAAAACTGAACACACAATAATGGCATATATTTAGATAATTTCATTTAATATTTCCTATACACTAAAAAGGGAGAAGATAGAAGGCTACTTTCCTGCATAAGTCTTCTAAACAAAATCTCAAATAGCTCATGGACTTGAAAGTGCTAAGAAAGGTAATTTCTTGGATCTGTTTACATCTTCATTCTTCTCTCTAATATTGTAGGCTACTCGAATGTCCTACTAAAACCTGGGGAAAAAAAATTAAATAGATTTCACTTTTGTCAAAATTTATTCCTCTTCAAATTAATGAAAGCAATACCAGTAGCTTTATCAAAAATACTTAGTCTCTCTTTTGAACTTGCATTTAAACAGGAATAGAAATCATGGGTCATGTCAAAGTTACAAACTGTAATTTCTTGATTCATAACCCTAGGCCTAATGGAGAACTCCAGGATTAAGTATCTGAATATTCCAGTGAACAACACATTGTTCTGCAGCCATACACTCATAAACTAATTATTCTATTGAGAATGACTATCAGTACAGCAAGTATTTTCTTCTCTAATTTCTCCTCCGCAAGAAAAGAGAAGCATGAATTAATGCAAATATTACTAACCACTAAGATATAAAGAAATCTGTTTGGATACTTTTTTCCTTCTTTGATTATTTATTTATTTACAAAAGCCATTGCCCAAACATAATTGAGAAGCCATGTAAGCTGGCACAGTATGACTGACTTAATATTATGCTCCATTGACTCAAAGTCATTTAGCTGTGACTGAGGATTTGCTTTTTGGAATGAGACACTGATTTTCATCTTTATGTAAAATGCCTACATTGCGGCATAATACCTGAAAATGTCCTTTTAAGGCTGATTAGATAAATTAACAGAGAATCAAAACTACTGGTTTTCTGTTTCTTTTTTTTCCCCCTTATTATTTTAGCCCATAAGTTGTTCCATTAGCAGTTTCAGAAAAATCTGGTTAATTTCCTATTACATGAAGCTGTCATTTTCTGAACGTTATAAAAGTATTAACATTAACATTTTTTTGTGTAAGATGCAACACTGAAAATAGCCTGCATAATAGTTTACATGGATGTATTTTGTCCAGTTGATTTTATAAAGAATCATCAATTTCCACTGAGTACAATCAAAAACTGACAACTGATTTTAAAATACAAGAAATTCACCCTGATTTGTATTTAATACTTTTCAATATTTTCATAATTTGTCACAAACTTTATTTTTAAATGAATGTTAGTTACTATAAAGTTCATCTGATTTAAATAAAGCCTATTAGATCAATAATATGAATTACAGAGTAGGACTCTAGTACTGTAAACAAGAGCACACCTTATCTCAAGAAAGAGAACACTTACTGTATTGCATTAAATAAATAAAACTTAAATCATTTAAGTTTTATGGAAATAAGCCTAGGTAAGATGACTTACATGACTATAGGCTTTTCACCTATAATTTTATTTTACTTTTTTTCTTTATAAGCATAGAAGTAATTAATTACATAATGAGAAATATCAAAAGGTTGAATTATGAATTAGAGAAAAGATTCTACAAGAAAAGCACCAGCTAAACCTCAAAGTGCATTTTGCTTAGGTCACCTTTATACTGGAAGGATATTAGTCTCAGGAGAGCATAATATAGGACATCCAGGATGATTCCAAGAGTGCTTGTTATACACAAAAGCTAAAAAAGCTCTATTTGCTCTCAGTGGAAAACAATTCAGGGTGACCTAGCAAAAATATTGCAGAAGTTCTTAAAGATGGGGAAAAAATTATGCATAAAAAGTTCTAACTAATTCTGCACATATATTTCAATTCATTAAGATCAAACTCCTATTTCTAAATTACTATAATTTTTTTTCAATATTCAGTACCTTCAGATTCCTGGGAATTGGATTCAGCCATACCTTTCAGAGTGGTAAGTTTATGATTTTTATGCAGATACTTCAAGTTAACTCTATGCACAATTATTACCTCACAAATCAAAACTCTTTCTAAATCCATGAACACATCTCAAAGCTGCAGATTATCAAGATGTTTAATATCAATTTATTTGGCCTGCCATTTTCAAATATTTTTAGGTTAAATTAAACTTAACTAAGACAGCCTTTTAAACTAGTTGCTATTTAGATTGTCATTCTGAGTTTCTGGACCCCAAGGAGTTTTTTTTTTGTTAAATTCAGCTTTCTGCAAGAGTAATCTCAGAGCATTCAATTTACAGAGGAGAATTATGACTTAACTACTGAAAGCCATTCTGGAATATATACTTTGTGTACCTGTCCCTTGCTACAAAGGATATTGACTTCTCAACACATTATTAACATTGTATTTATGTTTAAAAGTAAGTAACTCTTCCCTTTACTTCTTCAGTGTTTGCTGAAGTCAGCAGGCAGCCTTATTTAACCTAGACCATTTGAAGAAATTGTATTTCTCTACTAAAAGCAAAGGTTTGACACTACAGATATTTCTCCTCTGTTTTCTTAATTCTAAAACTAAGAGTCCAGTGTCTCTGAAAATGTGAAAATGAGTCCTTTCTTTTACTCTCAAGCACTGCATGTAAAGTTGAATGTTCTACATACAGTGCTGTATAACCAGCGATTCCCTCCCAACTTTATTGCAAAATATCTTTGCCAGCTGAATCCCTTACACTATTAAAAAAGAAAGTGTTACAGAGTAAGCCACAAGAACCTGCTAATCCAGGATGAGGTTGCTCATATACTAGCTTTGTACACACCAGAGCAAGTAGCTCCAGTACCCTATATACCCCAAATTACATGCTGCCCTGGGAAAAATTCAAATAACTTATGCAGTATATTCCTTAGGGATAACAAAGAAACAAACAACCCCTCCAAAAAAATTAAAAAACAGGAAAAAACCCCAAAAAACAAATAAACCCCCAAAACAAGTAACAACAAAATCCAAACAAAACAAGCAGGCACCCCTAACCTCTGGACAACTCTTGGCAAAGCTCAGTCATCTTTGCAGTACAGAAGTACTCCCTGATGTTCGGATGGAACCTCCAGTGTTTCATTTTGTGCCCGCTGCCTCCAGTCCTGTCACGGGCACCAACAATTCTGGCTGCCATCTTTACCCGTCAGGTATTTATTTACATCGATAGAAGTCCTCCTGAACTTTTGCTTTTCTAGGATAAACAATACGAACCCTCTCAGCCCTTCTTTAGAACATTTTCAACTTCAGAACATTAGGTGGAAAGCATGATATTTAAAGGACGTGCATGAAAAGACATCACTTTACTGAAGAGTGGTTCCATCCAATAATTTTTTTGTTTTTATCATTAACGTAAAGCAAGTTCTGCTCTACAGAGCAGGTAGCATCTAGAGAAAAGGTGACTTGGACAGACACCAAAAAAATTGTTCCTTTGATCAATGTGTATTTGTTCCTTGTTTCACGATAAAGTAAATCACAAACTGAATTGCTGTTGAAATACTGCCAGTCATCTTTCCCTTTCTATCCCTTACTGCCCATTTCCCTGCATATTTTTGGAATGACAAGATTTTATGCTGAAAGCTGATAAAGTAATGATGCTAGTAACTTCACAAAGAGGTAATTCACCTCAGAAATTTGAGGTTCCTTTGAACTTTGGTGGAATGCTACCACTAAATCACAGTTTGAATGGGGTCAAAAAGCCAGAACAGAAACAAAAATTCAGGATATTACTGGATTTTCTCCCCAAAAAATTAAAAAATTAAATAGAATCTGGATCGTTTTTGCTCTCTGTAAACAGGCATGCTAGAGAGACATTTTACAAAGCCATTGATAACGCAGCTCTCTTCTCTGTGGAACCACATAGAGACTAATCCCTCAAAGCTCTTAAGCACTGTGCTACACTGAAGAATTATCCAGACAACCAAACCATGGCTAATGCTAAAAAAAAACCTTTGTTCCTCTTCTTCACTTTTCTATGTTATTCCAAATACCAGGTTAAATACAGATGCTGTATTTCCAATCCCTGGAAGTACAGAAGAGATGACTAAACTGCTACAACAAAAAGAAGTTTTATTAAAAAAAAATGTATGAAAGGCTAGCTAAGGAAAGCATCAAGAATTTAAAGTGAATTAGATTTTAAAGGAAGACTGGGAAGGGGCAGTAGCAGCTACTGTTAAAAGAAAGAAGCTAAGGATAGATCAATTCATCAACTATTTGAAATGTACAATGCAGAGTAAATACAGAAGAAATCAGAGAAGATTTGGTTCTATGAGTGAAAACATACCAGAATGAAGGTGCAGAAATTAAATTGTTTCATGGCACATAAGCACTGTTTGTTAATGAGAAATATAACTGCTTGAACAGGAAAACAATGACATCTCAATCAAGCACATTGAAATAATTTTGACAGAATTTCTTTAAGAGTAACACTTGCTTTTTTAAAAAAAATTGCTCCAACAAGGAATACAAGAGTACTCCAACTTTCTTTGTTGCTATATAACAGACATTTTAAATGAGGGTAAGTAACTTAAAAGAATTTTAGAGGAAGCCTAGTGACCTTTAACAAAATCAATAAATCAGCAGAGTTCTCCACACATGCAAAGAACAACTGGTTAACTTCATAGAGAGAATACATAAAGCATCTAGCTGAAAAATATTCTGGGTATGAGTACTCTGGTTTCTTAATCTTCCAAAATACTAAAAAAAACCCAACAACAACAACAAAAAAAAAAAAAAAAAAACACAATCAAACAAAACCAAAGACACCAATCAAAAAACCAAACCAAAACAAACACAAAACCTAGCAACAAAAGTGCCAAAAGCCCAAAATAACACATAGGCAGACATCATGAATTTGTCTTTTTGGTATTACTGAGAGAATTGTCAAGTACTTATATCTTATTGGCACCTTAATATAAAAGGTTATCTTTCTGATTAGTACACTGGGAAGCTAAAAAAAACAGAATTAAATTTCTCACTTGCCTCTTCACAGCAAGTGAATTAAGAGAGTAATGTCAGAGGAAAGATGTGGTGATGATAAGTAATTAACACTTTGTTTCTGTCTGTGACAAGACAATTAAGTACTTTCTGAAATAAGACACTAACTATGCACAAACTAGCCTGTGTAAAATTAAAGAATTTTAAAAAATATAATCAAAAACTGCAGATAAAATAATTTTTAGAGTGGAAAAAGTTGTTACTGCCAAAGGCACTAGAACATCTTGTAATTACCTACCACAGATACAAGTTTCACTTCCTCCTTAAAATTCCAAGTGTTCTTTATGTTTTACTCATTAACCCAAGTACCCACAGGATTACACCTTCTATGGTAGAAAAGAAATAAATATTATGCAAAATATTATTACTAGTCTCACTAAAAAAAAATTATAACTCCAGACTTGGCTAATAGAAGACCTCCCAGGGTTAAAAACAATTACAGTTTTAAAACAAAGCAAAACAAACAGCAACAACAAAAAAAGACCACCCAAAAAAAAAGAAAAAAACCCTCTTAGATTACTCCTTTGCTAAAGCAGAACATAATTTCAATACTTAAACCACTCAAGAAATAATAAGCTTCAATTCTATAAAAGACCAAGTAGAGATCTATGATTACTATGCATCTAAAGTTTAGGTAAGCAAAAAGAATACTTGCACTTTTAAAGAGTAGGGTGCTTAAGGGCAGAGGAAAAATAGAGAGAAAAAAATTATTTGGCACTTTGGTTTTTGTGGTTCATTTTAAGGAGTCTGTTGATATAGAATAATGAAAACTATAAAGGAGAAAGGAAGCATGATTATAAAATTTAATAATCCACAGACTCATCCTAGAGTTTTGCTTTTAAAACAATCAGAATAATAAATCTGAGAAGCATTTTTCCTATTTTTTTCCCAGCTGAAAAAGAGACACTTTTCCTAATTTTCCCAAGAACTACTTTTCCTGATTACCTTAATGCACACAGATATATTCTGAAGTCCTCTTTACATCCCAAGTTCATCACCATAGGAATATAACAAAGGCAGTACCAACTCAGGCCACAAGTCAGCCTAGTCCATGTGCAATAGAGGATTCCCACAGAACTCAGGTACTATTGCATGTACTAAGCAAACATATTAGATATACTAGTATATATTTTCCCAGCCTTCATCATTTGCATCTCAAGGATATGCTGAGGTAGAAAACACCAAATAACTCCACAAAGAATTAACACTGAAAAAATTACTGAAGTCAAAGGCTACATAATCTTTAAAAGGTAAACAATTCACATGAGAGTAAAATTTACACACATTCTTGTCCTGTATTGGTTTGAAGCTAGCTGAAAAAGATTCAACATAGCTAATTCAGCATATTATCCTATATTTAAATATTCTAGTTTTGATATCTGCCTTCTTTAAGGTCAATGTTACACACTAGTTAAGCATGCCACCTTCCAGCTCCCCCCCCCCCCCCCCCCCCCCCCCCCCCCCAACTCCCATTCAACCTAGATTTTGAAGTCAGTTTGGCAAATAGAAAATGCACCTCAGAAATGCTTACTTATAGCCTGGGAAATAAACATAAATAGTTTCCCTACAAAAGTTTTCTTTATTGAGTGTGAAAGTCTTCGGTACTCCACTTACTCCCATAGAACCAACACAGCCACTTCGGTACTTCCCTTACAAACGCTGCAACAGTAGCCATAATAAAGAACTAATAAAGTTTGCCAGCTAGAAGACAGGATACATTGCCACTACTATTTTTTACAGTAGCACAATGGTCTAAGCTAAACCAGGTGCTATTGGAAGGAAAACCGAAAAACTGAAACAGTAACTGACCCAAAAGCACAGAATGGTTCTGATCTGTTCACTTCTCAATTTAACAAGACAAAATAATTTACAGAGATAACCTAAGAGGCATGTTAACTAGTGAAAGATCAAGTGAGAAAAAATCTTTGACAAGCTTACACCCCTCCTGCTCCCTGAAGTAGAGTAAGAGGGAGGATATTGTGATAGATAAAGAATAATTGCTATAGAGAGGAGGATTAGATAGCCCTGAAACCAATTGTAAGTGATAAGTAAGTGCAAAGCACATCAATATGCTTAGCAACTAAACGAGTGAATATTCATGGAACAGGCAAGAACAAACAGTAAATCTCTTCATTACAAGGAAAAATGCCAATCAGGAGTATTGACATTGGTTGCACCACTTTAAATATAATCAGTCTGGGAGACTTTCATCACAGAAACTTTTTTTCAGTCTTAAAAACATGACAGAGAAAAAGCAGGTAATACTTATCAATTCATTCCAGTTTTCATCTGGCACAATTTACACTCCACATTGTACAAGGGAGTCAGGCTTTCACAGTTCAAGAACTGGACATTAAAAAAAAAAAAAAAATTTCTACAGAACTGTACTATTCATTCTGTCACAATTTCCTTTTCCCTGCATTATATATGAGCATGTCCCTAACTAAAATTCTCAATATACACAATTAGTTTGCCCCCTCTATATTTAGAAGAAAACAGTTATGAAAAACTCTCATTCTGACAAGCCTAAAGATGAGTAAAGTAGGAATTACATTCAGATTCAAGAAATCCACTGCAGACATTTCAACTCCTCCCTGAACATTCAGTGAAATAATACATCAGTGACCACAGGGAGGAGAAAGCATCACCAGAAATTAGATGCAATTAGTGCCCTAATCCCTACAGACACAAAGACTGAGAATACACTTTATCTCCATTTGACAGAAAGCTATCCTTTTACAAGAACACAACATGATTTGCTATAAAGTTTTAGGTCTGAATCATATTTAAAAATAAGTATGAGGCATTACTTTCCAATTTACTTTGCTGGTACACAAGTCTTTATCTCCCACTCCAAGAATGTAGCTAAACTGAATTGATTTTACTCTGCCAAACAATGTATATAGGCAAAAGAAACACAAAAAAGAAATTTTAATAACACAGTGAAATATCCTGCATTATGTATACACATGGACTTACCTATACAGGACTGAAACTGGATGATTATTAACCAAGAACACAAATGGGTTGCTTTATACACACACTCCAACTTGACTGAGATCATCTGACTGCCTAAGTAACTTACTATAAGTTTGGCTCACTGGCTTTGGCCAAATATCCAAGAATTTCTTTCTGAGGCACACGGTTAGAAGAGACCATATTTTTCTGAAAAAGTATTGCTTTGTCAAAGAACTATGTAAATGAATGGTTCAAAAGACAAATAAGAATGCAGATAGGCAAGTATTTAAAGATTTCATAATATAGAACAAACATGGCTTGTGAGCCAGATGGCTTTTTACCAGCTGCTTGTAAAAGGGGCTGGGAGAAATAATCTGTAGCATGACTAAGTCAATTTGCAGATACACAGTTCTGTCTTCAGGATAAGTTACCAGAATTTGTACGCTAAAGTAAAGCTTCATATTTATACAAAATCAAATACCCCGCCTGAGGCACATTAACAGCTCCCATTTAGAACAGTTAACCAATGAGTTAACCTATGAGAAAAATTTACTCTCCTGGTACTTCTAAAAGACACCTAAACAGACCATCAGGGAGAAGTAGCAATATGCAAATAAAGCAGTTTTCAGACAACAGAAACTCAAAATTTCAATGAATACAAGAAGTTTCAGAAAAAGGTATATTTTAAAGACATTAACGTAAAAAGGCAATGCTTTCAGAGAGGCTGCAGGTTTTAAAGGAAAATTATCCTAGAGAGAATTCAGTTCCTCAATAAACTGTAGAAACCCCTTAGAGCAAGCTTCACTATCTGCTGATCTTTCCTTACTGTCCATACTACAGCTCCTTTTTCACTTTATACCTTTCTCATCACCCATTGTCAGGAAAATATCCACTTTTCCCATGGATATTAATGTGAAGAAAGAGAGGTAAGTACTATTGACTTACTGATGGCAGACTGGGCCACCAGAACTGTTGGAGCAGAATACAGAATGGAAAAGAAATTGAATTTCTTCTTGTAGGAAGATTTCCAGGAGATATTCTAAAAAGAGCACAGGATCAACAATGATACAGGGAGGAAAGCAGACCTGGAAAATGGTCAAGGGTTATAAGGACAAAGGATGCAATGCAGCATGCTAGCTATGTGAAGCACATGGCTGAACAGTATACTCTAGTATGTGCTACAAATCTGAAAGAAGCAGGAAGTTACATTCAAAGTGTTAAACAAAAACCTACAACAGAATCAATGACAACTGTAGTGAACTCACAAGTGGATACAGCCTTTGAACTGCAGAACAATATACTTCCTCAATATTACTGACAAAGAATTTATAGGCTAAAATATGTTGTTCAACATTCAAGTATATCATAGTTCCATTTAAACTGAACCAGTTGTGCAAAGGAATTGTTCTTTTGGCGTTGTTATTTATGTAATCAGAGCATTAAGAAATCCTAATCAAGGAGCAGAATTTAATTGTGTGTTACTGGAGAAGTACATTAGAGACAGTTCTGGTCCCTAAGAGTTTAGAAGCTGCAAGTCAAAGAAGACAAAATACATGTCATTTGCTTATTTATATATTTCTACACACAGAATACGAGAGACCAATGAAGACCATGGATTAACATGATCCACAGTTGCTTTGCCACATTTTTTTGTTTAACCACAGAGAAGATTTTAGAAACTTGACAGCAAAATGGACTCAATGAGCTATTTAAAAAAAAAAAAAACAAACAGTTTTTGTAGTGCTTTGTGATGTGCTATTTCAATAGGAAAACATTAATAAAATGAATCCAGAGATACTTGTTTTTAAGATTTAAATGAATGGACAACAAAGATGCAGAATAATGAAGAGCAAGAAGTTGATACAAAAGATTGCTTACACACAGAAAGGGCAAAGTAAAATATCTTTGGTAACTTTTGTTTACTATTCATAGTTGAAGAAGTAAATTATATGTAATCTGTCACATATATTGATGGACAAGGGTTAGAAAATAAACACAAGACAGATGTGGTAGGTAAAACACTGTCATTTTTGCAAGTTTTCAAAGCAGCCATTGCCTTAATATTCATTAACTGTAGAGAATCTTTATTTTATCCTGAAGCCCTAATTATTGTGAACCCACACTGTCATCTACATTTTTTTGCAAGACTGCATCCTCTCCCTTTTCAGAAAACTTAATTAAATCTTTAATAAGCCAGTATAAATGTAAAGGATGTGGAAACATAATATCACCTTATGCATATTTATTAAATTTCTGCAAACCCTAAAGCATTTCTTCCCAAATTAATGGTATGGAAAAAATTGATTTTAGTTTACCTACTAATTTCTTTTCTTGCAGTAATTCCATCTGTTAGTTCTCATGGCAGAGACCTTGGTACTAAAGAGCGTCTGAATATAGTCTGCAGAAGTTGGTATCAACCAACAGCTGATCACTTCCTCAGGTAATTGATTAAAATAATGCTGTTTTAATCATTGTGTGAAATTAAGCATGAAATCTACCCACCCTCAGCAAGTGGACAGCCTTATTTTCATATGCTTGCACAAACTGTAGCATATAATGCAGCTTAAGATCATCAAGGAAGGTACCAATGACATTCTAATGGTGTTAGCACCATATAAATATTAATTGTGGCATTGAAACTTGTGGTACTATAAGTGCAATTCCTAAAAATACTTAATCCAATACAGTTAATTCAGGTAATTCATTAGACATCTTTGACAAGCAAAAATCCTAAAATAGATTTGACAGATCACTGAACTGAATACTAATGGCTGCATGCATGCAATCTTATCCTAGGAAGACACACTACTTTCAATAATATTAACATATTTGAGTCATCAGGGGACAGAGAAGGACAAAACAATGTTCAAAAGTTCCAAAGAATTGAAAAACTGCACTAATTTTGGAGAAGTTACATGAGCTCTAAAAAAAAAAAAAAAAAAAAAAAAATTCTCTTAATTCCAACTTTGATGCTTGTGATAAAAACCCTATAAATTAATTGATTGATTAGACATCTGCACACTGTTGATTTCCTCTGGTTGTGGAAAATTTAACAGCTACAAAAGCATGACTTGCATTACTCATCTAGTCTAACTTTGAGAACTACAAGTGGCATTTATAATGTCAGCACCAAATTTCAGTGCTGAGCACTCTGATAAAACATTTGCCTAATATTCTAAAAAACTATATCCAACCACCTTTCAAATACCCAAAGCCAGTGACTAACAAGATAGTGGATCTAGTCTATCAGTCTGCAGTGCAAGTTTTGTCAGCAGTGATATAAGAAATGGTTATCATTAACTAGCGATGGGCTATCCCATGCCAGTACGATAAGCATATGCAATAATTTAATTGGCGAATTACTTTCTTGTTTCTTTGTTCAAATATTGCCCTCTCCTCATCAGCTTAGAATTGGTATTCATTTTCAAATGGCTGCCATTCTCCCCTCGTCCCCCCTCATCACATCTCGCAGAAGTGACCTTCATACTTTGTTCCCAAGCACACAGAGCAATCAGGTGGGTGACTACAACATAGAGAAATACTGCATCATTAGTTTTTAATCACAGGAAATAACCCATGTCATGCATAAACCTACTTGTCTCTCTCCCAATGACTGATGGAAGATGACCAATGTATTAGACTGAAAAAAAACTTCTAGAATCATCTCATTCGAAACATCCATGTGAAATGAGTATCTCTTATCAGCTACTTCAAGATCTAACGTGTATTCTCTGCAGCACCATTCTTTTTATCAAGATGTAATAGAATTTCACTTAAAATGGTTTTAAAAATCATACTTGATACTTAAAATTGTTTTTAAAATTTTAAATGTTATAGAGGTTATCCCATTCAACATTCACCTCAAATCATGGTTAAATTCAGTAGTTTCCATGGGCTGCTGAGGGTATTGTCCAGTAGAGTTTATAAAGTCTACAAGGATGGAGATTCTGAAACTTCTACAGACATCCTCTTCATTATTATTTTTCCCTTTAATTTCCACTGAAAATTTTCTTCTTCCTGCACCTTCTGGCCATCTTTGTCATTTCACTATGCATACTACTACATTATGAATAACACATCCATTCCTTGTGTTTCTTGGAAAAAAACTGAAGAAAAAGATGAAGAGCCCTGATCTTTCACCAATTCAGAAACTCCATGATTTTCAGATTGATAGTTATCCACAGAAGGGAAGAACCCATGCTCAAAGCATGTACAATATAAAACTTACACAACCTGAAAAACTGATTAAGTTCGATATGCCGTATCAGCTATTTGGGTGCATAGGAAAAACCAAATGTGTTTATCATAATAGTAACATACAAGTCCGGTTCTGCAAATTTAAATCTCTTCTAAGTCTAAGACGGGTAATGTCCAATTCAAAGGCCAAACAATCAGAGATTTACACCTAGGTCAATGTTACTTAATTACTCTCAGTCCCAGAAAGCTGAAACTGCATTCATTGTCTAAGACCATCATCAATAAAAGATCCAGATACCAACCAGTTATCATTAAAGAAGTATGTGCTTCAGTAAGAGAATGGGCTCTTAAGCATTTGCAGTACAGAGGCCAATATTTGGTAGAGTCTTAGTGCAGTATACAGTGGGAAAAGGAGAATGTTACTCTTAAGAATGGTGACCCACTGTGAAGAACATGTTTCCATACTACACTGATTAAGATGTAAACATACCCCCTCCACAGAGATGGTAAAGACATCATTGCAATCCAATTTGTGCATGGCAAAATATAGGTCTGATGACATAATAAGTTTGAATATAAACGATTTGGCAGCTTCACTTCATTCAATATTCATGGTTAAGAGATATAATAAAAAAGTCTGCTTCAGGCCAGAAGCAATTCTTGTAACAGAACACATTAACATGAAGCAAGGCAGCTGTACAGTCTTTTGAACAGTAACTCTATTCAGTAAATTCAGAAGTATGTCAAATGGACAACACTACTCTAGATAGTAGGAGAGATGAAAAGAAGTCGCTTTCTTTCACAGCAAAATACTTGGCAAGTATGAAGATTAATAAAATGACAAGGCATGAGCCATAAGACTCGTCAATCCTCTCTCGATGCAGTTGTAACTATAGATGTAGATTCCTTAACAGCATCATTCTGTAAAGCATGGAAAAAGACATGCAAGACTTAGGATTGACAAACTACTCATGACTGAGCATTCCCCATGGAGAGATCCATTAGTGGAAAACATTAGGCTCAAGAAAACCAGAACCGAAAACAGTGAAGAGTGGAAGATTACAGGTTGGTGAGGAGATAACGCTTCCCCTCTCTGGGTATCCATTTGCATTTCTCCTTAGGAAAAAAATAAAATAAATAACACTGGATTAGGATAACTCCAAGTGAATGAGTTAAGCCATTCTTACCCACCTTATATTGAGATCCTGGATGATATGATGTTATAAAATATTCAAAGCACAAAGTAGTTTTAAACCACTGCTCAAAAAGGAATTAAAAAGGAAAATGTATCTTCTGATTATCACAATATGGCACATGGTTTCCTGTTCTGGGAAGAGATATCATTTGAACCATTTTCATGCAACAGAACACAGCAACAGGACAAAAATCACTTCCAGGAGGGCTCCTGTCAATAGATGGATAATAAGAGAGGCAACGATTAGAGCTTAATGAATGAGAATCATCCCTTTTATATATTGGAGCAGAGAGTGATCATGATGAGATCAGAATCTATTACTGGCTTTATGTATTTCAGGGAACTGCAAAAAGGACTGAAGCAGGAAAAATAAAAACATTTAAAAGAGATCATATTTGTTTTGATAGCATTTCACACCATATCATCTCATTTTTCTCCTCCAAGTGTAGCAAAGAATTTATAGAGCTAATTCATGCAGCCTAGTTTGAATTTTCAGGGAAGACATGCAAACTCAAAACCTACAAGTCACAATGAAGACCTCCAAGCCAAAAGCAAGGAACATATTAAATCTCAAAGACAAAAGAAGGTCACAGACAACAAGAATCATGATGAGTCTCTGAGAACTACTACTCTTTATGCCATAATTAGAAAAGTCAGGTCCAGCAGAATAACAATCTGTACTGAATATCTGTAAAACTGAATGTCCTTTGGTATCTTATAGTAATTGGGGTATCTGAAAGATTTATCCTGGTTGTTACTTTGCAGTGTTTGGAAACACAAGGAGAGCACATGACACTTAAGTATATGCTAACAATCAGAACAGTATCAGCAGGAATTTAAACAGAGAAAACCTGAATCACACGAAATAGCAACTGAGTATTTCCTTCTGCAGTATAAACTGCAAGATTAGTCTCTAAAACAATGATTTATCAACCTGGAAACAAATGAATGACTGATTTGAGAGCAAGTTTGAAAAGTTAAAAGCTGAAAAATAAATAATAAAAAAAGGGATTCTAAATTTCTGTCTTTACTTGCAAAGGGTATAGACATGGAAGGAAAACTGACACGAGGCAAATAACTGAATTAAGACTGAATACAGCACTCAGTCAATTTAGCAATAGAGAGACACTCAAATAGTGACTGAAATAGGGGGATGGCTGCTAAGAGCAAGAAGAAAATAGTATGACCTAGTCTTTCTTGAATGATGTCAACTGAACCCATTAGGGTCCTGACAGGTTATATGTTTATAAATATCAGCATTAAATGTGCACATGGTCTCTGATTTTAGAATAAATCACACAGATCAGAAGGTAAGATAAGTAAAAGATAAGTACCAAATAATGAAATCAAAACCCTTGATTCCTTTCCACATTTGTCTCCAGATATTGTAATGATTACAGGAGTGCTTTCTGCTTCCACTCCAAAGAAATCCAGAGGGTTTTAAGGGAAGGAATGACAGAAAAATTTCTAAACAATACAGATCTCTTCAGAGACATCAAAATTTTACTCAACCTACTTTTGCATTTCATTCATCTCTCTCCTTGGAGGCGAGCAAAATCTGACAATCTATCTTAGAACAACAGATATAAAACAGATTGTGGGAATACTTTTAAAATCTCTCTGTACATACTAAGAAGAGTAGAATATAGAAAAGAAGGGAAAAATTTAAAATGCCAAAATTCTTGAGAAGAATGTTGTAAATATTGTAGAAAAGATAAAACTAAAGGCTATAAGGAAAAATATCTGGATAATCACAGAAGTGTGACACTAATTCAGAAGTATGATGCCAAAAAACATGCAAAGGAAAAACATCATATGAAGAAAAAGTAGAATCACTGGTAAATGCAACATGAATAAACAGACTGGAATAAAAAGAATGCAGTATTACACTGAAGGCAAGAGACATACAACCTAATAGAGGAAGTGAATGTAGGCAGTCTGAAATTTGACTTCGAACAGACTAGAGAACAATTTTTGGCATAAAATACATGCATAACTTTCCCCAGGGCAGCCACAAATGTTCCAGGATGAAGTCTGCTCTTTGAGTTGAGCAGGCTTTAAGTTTGCATCAATATATGTGAATATTCTATTTCTAGAAAAAACAGAAAAAGCTAAATAATAAAAACTAAAAAAAAATAGGAATTAAATTATAAGAATCAATACACACACAAACAAAAAACCCCCACCATCTGGGACATAGGAAGGAAATAAGGAGACTTTTAGTTAAACAGAATATGAACATAGTCACAGGAAGAATAAAAGTAACTTTTCCTGTACCAACTTGAGTTTGTAGATGGTGAATCTGCATTTGATAAAAAACCAGAGGGTTTGGAAAACAAGTTATACTTTGAAAAACAAAAGAAAAAAAAAGTGGAAAAGGCAATGAAAAACTTCATTAGAAGATGACTACAAATGTCAAAATTCTGCAGAATCCCTATCAGAGGAAGGATACGAGATTATAAGAGACAGATTTACTATTATGCTTTTTCTTTATGAGCATTATGGCTAGAGCTGTATAAATTAGAAAAATATGCACCCTTGCATCCACACTTTTTCAAGACCATATTATGCTGGCATTGTCAAAGTTTTAAAAGACACCAGGGAAACTGGGTTTTTTTGACCATGTGTAACCATAAATATTTGATGGACTTCTATTATACATTCAGTTTGTTCTGCTTTTAGAAAATATCATAACACACAGAACTCAATTTCATAAATACTTTTAAGTTTAACAGACTTTTGCAGATTAACAAAACCTATCATGAGCACTTACAGAACATTTTTTCCAAAATTAAATTTACTAAATTTGACACATTATTTGCTACTAAGAAAGGCACAGAGCACATAAAGGTCACTACTTTTTCCAAGAAGAATTGAAAAGAATTTGTGTTGCCATACCTCAAAAAATAACAACAAAAAAAGAGAAAAGGAAAAAAAAAAAAAAAAAGGAAAAAGCAATGTATACCCCTTTCTTTGCTATGAAATGGAAAAAGCAAGAAAAAAGGGAAATACCTTTACGGTTTATAAAATGGACAAGCAACCAAAGAAGTTACACAGGAAACCAGTTACATATCTAACAATTAAATTCAAATACCTAAAGTCTGCAGACGACTTCAGCATTGGGGCAGTCCTATCAGTGTTTCCCTCTCAAGGTGAAAAGGTAAGACAGCAAATGTCTTTCTTCTACAAGGACTTCAGAAAGTAGTACCTTGTTTCATTTGTTTCATTGTCTCACATAAAATTAATGAAAGCCCACTTTGGTTTCAAATTCAACTCTTCCAAATTTTTTTTTCCAAATATCAGTCAATCTGCTTTAGGACACTAACAGTAATTCTCAAAAACAATCAAAAATATATATACAGCACTTGACATGGTTTACAATAGCAACATGATCCAGCCAATTTAATGAACAACCTAGCAGACCAAAAAGTGAAGGGTCCAAAGCAAAGCATGCAAACTAATAAAAATCCTACTTCATATTAAAGAAAATTCACATTTTCTCTTTTTGCCAGAAATGACAAACTGTAACACAGAAATGTCCATATGATACAACTATTTAATCACCAAAATTTGGATGCAAGCTCAAAATGTTGATTTTTCTTTCTTTTAAGATAGCAAAAACATCCTTTTCCCTATTTTTTTCTTATGATAAATCATTTAAGTAAAGAGATTCTACATGCAATTTTAAAAAGTTAGAAAAGTAGGCAGTAGAAAAAGTTTTGAAGGCATCACAATTAATTGAGTGTAAGCTTCACTTTCAAAAATTAGGAAATGTGTACATTACAGCCATTGCACCTATTTTAATGTATGTTTCAGAGTACTGTGTCTCCTAATACTTTCTGCAAAGTTTTCATCACAACTCATGGTCATTGTGAGAGAAATCTTCATCTATCCTCCCATTATTTCACTGTCATTTGATTGCTAATCATTATTCATAAATTCTTTGCCATCTCTGACACTCACTCTCCATAGTTTTATTTTATTATGCCATCCATTCATTGGTCACTTTATTGTCACAGTTTCCTAGCAAATTCTGTTTCTCAGGAAGCAAAAACACACACATAAACATGACAGAATCACTAAGTTCAGCATTCTTTCTCATGCCTAGTACCTCAGCATTTTTAAACAAACCTTTAACCTCTCTCAGCCATCCACATGAGGTTCTGGCACACTTGCCATTTACCCACACATTAAGAAAGAGAAGTATCACAGTTTCCTGAGCAGGAATTCCTTTAATCAGAATAGCACCTTCAGAGTAAGTTGTTCATTAGAACAGAAAGGACATAGCATGGTGCTAAGTTTATTAATAGATTCAATCATACAACAGAAGGTAGACAATCTCCAGTGGCAGATAAAGCACTTAATCCTTTTAATATAAAATAATTACTTTGCACTTTTAGATCTATTTCTGAGTAGTTTAAGGAAAAACTATTCATAGATACCAGCACATTAATTTTTATCTAAATAAAAAAAATGTGATTAGTAGGACTAAAGCAGAAGTTCATTGTGGAATATTAAATTATGACTGTACAAGCAGTCAGGAAGCTTTAATAGAAAACCTGAGGGTTTTAATACGTTAATATGCTGTTTAAACACCAATACTCAGCACTATTTTCTATGCTGAATATTAAAAATTCAGGTGCTTTATAGTGAATAACTCAATAAATCACATTGAGCAAACTGGAGGTGAAAATAATGTCTACATTAGAAAAATAAAAATATGAAGTACTTGCCTAAATTACATTTCATTCTCATACTACCACGAAGTCTATATTTTTACCTTTCGAAATTAGCTTCTAAAATCCACATAAAATCAAATTTCTAATTCTATACATTTTCCAGAAAAAGTTGCTATAGTTCTAATTATGGAAACCAGCTAAAAGTGTCACTCTAAGCCCATTTCAAAGCACACTTTTTAATTTTTTTGTAGAGTCAAAATTCAGTGTAAAGACTTGAGTAAAAATGTGCTTCCCTCCAGAACATTTTTTGTAGAGAGAACATTTTTACTACCAAACAGTTCATTAGAATCAAAAAAGTTCCATTTTCACTTGGGAGAAGTACAGACATCAAATTACTTTTGAAAACAAAGCTGCTGTATCAGCTAATGAACTCGTAATTTTCTCCCTCACAGCCAAGCAAGCATGAGTTCTGCATGAGAGCACAATGCATTTATTGCTCAAAAAAACTGATGTTGCTATAACTGAACAGCTTCAGCTAGATTTTTGAATCACTTAAGACACATGCCAATAGATGAATACACTAACACAACCATAACTAGATCACTTTAATATGGTGGGACAAAAAAATGCAATGAAAGATCAAAGTTTTATTTTCTAGTATTCTACATGTCATCTGAATGTGCAATATATACTTGAATTTACAACCTATCTAACATTGCTCACTTGAGGCTCTTGTAAAATGAACACCGTATCTGTCCTAACTTTATGAAGGGAATAAGGAGGGAAATATTCAGTTCTTACACAGGTGGGACCATCTTCATCAGTACTGCACCCTACAGGTGGCTAAAGCTCCAATAACAACATAATGGGATTCTAGAGTGGGGTGACTTAAGGCTTCATTGCTTCCTGATGCAGCTCACTTGCTAATATGTTTTCTACAGTATAAAAATTTTGCACTAAAATTTATCAGCTTTAGTGCCTCTCCTCTCATTTATCACTTCATTAAAACAAAGTCAAATAATGTAGTATTTGACCACCTATAAATCTATATAACCTATATATCATTATAATCTTGTGCTATACACTCTTTTGCTTGGTATCTGTAGAAGTAATGAGGTACTTAGATTAATCCACACAGAGCAGTTAATCGAGGAATTTGGATTTACATCTAACAGAAATGGAAACCAGAGTGGGTAATTCTGAAGTGGAATAAGCTTCTACTGTCTGCCACCAGATACTTACAAAACATACATAGATTTTGTGTAATCTCCCCTTGTTTCGATATTACTGTCTTACATGGCCTAGAATACTATAAGAAAAATGCAGATTTGAGAACCTTTATGTTCCCACCAAGACCACTATTGCCTTTAAATATTCCAGGGCTGATTCTCTAAGCACTGAGTGTAGTGCACTGTATACTTAGTTCCTTCAGCCACCTCCACTCTCACACAGTTACAGCTGAGAAGGTGATAGCTGCTTAAATAGAGAAAGCAAGTGTACAGAGGTTATCCTGAGAAGCCTTCACTACTTTAAAGTAACCTTGATTTCTTTCACTGCCCTCCCAACTGGTTTGGCAGGCAGTACTCATGTCCAGATGGTGGACAAGTAAACCTACTTGAACAGATTGTATTACAATGTTTTACACTGAACAGTTATTGGATTAAATGCATAAATAGCTGTGGGAACCCAGGACTTTCCTCTTTCAAACTATCATCATTCAGCTAGAAAATTATCCTCCTCTTGTCACTCCTCTGTGGCCCAGTGAATTCTGCAACATTCTCCAATCTCCGTCGGTGTAAGAGGACAGTACAGAGTGCAAACACATATACTTCAGAGCAGGAACTTTTTGAATTAATACAATAATGAAGATCATCTTAAGAGGATCCAAGCACCCAAAGGAACAGACAGACAAGTGTTCAGGGTACTTTACATGAAGCAACATAAAATTTCCCAGAAATCAAATTAATATCAACTGTTCCCACTGTATCAGTTTCCCAGACATGCTTTAACAATAATTCTACTGTGCAAGAGGCTGAGATGTCACATTTAATTGAAAATTTAACTCCTACGGTGAATGTTACAAGTTCATAGCACACAATGACTTAAGGAAGCTTAGTTTCTGTCCACAGAATGGGCTAAAATACAAGATATCAAATCAGATGAGGACTGTCCTTCTTTATGCACTAAAGCAGAACTTCAGGTAACTATTACTTTTAAAGAAATTGCATTATGTTAGCAGCCTCACACATCAATATGCAGTTACATGAGGGCATTTTAGTTTAAAGTTTTACTCTGAAAGCAACATTCTCCATGAAGTCTGGTTAAAGCATTTTGATCATTTATAGCCTAGAGTTACAGGACAAAAACCCACAGATGTCAACACCAGGGCAAATGCTATTGTATCTAGATTAGGGCAAACCAATGCGTGTAAATATGTGTGTGCATCTACCGGCACACAGCCCCACATCTCAACTGACTGGTTTATTCAGCCTACAGGAAACAAAAAAAATGAAAAAAACTTACAATGCATTTGAAAGGGAAAATGATTAGCAATGCCCCTGACAGACTACAGGGAGAAATGCTCAGATCCCTTGAAGTTGCAGAGCTAGGAACTAGGAAATTAGGTGAAAGAATGTAGAAGTAGACAGTAGATCGTAAATGTAGCTGGAACCAGTGAATAAAGAGATAATGAGGAACCTAAGTGGCAGTCATGTAACAAAAAAAAGAGTGCATGCCCTAAGCAAAATTCAAGACAAGGTCCCTTAAAATTTTGGGGGCTCTCAGTGAATACAACCACCTTTAGATGATCCTCTAAGAGCATAAAAAAACTTCCAGTAAGGGGCAAAGACATATAAATTCATTCTAGGAGAAGTGATAGTTATGTATTACCTTGGAAGTATGTAGTAGTGACTATGTATGGTCATGATGGAATAAATACCCCATTGTAAAATTTCATTATACACATTCAATAAGTGGAAAAATCCTGTGAATGTGTGCAGCACTGTAATAAAGAATGCCTGATTTCTAATACTTCAAATTGTGACAGAAAATTATTCTCTGGCTCATTTCAGTATCACCCCAAACTAAAAAAGCATAAAGGAAATAAAAACCAATTCTAGTATCTAGAGTCTGTCCAGCAGATATCAATAACTTTCCCTTTTCTTCTAAACAAACTGCCCACTAAAGAAGTTAGTGCACTGCTATCAACTAATAGAGATTTGAAAAAAAATTTAGACAAGAGCTTCTATTCATAGCTTAGAAGAAAACGTATGTCACAACAGAAGAAAAATATTTTCGCAATAACTTTAGCATCCTGTCCATAACAATTCCAATCTCGTCTACTCAATGTGCTGTCACATTGTCACTAACTGAATCCACCAGCTGCAGACAAGTAAGAGGCATAACAGTTGTACATCTTCAATTTTGGACTGAGCTTCCTGGGACTGGCATTCTTCAAATTCCTATGAAATTCCTGCCATTCATTTTCCATTTTAGTTGAAGCTTTAGTAGAAATCAGGCACAGAACAGAAAAACGGAAACAGTTTCCACTGAAATATTTTACAGCTGAGGCATCAGCTATCAAGAGTACAAACCACGGCTACAATATTTAGAAGTGTGATGCAAAAATAATATATAGAATTCAGATAACTTTACACTACTAGCTTCTATGCTCTAGCAGATTTCAGAAGGATTTAAAGACAATTCTTTACTTCTGAGTACATGTGAACATTGAACTTGGCTTCACAGTTTTTATTTTCCCATACACATTTTTTCTATCCTTCAGCCCAATGATTAAAAAAAAATCCTACTTTATCAAAGAAATTAACTTCAGCAAGTTCCTTTTATTTTCCAAAACACAGGAAAAATAGGAAATAATGTTCAGGAAACATGTGATTGTATTTTCATTTAAGTCACAAGAATGTGTAATGTTACACCAGACAGAAGATTTGCACATGAGGCTAACTTGTTTTTCACTGACTAGATCTGAGGACAAAAGCTAACCAAGTTCATCAACCACAGGCATCTGCAACACAGTAATTCTGCTTCCCATCCAACTTTTAAGCTACACAGACATTGCAATGGAGGAAAAAAATTGTCAATGATCTCTAGGCCTCTGAACACACCCTACACTTTAACATGCCAGACTTGGCCATGAGATCAAGTTCTAGCCCCACTTAAGAGTCAGATAAAGAAGGTGGCAAGTGAATTAATTTCCCCAGGCATCATCTGAAAATAACCAATATCTGAAGACATCCTGGTGAAAGGTATGGCAAAGGATTCCCTTGAAAACAAAACCCACTTATTGCTTATGAGTTTGTGCACTCTTCTAAATTTCAGTGTTTGACTCAAGTAGGGAGAAGCATATTCAATATCATCTTCACCCATGTAGAAGTATTCAGGTCCTACATCTCAAAATCCTTGAAACCTATCCTATAAACCATAATCAATAAGCACGCTTATACCATCTCACATGACCTGAACAGAAACCAGAATATATACCACCTTAACCACATCGCCTTAAGTACATCACCATGTGATGAAAGAAAAAGAAAACACTACTCTAATCAAGTTATTATATTATTATTTTGATTTTTTTAAATTGTTATTATTGTTAAGGACCATGTACATAATCCTCACTGAAGAATCAGTATACAGTCATCACCACTACCTTCTCCTCCTGTAACTGAAGAGTACACAATACTTTACCAGCACATAATCTGAATAGCACAGCTTCTACAGTTTTGACTTTAGCATCCATATTCTGGAGAATTGTAAGATTTCAGAAACATCCTTTTGCATTTTGTATTCCCTAGTTCAAGATCACCGACCACAAAGAGTGCTGTACTGTGACCTACGATGAGGTGCTCTACTGTTAATTAAATTGCTCTACAATTCCCTCACCTAACTGTAGCTTGAATTCCTCTCAGTGGAAAGACACCTAAACATATGTAGATACAGCGAATTCAATCTTTCACTGTATGTAGCCCTAGCCCTGTAACTCCCAGGGTATCTAACTAGGTCAGTCAAAACAGACACAGGTATTCTATTCGTATTCAAATACCTTCTTTATCTTATTAGATAACCTTGAAAAAAAACAAAGTGGAGAAAGGAACTGTGTCTCAAAAAAATCTGTCTGCTCAGCTTTCTCACTCCCTATGTTAATCTCCCATGCAGAATCTGAATCTCTAGCTATGTCTTTTATAGAAATACAACGATTCACACCAAAATACTTTAATAGGATTAAAAAGAAAAATAATTTTAAGTTTCATATTTTTAGTGTATTAGGACCCCAGTGAATCTAGTAATTATGGATTAAATGCAATTTGTATTTCATTGCAGTTTACTACCAAAAATAGAAGAGAGTCATATGCACTTGATAAGTAAGAGAAGTAAAAAGAACAAAATATTTTAACAATTTGAACCAAAGCAAACAAAGACAAAGCACCTACAATTACCAAGGAAAGTTTAAGCAGTACCAAAAATACCTCTCCGACCTTATTGTTAAAATAACCATACTACTCAGCATAGTGCAGAAAAACCACTGCAATATAACAATTCATTATTCTAAACACACTCTTGCAGGACAGCAAAATCTTGAGTTAAAGGCCTAACTTTAGATTCAGAATGCACCCAGTCACTGACAAGATCTGAGAAACAAAATGTGTGAAAAAGCCTCAATGTGCATGTATGACCTGAAATAGGAAAATATAAAATTAATTAGTTAATTAACTGAACAACTGTCAATTATTTTTCATGAAAAACACTCTAAGTATCAAAACACTCCACAAAACAAACAAGTTGACAAAAATGCCTAGAATAAATTATTTTAAAAGCCCCAGAAATGAACCTTAAATTATAAATGGGAATTTTACAGTATTACCTAAACTTTTTCTTGACAAGCTCAAAAATCTACATTGAAAAGATATTTACATGGCTCAGACATTAATATATACATAGTGAAATCTCAAAAAGCTAAACAGAAATGTCAATATCCAAGATTCAGTAGACTGTCATAATTGGCCTTTTTAAGGAAATTGGTTAACAAAAGCAGTTGAACATGCTAATTTTTAATAGTAGAGAAGACAGCAATAGTGATTTGAAATTATGAAACAGCCAAAAAAAAAAAAAGCAGAGTAGAAAATGGTTTCTATCCTTCAAGCAGCAGCCTATAACCTTGAGCAGCTCTGTGAGCTCAAAAAGTCATTCCAGAGGAACTGCATAACTGTAATTACCACTGAAATTCAAAAATTAGTTGCTTTAGATTCAGCAGCAAAGGATAAGAAAAATTAATGGAATGGCATAGTTAGGTTAAGGACTGCAACTCCTTAGGAAGAGATAATGAATTTGGAGTATTCCAGAAGAGTATTATCAGATACAATCATAAAAAGAAAGTAAAATCTTAACAGCGAATCATATTAGGTGGGAGAACAGTCTGTCCAGAGAAATGCCACTACTTTAGCACTCAGGAAGAAGAGAGTTTTCATGAAGAAGCCTGCAATAGCAAGGGTACGTATATTTTCCATGTCATGGGACTATTTTCTGTAACCAAATTATTGCCAGGCCTTTTTTTGAATTTTGTCAGAAGCCATTAACTCAATGCACATATAAATTTGTTTATGCACATTAGCATATGAAGGACTTGTGAAAATCACAAATAAAAATATGAGTTTCTCTGTCTGAAATGTAACTTTCAGGTTCACTATAAAATATCTTTCCATTTGGTTAATGGCAATATGGCAATTCCTCATTATTGATTACATTTTATACATTATTATTACATTTTATATTTTATATATACAAACAATGAAAAAGGTATTATTATATATTTTTATAAAACCTCATAGCATTAGATAAAAAGAAAATATTGCGTTTCTGTGATTTTAGCTACTATATTTAGTAGATTCATCAGAGCAAGAGAATGAGGCCTAAAGCAAATACCAGGTAAAGGTCCTTCTTTAGTTCTGACCATTATCTTAGCCAATAAAATGTGACCTTGAAAACACTTCTAAAAATTAAGAGAATAAATCTGAAGACCCAAACCAACATCCAAAAAACCCAGTTCTTTCTCATTCTGCTTTTACTGACTGATTTTTCCAGAGCATGTAGAACTCAAGCAGATACAATCTGTATTTTCCATGTGGTTGCACAGGATGTGCTGTATAAATGGTTATAGAACAGAACAGGGGAAAAGATCAATTATGTCACTGATCTGTCTTATGACAGCAAGGATGCCAAACAGAGACATCTGGGACAAAAAGTTTCAGTAACCCAATCACAAAATGCTATCAGGCCACTATAAGCATCCTTTATTTCACTTACTGTATGCAGTCACTGAAGTTTTCTACACAGATTGTAGAAATTAACTGCTAGTTAATTTTGCCAAGTTGTTGCAAAATTTAGTTAATTAGAAATAAATTAGAAAGGGATATAGATGTTTTATAGGGTTTCAAAAAAAAACAGCATAGAGGAAATATTTTTGCAAATATTTTCTTTTTCCTCTATGCTCTCTTCATTCTTTTTAGAATTAGCATTAAATTTCATTTCATGAATTTTATATTTTCAGGCGTGGCTTAAAACTGTTATTTCACTTCAAACTTATTTTAAAGCTTTAAGCATTGTTATAAAAAAGCCTCTCTCTACTGTAACAGTGGTTAAATGTCCACTTACATAAACGCATACAAAATCTCCACTTAAAATACATCTTTAAAATGGTTTGATGGCAAATCTACAGTGAGGCCTGAGCTTCCCTCCACAAATTCAAGCTTTGCCACATCTCAATTTTTAATAAAGTTTTTAAAGGGAAGTCTGTAATTGGTGTAACTGCCAAACGCTTTCACGCATCCTGTGTCAAAAGCAAAAACTTGCCGTGTTTCACAGTCTAGAGACCAAACCCAAAATTTTCACAATTACAAGACGAAGAAGGCTTTATATTCAAGTTTAATTTTAAACAGAATTTCAGTAGACCAAGATGAGAAACTTAGGTTTTAATTATCACTGTTATTTAAATAGTATCAGAGATCTTGAAAAATGAAGAATTTATTTCTTAAACTATATGTGAAATTGAATATATGCTAAACACTCCCCATCCATCACAAACCTTTTTTCCTCCTTTCCTTTTCTCCGCTTGCTCTACCATGTTTCCTAGTATTTCTTTCAATTAAACATGCATGCAGAACACTGAACAAAAGAAAAGAATGTTACAGATCATTGAAAACAGTACCAAGAGATAAAGTAAGAAACTAAGTACTAATCTTTCAATTTTGGAGCAAGACCAAGGACAGCAGGTTTTGCTGGCTCTAGCTCTGAGAGGGTGAGAATTGCTACCTTTATGGTGAAACACTATCAGAAATCAGATGGGAAAAACATTTTAAAGTGGAAGATGCCATTCCAGCTGCAACATGGTAATAATCATAACTGCAAATAAACACAATAGGCTCACCATGAAACCCTAAAGGAAAACAAAAACACATGGTGCAGAAACAAGGGGATAGTGCCTTAACCCCAGTTAATTTCAAATAAAACAGGAAATATGATAAGGACTGAAGATTCACTCAGAAAAATTATCGTATTTAATACTTTAAATATTAAAAAAACCACACAGCTTCTTCTATTTAATTTTAAAAATAACAACCAAACAAACAATAACCTGTTCTTTATGGTCATGATGAGGAAAAAAAATTAACAGGGTCAAAAATGTAGGCCTTGAACTCAGAGAAATTTAGGTTAGATCTTTAGGGGGAAAGAAAAAGCCAGAAGTTGTAGTCACCATCACCAAAGACTTCTGCGGGCACATCACATATAAATTTGTCAAGAATAATAAAAGTATGGCTAAGCTTTGGGATAAGTTTAACAATTAGATTCTTCTTCCAACTCTATCTCCCACAATTTCTCACAACTGCCATAACTTCTACACTCAGCTGGGGGAAACAGAGAGGGAGAAAAAGGTAAAGAACTACTCTAAATATATGAATCTTGGAATCCTTTAAAAATAATCAGGGCAAACTAAGATATCACAGAACCTTGCCTTACAGAGGAGTAAAATTACTACAATTTTTTTATATGTCTTCAGCATCATTTTTAGTAGACTCAAGCTCAACAAAACATTTCCACCTAAAGAAAGCTTGTGTCTAAACAGATACCTTTCCTATGTCAGATTTAGCAGGAATGACAAACTACCTGCAGAAAAAGGTAGTTACTCCAATTGCCTATCAGTGGTTTAACTAAGCTTCTGAGCCACCTACCTGAAAGCTCAAAAATAAACATTATCCTCTATGAGAAATGTTTTTAATATTGCAAACCCAGTGCTCTCTTTCTATGTGTTTCAGTCACAAGAAACTCTATAATAGAAAGCCAAGCAGTATATTTCAAAGTGAATTACTCTGATTCCTTTAATTTTTCTAATAGTTTAACCCACCCCAAGTTTCTGTAAGATATATAAAAAGCATTGCAAGGACTGGGAACAGAAAATGCATGTATGTTAATATAACTGTATTATCTCAAATGTGTGGAAAGAGTAAATTACTATTTCTCTTATTATACATACAGTTTCCAAGAGAATATTCCTACTCCAGTGTCTTGTTGATACTTCACAATCAAGAACTTTTATTTACTTCACTTTAAATAAAGGTACTCTTCAGCACCCAAATTAAAATCATAAAAGCAGGCTTTTCAAATCTCTAGTTAGCTTCTAAGCGTGAGCTACAGGGGAAAGTTGCAGTGTTGTTCTTCATATCATCTTCAAATTACATATTCCAATGTTTTCTATGTATCTCCTCACTTGTGAAGGCTGTCAATAATATGGAAATGTCCATAATATGGAAAAGGTAGAGCAAGATTAAAGCAAAACAATAGGAATGTTAGTGTATTTGTAAGTTCATGAAGTCATCCTAAATACAGCTTCCATGAAACCAGATGACTAATAATCTAATTCAAATCTATTTCCAAATAGCTCTTTAAATTCTTGCATATTTAATCAAATTTAAAACCAACCTTAGCACTTCTCAGTAATTTGCAAGAGAAGACAGTCTCTTCAGTTATCATTAAGAACATTTTACTGTATAGGACTATGTGTTTTAGCAATTTAAGGACTTGCATATTTTCTAAGTACAGCTTTAATGTATTATTTCACAATCAACACAGAAATTTATAACAATGTTTTCCAGTTTCCCTGGTTATTTTCTCTGCTAGCACCAAGTCCTTCAGAAACATCTAATATCTTAACTTAGTCCTCTCCTTCCTGCAAAGTCATCTCCACCTCTTCCATGCTCATACAACTGATCCAGACACCTCCAATCATTCAGACTCTATGCATACTTTTCTATGTAGTCAACACTTAAAAAGATAAATTAATAATAAAAGCATTGTCTTCACCAAGAATGCTTTCCTTCCTTAAGATTTAACTCCAGCATTTCAAGTTCTTGTAATTTTGAAGTACTTTTCAAGTAATCAAATTTGTTTGTTTTTTTTTTTAATTGATTGGG
Source organism: Onychostruthus taczanowskii (assembly GCF_017590055.1). Lineage (NCBI taxonomy): Eukaryota > Metazoa > Chordata > Aves > Passeriformes > Passeridae > Onychostruthus > Onychostruthus taczanowskii. The sequence goes on from NW_024499239.1 coordinate 1,912,553, forward strand.
AAAGCAGTTTCTTCTCTCTAGTCCTTCACCTCTCCTTCTGGACAATCATGTCAACAAACACACACACACAAAGCACAGAGAAAGCAGGAAACTGAGTTGATTTTATCTCATGAGATACACATTTCAACTACATTAGCTTTTCTCTTGCAGCGTTCACTTTGAAACAATTCGGTGTGTGTTCAACCATTTTTCCAACTTCCAAAAAAAAAAAAAGCTGTATTTCAATCTTACCAGTCTTTGTACAGAACATCTTCAGTTCACTTAACACATTTAACTCCCATCACCTTTACCACTGAGCTTCTGGACAGTGGTGTGAACAGCAATGTGCCACAGCACAATATCCTTCACTCTTTCAATTCACATAATTTTCCTAGGAACAGTTTTAAAACGTTACTTCCAAACTACTTACTCTAAGTAAAAGTTTCATTTTTCACACACAGATGTTTTCCTCATGATATAAATTTGGTAAACTACTACAGTTTTTAACATAAAGGTTATGGGGCGAGAACAGTCAGACTTTGGCTCTAACATATACAACACAGAACCATACAGTGTATAAAACCCTGAAAAAACCCCAAGTTACACTTTATTTTAAGCTTGCATTTAAAATGAAGCTAGAACTTATAATATTGTAATAGTTTCTGTAAAGATGCAATCATAGATACTATGTCTATCTCTACACAAAGCCAAGGGTTTGTCTGCATGAGCAGTCCATTGTCTTAAAAGCAAAATATTAATCAGGAATGAAAAATGGCAGCAAAAAGATCCAGATGACTGTGATGTGTTAGTTTAAATCAGTTAAAAAGGAAAACACTGAATAACAAGCTTTACATAGGAGAAATACCTGCCTGAACTGTAATACCAAACAGGTGGACAAACAAACAAGCATTTCCATCTTTTTATGTACCACCTCCATAGCAGGACTGGTAAACTTTCTAAAAAGTAGCTGTACACGTCCATTTTAATTTGCCATTATTTACTTGTTAGGAAAAACATCTCACTTAAAAGAAAGATTATTTCAGCTATCTTGGTAGCACAGCTGGCACTCCACATGAAAGTGTCAACAAAAGTTGCAGTGCCAGCACATCACAGCAAGAGAGAATCAAGTGTCAAACATTAAACACATTTTATTAAGAAAACTTAATAAGTTAAAGTTTTGAAAAGAAGTTAATTATAGCAGCAGAAGGGCAACACATTTACTGCTTACTCATTCCAGAAAGAGTGGAAAAGACAATGAATGCCTAGAGTGAAGGTGTTAATTTTTCACAATGACACCCAAGGGATTTATTTCAATGATCAGATTACTTATCTTTGTAAGACCAGAGTTACACTATTATTTAGATACAACAAGAATTTTACATAACTTGGAATATTGTAAGTTGGAAGAGACATTGAGTCTAACTCCCAACTTCACACAGGGCAATCTAAAAGTCAAACCATACACAAAAACGCCGTCCATATGTCTCCTGAACACCTGCAGATTTGGGGCAATGACCACTTCCACTGTAGTAGATTTGAGCCATTCCTTCCACTCCTGTCACTGGATACCAGTTGTTTTACATCCTTGGCCTGTAAGCCTTAATAACCTACATAGTTCTTTAAAGAAAAACAAAACAAGCAAAACCCAAAAATTTGGACCATCCTTCTCTTTGTCTGAGCTGCTAGTTCAGAGAAAGAATCAGCTTTAAAAACTGTTCCTTCCTTCTCCTCCATCACAAAAGTCCTCCCCACAACACTAACAAATATAAAAAAAAAATAAAAAGACAAAACTCTGCAGTTTGGTTAAAAGCCAACTCCTCCAATAAATGAAGTTATAGTGACACTGTAGAGACACTACTGGGTGGCCGAACACTTGGTATGCAAAAGCCTGGCCTGAAATCTAGGAAGAGAAGTGTAGAAACTGAGGAAGAGAAGTGTAGGCAGCTCTAGTAGCATTGAAATCTGGAAAAGGCAAGTATGTACACTACACATTTTTGCACACTTCCCTATTTGAATATAAAAGTTGGTGAAGATGAGCTGTTGATATGAATCTGAATTAACACTGCTCCTTCCTCCACGTCTCTCCTACCCAGAGGACACCTCGAAGAGAGCACCACCACCTTCACCTGCACTCACACACACACCTGCTGCCATCGCTTTCATGGTAGTTATTAACTCCGGGCATTTCGTTCCCCTGGCACCACAAACACGGGCTTTAACTCCGTCTCCCGCGGGCTCCTCGCCCCGCCTGGCTGCCAGGCCCCCCTGGCCCACCGCAGCCGGCAGCCCAGCCCAGCCCAGCCCGGCCCAGCCCAGCCCGGCCCAGCCCGTGCCCCTCTGCTCAGAACCCGTCATTTCCCGGCCCCCGACAGCGCAGGGCACGGCCTGGGCACGGCCAGTACGCTGGGGACGCGCTCCCGGCGCTGCTCCCTGCGCTGCCGCTGCCCTGGAAACGCCGCCGCCGCCGGCCATCACCTCCCGAGCAGGGCAGGGGCACCGCCGGCCCGGCGCCTCCCGCCCTACCGGCGCCCCGCTCGGGGCTGGGGAGGGAGAGGGGCCGGCGGAGCACGGGGGGCGCCGGGCGGACGGGGACACGGGGACTGCGGAGAGGGGGGCAGCGCGACAGGGCACCCCCGGCCGGGCGCGATGGCGAAAGAAGCGAACGTCTCTACCTCCTTCTTTTTCTGTCCTCCCCCGAGCTGTCCGCAGAGGAGGAGCAGGAGCAGCAGCAGCAGGGGGAGACAGCCCCCGGCCGGCAGGTGCGGCAGCCGCCCCGCTGCCCCGGCACCCAGCGCCATGTTCCGCCCCCGCCGGCGGCACCTGCCGCACCGCCACGCTGAGCCGGCCCGCGCCCGGCCAATCGCAGCGCCCCGCGGCGCGGCGCCGCCTGGGAAATGTAGTTCTGCGGGGACTGCGGGGCAGGGTCGCGCTCGGCTCTGCGCCGGTGCCGCGGGCAGCGCTGCCCGTCCCGGGGACAACTACCCGTCCCGGGGACATCTGCCCGTCCCGGGGACATCTGCCCGTCCCGGGGACAACTACCCGTCCCGGGGACATCTGCCCGCCCCGGGCTCAGCTTCACTGCTGCTCCCGGCCGCCTGCAGCTCGCAGTGCAATCCTAGATCGGGACTGTAAAACAAAACAAGACAAAACACCGAAAAACCCCACCAGAAACCGACCCAAGCAATTGAGACTTCTTTCTTATACCTTTATGCACTTTTCAGGTTTCATTATGAACGCACAAAGCCATCTTTGCAGAAAATAATATTAATGCAATATGCTGATATAATTAATTATAATTTAATTCCCAGAGCATTAACTGTGCAGCTCTAAATTGGTATTCTGATTCACGATACAGTCCTCAAATCAGTGATTGTGTATTTCTTGAAAGTGCACACTGCAGTGCGCAGGGTAGGTAATGTTAAATTAATGAGCAAATACTTCTCCTTTTTTCCCCTAGAATTCCAAGTACACTCTGTGCTACATTAGTTACTTACACACAGCTGTGCTGAAGACTCAGAAAGCAGAACTATTCATTTCTTTGGAGTTCTTGCTGTATCACTAGAAAGTTTTGTGAATTTTATAATAAAACTTCACAATGAAATAGAAAACTGAGGCCCAGGAACATATTTTAAAGTATCTCCTTTTTTTTTGGAAAGAGAATTTTTAGGTGGAATTATCATAGTATCAGATGCTAGTCTGGTGACACAGCTGGCATCTGAGCACCGAGCAGTTATAACATTAAATAGGCTATTTTTCTCTCTTCAGTTATTTTGCAAAGTGTCTTTCAGAAGTTACATCCATCCCTAGGAATAGTCAAATGTATTCAAATAATCTACCAAACACTTAATAAGTTCAAAAGAGTTCAGGCCATTTGTTGTCCACATCCATCAGATTCTGACTACTATTGAGCAATAACAACAACCATAAAATGGTATGCAACCATGACATATGATTACAGAGATTTCTAAGACCTCTACTCTAAAGAGACAGGATATATGTATTGATCAGATCTCTGTGTTTTTAAAAACACATTTTTTCCTTGTCATTATTTAGATAGGAGAAAAAAAAATTCAGTGGGAACTGCACTGGAACAAGAGAGGCATATGTTAATTACTGTGCTAAAAAATAACATTCCATTAGAAAATCTCAGGCCACTCTTGCTAAATCCAGAAGGTGATTTCAAGGGAACCTTGTTTGAAAAACTCTTGGTATCCTCCTGAGCCTGATAAACTGCAGACCCTTCACATTGTCACTGTATGAAAAGAGCATTAAAACTACTGAGAACATGAAAACAACTGGGAGTTCTTCATTTCTTGAAAAGATTACAAAACTCATTTGACACAACTCAACTCTAACTGTCAAATTTCTTACACTTACTTTTAATCTCAATTAATCTCACTTACAAATAATCTCAGTTCTCAATCACCTGAAGTCCATACCTTAAGCAGGAAACAGCAACATGGACAGTTTTGTTTTATTTCTTTTCTGTTCAGAGTTTCATATAAACCAGAACTTCCACAGCCTGGCTGTTTTATCTAGCTCACTGGATAAAGAAGACTTCACACAACTGATGCAGTAACCAGGATGTACTAGCACGCAGAAAGTGACCCAGGGAACCTGTAACTGCGAAGTGTTTTTCTCAGATATACAATACTCTGAGGCTATCCGAGTCTATGCCGATGGAATGAACCTCACAGATCCTGTGTGCAGCCACAGCTGCTGCTCCTGGTGGGTATGGACATGGACCTGGAATGGAAGGCCTTAAGAGAAAGGAAGGCGTCTCTTTATTCTTTCCTCAAGGAATGACAGAGGAAGGAGTATAAGCCTGGAAAGAAGTGCAGTGCTAGAGAAGGTGAGATTAATGTCAAGGATTACATGAAATCTGACTGGTTTACATTTGCTGTGTTGTTCTTGAGAGTTAGCTCTGTTAACAGAGTAATGATGGGAATGGGTGCTCTTACCTTAGAACATTTTTCTGTGCTGAAATGCAAATGCAATGCAAATGACCTTGGGCCAGCAAGGGAAGTACAGTTGGGGTAGAAGTCTTCTAAAGGCTTAATAAAGAAAAAATGTGACCTACGCATGTCTTGTGAACTTAAATTTTCCTGTGAGATGTGTTAAATAAAAGTGTTGAAAAGCCTCCTGTGAGGTGGAAGACTGCCTTTCTTAGTATCACAGGAATCCTCCTAAAATGTAATAGAATAACCAGAGAAGAGCTGTGGGAATTGCCTAAAGGGGTTAGCAGAGCAAAAAAAAAAAAAAGCGGTGTGAGGCTCAGACAGCAGAGATGGGATGAGTTCAGCAGCAGACAATGGAGACAGGGTACATAAAACAACAGCAAATGCAAAGGTGCAGAAGTAAGCAGGTGCCCTATGTGTGGCTCTGGAGACAAGGAGTGTTGTGAAGCTTGGCTAGGGAGAACGAAGTGAGAAGCAGCTAACATGAACATGACAAGTCAACAGATCACTAACTCAGGTCAGACCTTGCAATCCAGAAACATTTAAAAGGTTTTAAAGACTCAAGATAGCTGCATGAAGCGGAAACATTAGCCTAACACTTTCCTAGGAAGAAAAAAATAAAATCATAAACTGATTAAAAGCATTATAGAAATGCTTTGAAAATTAGTTATTTCTATCTTGCATGCATACTTTTTTGTTTTTAATAAGAATATTTAGTTATTGATTCATGAGCGAAGAGAATCAGCTCCCACAGAACCAGAAAGTTTAATATAAAGATCCAAAGGTTTATAGATGGAACTCAAGCCAGCATTTTTTTCTTTTCAAGTAGTCTCCTTAAATTCAAATCTGACCTTTGTTAGTCCTGACAGAAGACTTAAAGGAATTTGGGTTGGCCATATTCAAACATGTAAAAAAAGTTACTGCTCTGATTGTCAGGTATTGTCATTTTCCAGATTTAAATGGAAAAATTCCCACAATCCTACAAATATTTTTTGCAGCAGTACAGCATTACAGGCTCCAAAACAACAAACTTATTCAGGTGTTTTGATTTTTATGAAGCCCATCTATGCAATATTTACTTACAGTAGCAGGCCCAATGAGAGAAATGTCACATGAAGCTTATATGCTGCTGCTTCATGGAAAGGGGAATTGCATTTGTCAAACACAAATTAACATTTAACTGAAATGAAACGATACAGTTTGATCATTTTACTGAACTATGATGAACCATATTAGCTCCGGGAATGCTTATGTGTTTCCTTAAAACCAACAACACTAAAATATTTTTATGCTTTTCATTAAGACTGCAAGGATATATATATATATATATATATATATATGGATGAATTTCATTGTGACCTGGGATCAAAATAAATAATGTGTTGGAATTTTCTGCAAGAAATTCAGACTTCTGTTCTAATTCCTGCATCTGAAATTCGTAGAGATAATAGGCTTGCAAACTGTTTCAAGTTAGTATAATCCTGCTTTTAAGGAGATAGGTGTGGTGTGTAGGTGATGATACAGGCAAAGTGTCAAAGGTGGTAGTAAGGGCTTCCTCAAGAGAATATATTACAAACTTCTGGACAAACACAGTTTCTTAAGGAAAATCTTTTACTACTTTTATGTGGCCATTTAATAGTCACAAGTCAGAAGTTGCAAACTTTAATGTTGAAAAATGGATTTTCTCTTACAATAAAATCTAAAGATATCCTCTTTTGGCTTTCAGCCGTCAACCTTCAGAGAGCTCTTTTTCATTCAAGCCCCATTGATCTCTCCCTACCCAATGAGCCACATCACATCCAATTCAGGTCTGAAGGGTGGTGTACTGAGTTATATATTCTCTTTCTGCTGTTGAAGATGAAGCATGCTAAACAAAACTTAAGAGTTGCTGAGTGAAGCTGCCTCCCAGAGAGGCAAGGTGCCATTAATCAGCTGCTGTCGTCAATAGGACTATTACTTCTCACAGATGTGCTTTTCAGGATACTGAGGCTCTAGGGTTTTGGCATTGCACAGATCTTGATGCATGCCACTGGAAAAAAACCTGCTCATGCAAATGGTTGGCAGTAGTGTAGCAATTGCTGATTTCTGTTCTGAGCTTTGTTTACTCTCCATAAATAAGATCAAACTGCCTAGCTACTGTCAGCCATCCCAGCTTATCAGTTTATGGAGTGACCTATTTCACCCCTCCTTTTTTTGGAGGGTGAGAGAAAGAGAAGAAAGGAAAAAGAAAAAGAAAAATGAAAAGATAAAAAGGGAAAAAAGGGGAAAAGTAAAAAATTATTTTAAAAAAATTTTTAAAAGAAATAAAAAAGGAAACAGTTGCCCAGGCTTCTAATACTGAAAAATACGATCCTAAATTGAAATCAGACTAACAATTTTAGTCATAATATTTTGTTGCTGAACAAGACACACCAATCTCTTCCTTGGGAATACAGCTATAGTAGTTGCAACAAAGCACACTGTGTTTGCTTTTGCAAATAAATTTAATAGCATGCTTTATGCCCCTAATATAAAAGATAAGTACTATGAAGCCAGATTGACTAGAAAAGCTCATACCAACTTCACTATGTTTTTTTCATTACATTTAGTGTTAGTAAACTTCTTATTTGTGTATACCTTTCTACTGATATAAATATTTCTATTGTCCTATTTCACTGACTTTAACAAAGAATCCAAGAAATATTGGGCAAAGAATTAATAGTTGGATTTGAATATTCAACATGAAATAATTTACATCTACACCAACACTCCATACATTTGAAACTTTATTTTGGTTTGTAAACTTTCCTTTTGCTTTGTTCATAAATTGCTTTCATAATATTATGATGAATGCATTGCATGTTATCTTGGACAAACAGACACATACAGAATAGAATAATCCATATAGTCAGGGAAACTAAACCAGCAATCTAAGCATAAAAATAATTTTCTTAACATATATATTATATTTAATGGTTTAAACTTTTATGTGGATGTATACTTAAGGTATCTATCATGTTGTGCTTGTTTTACTATTATCACAGCAAATGAAAAAAAATGGCACTCTTTATTAAGTGCTTTAATGGGAATCTTGAATTGAATCATCTCTCCCAGTTAGGGGGTATTCAAAAATAAGAAATGCCAGTGTTCTTTAGCTCTGTATTAATGTGATGGTTTAATCACAATTTAGGGTTTATAAGCATGAAAAGGTTAAAGTATCTTGAAAAATTAATCCCAGCAGTCTAATTAATCTAATCGTCACAAAGTACATCAGTACCATATTTCTAGTACACATAGATATATAAGAAGTGTAATTTATAGCTAGTCCAATAAACCATCTGCTTTCTATGTAACTGAACTGTTACCACCTCAAGTATCATGAGGTGTGTTAGGGGCTGTTGACCTTTTTAGACAATGTTGTTTGAAAAGACACTTATGAGAGCCAAATCAGCATTGTAGTGTCAGAACATATCGAGGCTGAAAATGTAAAACATTTTAAACTTTTGGTGGGTTGACATTGGCTGGATACCACTGTCATTGCCCTCCACAGCTATAGCAAATGGCTCATGGGTCAAAATAAGAGCAGGAAGGGATCATTCACCAGTTCCTGCCATAGGCAAAACAGACTTAGGGAAATTAGTTCAGTTTATTACCAATTCAATCAGAGTAATGAGAAATAAAACCAACTCTTAAAATACTTCCCTGCCAACCCTCCATTCTTCCTGGGCTCAACTTCACTACTGGTTTCTCTGCCTCTTCCCTCCAGTGTCACAGGGAGACAGGGAGTGGGGGCTGCAGTCAGATCATCCCAAGTTGTCTCTGCCACTCCTTCCTCCCCAGAAGGAGGACCTCTCACACTATTCCCCTGCTTCAGCACGGGGACCCTCCCATAGAAGACCATCTTCCACCAACTTCTCCAACCTGAATCCTTCCCACAGGCTGCAGTTATTCACAAACTGCTCCAGTGTGGGTCCCTCCCATGTGGTCACAAGTTCCTGCCAGCCAACCTGCTCAACTACAGGTTCCTCTCTCCATTGGCCCACAGGTCCTGCCAGGATCTTGCTTCTTTGGGCATCACCCTGCTCTGGCAAGGGGTCCTCCAGGGGCTGCAGGTGGATCTCTGCTCCACCATAGATTTCCATGGACTGCAGGGGCACAGCTGCCTCACCATGGTTTGTCTGTTTCCAGATGAAAAGATAAACCAGAAAAAAAAGCCATACTTGTTTGAAAGCCATTTAAACATCAGCTTACATAAAATGTCTTCAATCTGTGTTAGGTTCTGTGGGAACAATCTTTCAGCTAATTATTTAATACATATCCATATAAATGTAAGTACCCAGAGCAAAGAGATTCAGCTCTGGATTAGGAAATGCAAATCAGCTTCAGGAATACCAGCAGCAAAGCTAACAAGAGATTAGCATAGAAGCTGCAAAGCTAACAGGGGATTACCTTTCAGAAGAGCTTACTAGTTTATCATTGTGAACAAAAGATATAGCAAAAAATATAAGAATGAGAATAACTATGAAGAAAAACATTCAGGGTAAAATTACTAAACTGTTCCTGCAGTGAATACATGGCACTATATTTTTAAGCACAGGTCTGAACACACACTTCACACTAGATCTTCTACCTCCAACAAGGTGCAAGTCAAGGGTGCTTTTTAAAGCAAGGTACTTTAAATTAAATCAATTTCAAAGCCTCACCCATATTATTCAGAAGCTGAGTTTCAAGCATGTTTCTATCCAGAGATAGTTGGACTCCCATTGTAAACAGGTAAAATGGGTTTGCCTTAGAAAACATAAGGACAGCAGGGCAGAAACAGTGACTGCTTGGCTGATACTGCTTCTGTTTCCAGCACACACACACACACACACACACACACACAGAGATATGTGAATACAAACCTGAATGACACATCAGTCAAAAGAAGGGTGTACTGTTGAGAGGCACTAAGTACCAGAAAGTTTGTAGAAATAACAGACCATATAAATAAAATGTTAAAGCAGTGATTTCCTAGGGAATACTGAAAATTATATTAGTGCAACTAAAAGTTTTTCTGAAATATGGAAAGTGGCACCCAAAGTTTATTTTGCCCACAGAATATCAGAACTGCTTTGTTTATTTCACAATATTCAGTCCTATTCTAATATGTTTACACTATAATTATGTCTCGCTTAAAAACCCCAAGCTCACTATGCTGAACTGTACTATCAGTCCGCATGGCAAGTTTGAAAAGACTGAGAAAGCTCAATTGAGTTCAGATGAGGTCTCACCTGAAATCATTACCAAGATTTTTCTTGCAAGTTGAATGCTTCAATGGGAACAAGCACTTGCTTTTCATTACCTCTGTTCCATAGACTGGGCAACAGACACCTTCCTGCAAAGAAGCTTGGAATTCATCGGTTTGGAGAATATCAGACATACCCAACCTAGCATACTCTCATCTGCTCTGGTTTTCTATTAAGTGATTGGTTTGACCTGCTTTTAAAATTTTAACTGTCAATAATTACACAGTTTCTGTGCTGGAAGTAGCAGGAAAGTTATAACACATAAGGGATCTGAAAAATAATTGCAGTGAACTCCAGGTCCTTTCCTAACTAACAACAAAATTGCAGTCCCTTAGAAAGTTAAAGATTGCCAAAAATACCTTCATATACTAGCAAATTAATTAGGAAGCCTTCTCTTTGTGAAGCTGGAAGTATAGCTAAAGCATAATAAAAATTATTAATATCTTAATTTGTTATGGCCTGTTCCTGTCATAGTGGGTACATATGAAACATTGTACACATCCTCTTCTGTCTTAACCAACTATTTTGTTCTTAACTGTATGAGGAGTTAACCTACTTCATATGTGTAATGAAAGGGACATAAATTTTTGAACACTTTAAGTATTTAAACTTCAAGGTCTTGATGTCAGTCTTGTCTCAGACTGCAGACAAAGCAAGTAGAGCACCATGCTGTGTAGAGCATTCCATTCAGTAAAGTTCATGTGTACATCTCTGATCATCAGGACTAAATCCACACTGAAGGATTTGCTCTTCACAAATATTTCAATGAATCATACCTGTTACAGATGAATTAGCAACAGCATGAAAGAATATTGAGGTAAATCTCTGAGCCTAGTTCTGCAAAGAGCTTTAACCCAATGCAAAAGGCAAATCATTTACCATCGCTATTTAGTGGGCTGTTGTTAAATTGAAATTGGGCAGGTGTAGATTAACTTTATCCACATAAATTTACTTGAGATGCTAGATTAATTAAATTTTCCAATTTAATTATGCTGACATAATATTTGTGACATGCATATTGCACATTATTTCACTGTTGGTTAAGTCAATCTCAAACCATTCATTCTTGAAACCCTACCATTATTATGCATGCCTTAAACTGAAGAGTGGTGCAGGTTAAGGAGGAGATGGATCTGTTTGCCAAAATATCTTCCATCTGCTGCTATAGATACTTGGTCTTCAAGACAAGCGTGACTGCATATTCTGTGTTTATTGCTACTAAAACACAAAATACCTGCAACTTTTGAACTGCAGCACTACCTTTAATATATAAAAACATGATCTTTAAGTAAAAGAAAAAATACATTGAATTTCCTGTGGAACACATGAAGTTGCTGTAAGTGTCCTTATGGCAGTTCTGTGGGATGTAAGTGTCTCAATATTGTAGGCTTTACTGAGAGTCTAAGATTCTGGGAAAACAATTTCAGGCTGATGGCAATTAAGCCTCCAATACCAAAATCACCTGTTTCTATTTAACTATAATGTATCTGCTACAGTTACAACCCTCTACCACAATAATCGCAGAATATGGTATCAGCAATACCACAAAACAGCAATTATTTAAGAGAAAGCTGAAGATTTAGCTTTTTAATTCCCTTAATATATGGTTAGTGAAGATTTCAGAGTCTGTTTTCAGAGTTTGAAGTCTCCTATATGCTACTAAATAGTCTTGACTTAAATAAAGCTGTGAGTACTTTGCATGTTATGCTCTGAGTGTTGAAATTCGTCTTCCTCCCACCTTTTTGCCCTCCCCCGTGACACTCCTGAAAGATAGAGTCAATAATGCCACTAATTGTATGTTCTGGAAAATTCTTCCACCTACACAATATTAGTAACAGACTCACAATTTTTCTTCTATTATTAAAAATACAATAAGCACTTGTGTTAGCAAGACTATCATTTCTGCCTCAACCTTCAGGTTCAGCTGGGTAGTTTAGACTCCTTGGGAAAGAACAGGGGCACTTATGATCTTACTACTTTTGACAAGTAACTTAGACACGCTACTTACTAAGTCTCAGTAACTTACTGCAGTACAAGCAATTGGATGGCCAAATTCAGAAATAGCCTTTAAAAATGTCATTCTTATGCTTGCTGGTTTGTGGAGCAAGGTAAAATACTGATCCTAAAGACTTTACCAGATCTGAATGCTGTATTTTTCTTTTTCTTTACAGAGTAATATTTTCTTAAATTACTCTCAGATTAGTTTGAAGTAGAAATTTTGACCTTTAACAAGTCCAAATGTATATGCAAGAAAAAAGGAATGTGTATGAGTGCTCCTCTCTAGTACCAACTTGGATGATGCTTACTAGTGTCTTCAGGAAAGGCAGAGCTTTTAGATATTAACATTACTGGATACAAATCCCACACATACACATGATCTTAGCTGACTAGCTACACATAATGGATTTAGGAAGTGGTTTTACTATGCCATTTTTTTTTTTCCTTGCAGGTCATTAAAATCAAGTGAATTTTTGTTTGTTTATTGTTTGTTTTGTTTATTGGGTTTGGTTTTCAGTTTGCTTGTTTTACCATACATGACAATGGATTTTAAATAACTTGTGTTAGATTGTAATCTGTACATGATACTCACCAAGTTACTCGCAATAAATATAGCACAATTTCCGTTTTGGTCTGTTGACCCCTGAGATCAGACTCTCAGATAGTGTAAAACTTTTGCTCTGGAAGGTTTTCTCCCCACTTACTTTTGTTTAGTTTTCAACTCCTAATTGCTATGTTTAGATTTGCTCTCTGGTTGTTAATTTCTTGTTTTCAGAGAGCAAAGCCCACTTGGTTAGCTTAGCAGGTTACAAGGGAACAGAAAAATGGCAAACTTCTCTGCCCTCTGCAAATATGTTCTTCACCTGTTAGTTATGTTGCTAATAATGGAGCTATTTTTATTTTCCCAGGTTTTTTTTTTCTTTTTCCCTGTGATTCATGTTGCACATCAGCTGAGGACTGCTGTCACTTACCCCCTAAGGTGTCTGTCCCAGTTAAACCACCACAGCCAGGCAGCTGCACGGATGCTTTGCCTACTTGTTTAATAAAACTTAAAGTGAGGAAAAATTGCTATTCCAGCTTTCTGTGATACTTTGAACTGCAAATGCTACTGTGCCCACCAAGTGTAACATTACTAAGAGTAGCCACACAATAACACTTGGGTTCTCACCATGTGCATAACCTACGTGCAAAGCTGTGGCTGGGAGTTTGACCTAGTGCCAAGGGTAGTCTGCTTTGTAGTTGTGGTGCATCTTGGGTCCTCGTCCTTCTCCTTAGTAATGTTAGGCCAAGTCCATTTCCACTGCTTCAATGCCACCAGCCTATCAAGTCAGTCATTCACAGATGTTGTGCAGAACCAATTTCTTCTGCCAAATCAAGGTCTTTGGCAGAACTGCCATGGGCTGTTCATCTACTCCTACGTGTTGGATTCATGGTAGAAGTATCTTGATCTATTTTATGTTAGCACTTCTTCCAAGAGAGGTAACAAATTGTTATGAGATCAGCTCTTCATCAATTCCTCTCTGGGCATTTTATTTATCTGGGTGATTCCATGGGATTTCCAGTGCTATGGGATTTACAATGACTCCCACTGATTCTTCTTGTGGTGCAAATACTTGTAGGATTATCCACCAGAAGTGGTGCTGAGTACGGCCTGAGTTCACCAGATCAAGTACATGGTGCAGTTCCAGGTACACAGAGCAGTGCAGCCACTTCAGTTAATTGGTGCCACTGACAGTTTTTTCTGAGACCACTGCCACCTCTGCCACCTCTGCTTTGAGAAAGTCAGAGTACCTCATTAATCAAAAATAACACATTGGCAAGGCAACATATTTAGGCTGCGTACCTATTATCATCCACATAGACACATATCTTAATCTACCCTTGCATCAGGTGTGGATTTGGTTCTTCATTAACTGCATGATAATTGAATAGAATTTGGGTGAGACTGAGATGCTGATGGTGAAAGGTGTCTTTACTACAGAGTTTTTATACAATTTTTTGTTATGCAATCTAAATCTCAGTGTGTCGAGATTCTGCAAACAATGCTATGCATGTGGCTTTTCTGTTGGTATTTCCCAGTTTGTACACTTGCTTCAATTTGAAATCCCAGTGATGTCTTGATATGTTTTTATTTGAATGTTCCACATTAAAAATGCAACAAAAAAAGTACAACTAGCTGCTTTCTAAATCTATTTAGTTACTTCTTGAACACATTAATGGTGATACAGGCACACACGTACTACATTTGTACATTGGTTTTGTTTATAAGTTTTTTAAAATTTTTCCTTATTGTTGAAATTCTCTCTTAAATATTGCAATACAGAGCATAATGCAAGAGAAAAAAGCAACACTGTGTTTTTCTGTGTTCAGAAATTGTTGGTAAGAAGGTACAAAGAAAGAAAACCAGGCAATTTTCATCCCAAAGATGCACATTATAAAAAGTGGGATGACAGCCATAAAATTGTAAATTTCCTAGTGACATCAAGGCAAGTGACATTGACAGTGGTTCCAAACTTCATCAAAATGTTTGTGGTTTTTAATTCTTGGGGATATTATGTATCTACATGGATTATATTCAGCTTTTGATGGAATTATTTTAGGTGAATAAAGGTAATTGTAAATCTAATAAATTTGGTCTTTTGAGAGTTTTTTTGTACAATTACATGTTGAACAATTTAAGTAGCTTCAACGAGGTAGATCTAGAACAGCTACATCTCATGTATCAGAATAATAGTCATCAAATCAGAATGCTTCTGGTGGTGCTCTGCTGGGAGCAGCTAAATGCTACTATTGGGTGTTTTTGTTACTGTTCTAGCACAAAAAAAACCTCCCTAGACATACTGCTGACAAAACATGGAGACTGTTTTGTTACTATCTGTTATCATCAACAATCTTGTTGAATCACTTAGATCACATAGCAGGCGTAAGATATTCAAGAACACAATGTTTTATGCATCTATAAAAAATAATTTCAGTGCTTGGTCATGGGCAGGGGAATCCTGAAAAGGATTTACAAGAGAAAATCATTTCACAGTAACCTCAGCGTAACCCGATCTTGACTGTAAACAAAGAAATGGGGACTTAATCTCTCAGGGTGGTGTGCCTGACTGCATTGTTGGAATACTGCATCTTCTACTGCTTTTCATGTTTAACAAATTGGAGGAAAGCATCAAAAATCACTGAGTGCTGAGAAAATGCCTTGGAGGAAGAGACTTAAAAACTTAATCTGTTTAGCATGTCAAAAAGAAGATTGAAGGGTGACTTGACACAATGCACAAGTATTTCCTTGAGAAGAAGATATGTGCCATCAAAGATCTTTCTATTTCTGCAAAGAAAAGCTTTAATGAACCATAATAACTAGAATCCAGACACAGCCAAGGTAGAAAGAGGACATGAATTTTTTAAAAGAAGGATGTTTGTGCACTGACTCAAACTGATGAAAAGAGACAGAATCAAACTGTTGATATTTGGTACAAGACCAAATGTCCTTTTAAAAAATAAACAGTTGGCATCAACTGGCTGAAATTCAGTGGCAGGTATCATACATAAGGTCACAGCAGATGACATAATTCTCCCTTCTGGCCTTATACACAAGTAAAAAATTACCTGTATGAATATAAAGTATCAGAAACTACAAAGTAGAGCGACATTTGCATTCACTAGTGTGTTTCAGGGTAGACGCTAATAATTAGTTTCATTAGTAGATGCTAATAATATGCATCTTCTTCTTTGGGACTTGAACTTTACAATCAGATGTCTGAGTAGAGCATTATTACAAACAAAGCTACTTAATTCATGTAGTGTAATCAACTCAAACAATGGTATACATATTAAGTTGGAGTCTTGATGTGGTGAGGGCAAAATCTGAGCAGCAATAGCCCAACACAGGACAATATTGTCTTGCTTCTGTCCCAGCAAGAGCAATTCACTGGTATCCTTCATCAAGTGACCAAGCAGATAACCAGTAGGTGAGGTTTTAGCACAGCTATTCTGTCGAGTGATATGGTTGCTCCTGCTCCTTATGCATATCTCACTTGCTAGAGCACTTTCTTCAGCAGAAGAATTTAAAGGTGTACGAAAAAGGGCCAAGACCTTTGAAAAGGAACATCATGCAGTTATTTAAGAGACCAGAAATATTTAACAGATTTTGAGTGACTGTACTACATTGTGGACAGGTATTCTGCATCAGGAGGCTGGCATCAGCAAGGTCTGGCTCCCACCTAACTAAACATGTTATGGACCTTCCACCACAAGATCATGCCAAACTAATCAACGACAATCAGTCGAAACTGTCCCAAACCTTAATTTAAGAGCTGCATATTCATTTCAGTCCTTCTTCTTCCTTAGATAAATCTAAGGACAATGCTCTCTGCTGTTCTTTTGCCTCTAATTTTCATTTATGTGTTAAAATGTAAGCATAAGAAAATCAAAATCCTTAGCAAAACTTGTTTTGTTTTTTTTTTTTAGTAGACAATAAAACCTTGAGTGGGTATCTTACCTTATACTATCATACTATCCTATAATACTGGTACATATAGAATAAGAAAGAATATCTGGAAATATTTGCCAATTGTAAGAAAATTGAGGTGGGTCTGATTCCAACTGTAATTAATGCAAACCAATCTTAAGCTTATTTGTATATTTTCTTAAGGAATAAATGTTAATTCTGTTAATAGAATGTACTATACTTTGCAGAGAAAAGAATTAGTGCAAGAAATTAGCAAAGTCAAAAATCATATGGTAATATTTTTCTCTATGGCCGAACCTAAAACCTCAGGTGGTCTTAAGTCATAATACCTAGAAAAAGATTTTTCATTAATAGATTTGTCTCATTTAAAGTTGGAGCATCCAGGCACACAAAAATATCTTAGCTAGTGGTTATATTTTTTGGCAATTATTTTTTGCTCATCACTGTAATCCTGAATGAAGAATAGAACTGGTACCCATCTAGTTAAGAAGTCCTGTACAGAAAAAGGAAATTTAAAAAATTGCAGTGTCAGTATCTCCAAAACAAAACACGAAAACAAGAATATAGTATTCCTTATTAGGGATGTATGTTACATAATGCCTTAACAGGAATTAAGTTTATTTGAATGATTTTTAAAACATTTCACTGAAGTCTTTAATGTGTGCAGGTTTAAAGCACAAGCTGAGAATTTTTAGAGGAATTATTTAAAAGTGCACATGATAAATGGCTATTCCTGTGTCTCTATGGTGAGGTTTAGAATATTTTGAAATCAGAAGGAAGTGCAAGACTTCATAAGTAGATTTTGATGAGACACTTCATGACCACAATTAAAGGGCTCACAATCAATATCTAAATTACATGGTAATGACTAAGCTTAAAGACTTCACAGTTCAGACACTGATGGAAGGAACTTGCCCTTGGAAATAAGTTGAGACATTGCTTAGTTTGTTTCTAGAGGTAATTACTATTAACTTGGGGTTTTTCTCAGCAATGTCTCGAGGACAAATGAGTAAATCAAGTCTGTTTTGATAATTTGCATACAAGGTACCTTCTTAATTGTATTTAACCATAAAGCCAAGGCACTTGAATGCTGCTCGGGTAATTGATCTCCAAAGTGCATCACCTAGTTCTCTCTACATATTTTAAGTTGACATAGGTGGCTTACAAGAAGCATTCTTCTTCTCTCACTTCACTTTTGGGGCAGTCTCACAATTCTTGAAATGTAGAAAAGGAGAAATCCCTGTGATCCACCAAGTCCAAAGGCTACAATTAGACAATGTCCTTAGTTAAGCCTCACAGGCTCTGGATGAAGAGAAAAAGTTGATTCCCCTTTCTCTCTGCATACATCTGCATAATTTCTGGGTACAGTATGGCCCTTTGTGAGATAACATATATCCTTTTTGTGCAAGAAAGCCATCTTTCCTGGTTTAGCAGCATCTTTGAAAGTACTTGCCAGTGGCAAAAGAAGTTGTAGCTCTTAAGGAATGTTCACAATGATCACTGTAATTACCAGTGAGCATGCTGGGGCCCTAACAAGACTGGTTCTGGATTGTCAAGTCTTCACTGTAAAATTGTATAATTTCTATTTCTACATTCATAACAATACTTCTGACTCAGGACTTTACACCATTGGTTGTGAAACAAAGTACACACACTGTGATGGTTCAATTGCTGGCGTATTACAGAAGCTAATCGAAAGAAGCTACGGGAATATGAAGAAGCTATGGAAATAACTTGTTTTCTCCTCTAAAACCAATGGATTGATCTCTTTGAATGCACATGTCAAGTTCAACTGAATAAGACAATAATCATCTTGAAAAACATCTAAAAGATACAGCTTTTGCTTTACAGCTGTTTGATACTGTCCTCTAACTGCCCAAGCTTTAAATTTCCCTTTATGTAGGCAAAATAGAAATAATAAGAATAATTTTGACATAATTTTATCTTAATAAAAATGTAATAGTGTGTATGTAATTAAATAAGACTTTGTATAACTCCTTTCTTTTATGGTTACTATGGTATATACTATAATTGATTAATGATAAAATGAAAAATTTTTATCATTCTTATAAGGATCATGAAGGGAAAGTAGTACTTTTAATGGCTTACTGCTCATATAAATACTTCACTGATTTTCTAAAACAAGCTCTATTAAAGAGAAAAGAAAAAATATTTGTTTAGCTTATATCTCCAAATATGACAAGGTAATCCTTTTAAGATTAATATGAAGTTAATTTCAATTAGTTTGGTTGTGAGTTTATAGTTCCTCTAGCAAAAGCATTATTATTTGTTCCTAGGCTGCATACCCAGAATGTTTACTGAAGGCAGACAAATATCATAACATGAATCAGAGAAGTGATCTGAGCAAGGGATGCCCAGAGTACTAAGATCACTTCTAGATGAAGTGGAGTTTACTAATCTGTTGCATTAAGTAGAAAATCTAAGACAAACCTGATCACTGCATCCAGAAATGAGCCTTTCAACTGGAATGCTTCTATTATCTTGCTCTTCTGCTTTCAGACAGCATAGGCAGAGTTGTCTGCCTTCACCTGCTGGCTTATACACCCAGGGCAGGGGAACTTTAAATCTATACAAGCTTGTAAGTAGCTAATGGTCATTGTAAGTGCCAACATGTGGAAGCAGTATTGAGTAGCTAGTGCTGTAAATGACAGCCCTGAATGCTGTGTACTAACACCTCGGTGCAGGCAAGCTTTGATAAATCTTTTAATATGACTGCTAGAGTGAAAATGTGTTCAATTGCTACCTTGTTTGAAATATCTTTAGACAGGACTTTGTACAGACCGGAGTTGTTAGTGGCAGAACACAAAAGAACACAAATATTTCTACCTTCGAGGTCAGGACATGGGTGCTCATTGAGTAACATCTTTGATAACTCAAGTGAAGCCAAGTGGGGAAAACTCTTTCTTTACAAGAATAGGTTGCCAGTCTGCCAAGCACCTTCTTCTGTTACTTCTTGTTGCCCAATAAATCCTTTATATTCTTGAAACTACATAAGAGCTTCCCTAGAGGTGACAAATAGGCTTTTGTCTGCTTCACCTGACTTTTATGGCAAGTTACAAAACTTTTCCAGTGAAGAGATTCCTCCTAAAGTTAAGCTTTTTTTTTTTTTTTTTTTTTTTTTTTTTTTCTCTTTCTTCCATTTTTGTCCTCAGTTTTTGCATTTCTAGATAAGATGATCAGAGGTTTCTGCACTCCAGGTTTTGGTGCTACCAGGGAAAGGTTTCTTCAACATTTGCAGAAATACAAACTGTGACTTTTATATCTGAACAACCCTACTAACACAGGTTTCTAATTATGTCAAATATATAATTTTTGCTGGATATATAATACAGCTTGTTCACTACTTAAAATGGCTTACTATATTCTTAAAAATAAAGTAATTCTTTTTGAAACCATTCACGGTGTTGTTCCTACTCAATGCTGCTGGTGTCATTGTTTTTCTATCTGTGTTTTTTTTGGGTTAGCCCCCATAGGCAACTCAGTACCACACAGCTGCATGCTCAGCTTCCCTATCCCAGTGAGACGGAGAGAGAATCAGAAACATAAAAGTGAGAAAATCTGTGGGTTGAGATAGAGACAGTTTAATAACTAAAGCAAAAGCTGTGTGCTGAGAAAAGTAAAATAAGGAATTAATTCACTTCAGCAGGCAGATATTTATTCATTCCAAGGAAAGCAGCACTTTATCACATGTAACTGTCACTTGACAGTACAAATATTATAACTCCAAGTTGCATCTCTCCTTTGTCCCGCAGCTTTTTTTTGTTGAACATGGTATCCTGGGGTACAGGAGATCCTTTTCATCATCTGGGTTCAGCTTCTTGGGCACTCCCAGCCTTCTGCCTGGCAACATGAGAAGCAGAAAAAGCCTTGACACTGTTCATCTCCATTCAGCAAACAATAAAATGTCCCTGTGTTACCGAAAGTGTTTTGATCACAAATCCAAAACACAGCACTATAGCAGTAACTATGAAGAAAATTATCTCAGCCAAAACCAGCATAATCTCTACTCCTTATTCCACACCACTTAGGTCATTCACAGCTCCCACTCTAACCCATAAGTTTTTTGTGAACCATCAATGCCTTTGCCATCCTTTGATTTCTGTGGATGTCAATCACTTAGTCTGTGAGGCGCTCCTGAAACATGCCCACTGAGTTCTTTTAGCCTGTGACTTGGGTCTCCATCTGTTTTGGTGGTCACTTGGGACAGGAGAGGTGATGTGCTGTGTCATGTTTGGGTGCCACCTGTATGATCGTGTCTCAGCGGGCTGCTTGGGTCCACTCTGGCTAGCTATGGACCCCAGCCCACACGATCTTACATGGATGAAAGCAAAAAACGAGAAGCACTCTTCTCCACGTGGAGCCCAAGGTGCTATCTTTATTTCCAAAGTGAGACTGTTGCAGCATGGTGGGAGATTTTTACACCCAGGGAATGGGGACGGAGGAAGAGATCCACAGCCAATACTGGGACACCAGTGAGGAGGGGCATGGGGAGGGGTAACCCAGGGGAAAGACCACTGGGGTACTGGGGTGAGTGAGGGAAAGGCCATGTGGTGGGGGAAAGGGATAACAAACCCTGTGATGTAACATAAACTATTCAGTGCAATACAAAGACAACTCCGTGCAAATCCTTAATCACCCAGTGCAAAACAACAACTAAATAAACTGTTTAGTGCAGTACAACACCTGGACACCAAAGCCAGCTCTGTTCAGGTAATTGCAGCACTTCCATTGCTTCTTGTAAGTCTTTCCCTCCTACTATAGTACACAGCATCTGTTAGCTGGAAGCAAGAGCTGGAAGCTAGAGCATAGGCATACCTTGAACTGTTTACAAAACCTGTGCCAGTGATCTGGCTGACATTTCTGAGCAAGTTTTAAAGATTGTGCAAATTTCTCATGGGTAATGAGAAAATGCCAAACTTCGTTTCTTCAATTTCTACAAAACTGGAAACAGCCCTGTAGAGAGCATTCTAAGCAGACGATTGTTCACATGAAGAATTTTTGACTAGTCTTAAATGCTCCCAACAAACCAGGTAAAAAGTAATCATATGCTGTGATTGCAAGTGAAATGAGTATTACTAAAAAAATACTTTCATTTTATGAAGAAACATGGAAAACTATAGAACGTGCTCATCACTAGTAGTGAGCATTTCTAACAAAATTTAAAAAGACCATGTGGATCCCTTATACCAGGCATTACGGGAATAAAGAGAGAAGCGTGGGGGAAGAAAAAGGTACCAAATATTACATTACTGTATTTTCTTGAAAACAAGAGGTTTTATTTGCTTGGTAATACTATACAAAGTGCCAATGAGGTTGGATGTCAACACTCAAGATTTGATGGAAGAGAATGGATTTGAAATTGTTAGTTGTGTTTGTTGATTATTTAATTACAGAAAATCTCTGATCAGGCATCTCTCTTCCTCTTCCCTAGTCCTTTATCCTTCTTCACAAAAAAAAAAAAAAAAAAAAATTGTCTGTAGAAAGTAGATGTTCCTCACCGTCACTATGACCATATCTACATTTTTTAAGTATAATGCTTATAAATTATTTGTAACACCTTTTTTAAAAGGAAATTTAGCTCTATTTTTTATGATCTGCATCAATATTATTTTCAGCCCTTAAATGTGCACCTTAATACAACCAGCAGTAAAATTTCTGACTTACCAAATAACCATGATATTGAACCAGAAATTTTGTTCACAGTTCAACAATTTCTTAAAATGTATTCTACAATAGATTAATCAAATTATGACTGAATTATTCCTAAAAATATCTTTGTCTTTACCAGTTCTGAACAAGATGACTTATAGTGCTGAGGTTTAAACTCCAAACCTTGTTTTAAACATTTCCTTTTGTTAATTAATTGAATTATTTCCCCCTCACAATAATATTTAATAGTAATTTCATGTACAGCTAACCCTGGCATAATAGTTTACAGTGGAAAATGACACTAATTACATGTTGGCTCTATAATCCATATCAATCTTTTTTTTTTTTTTTTTTATTATACATGCCAGCTAATTGCCAAGGAAAAACTTTTGTATTTCTGGCTGGGACCTTTCTGAGTAGGGGTGTGTACGCAGGTGCTGTTTAGCATGCGTGCAGTCTCATACCTCCTGTTAGAGTCAGACCAGCTAGGCATTAACTGCAAATGTACAGAGAATTTGTATCCCACTCCCAGCCTGAGCAAGTCTAATCATTTGTGCAACACCTGTGCAGCTGGTGTGACATTTGCCCAACTGTAGCTGCACTGTAAGGCTAAGCTGGTTACACAGACATGATCAGGTGCCTGCAAATTCAATAGCAGAGAAACCCATGTGTCAGTGCTTCACATTCCCGCCTTTTCCCATACTAAAACTGAAAGTTCAGGTGTCAAGTTTGAAGAGCAAAATCGAAGAAATCTGCTTTCCAGATTCCAAATCAAGTTCATTTCCCTAATGACTGACTCCCACCTCTGGTACTAGAGCTTTAGCCTAAAAAGGTCATAAAACAAAATTAATTTGCTAGAAAAATGTAAAGTGTTCTTAGTTATCAAAAAAAAAAAAAATCACCCTTAATGTCATCTATTTTACATGGGCAGGGCTACTATAGTCTTAACATATTGGGAGCCACAGTTTGCTGCAGGACCATTGCTCTGTGCAGTTATAAACCCAAGATGATTTCTGAGCATGATCTACAGCTTCCATAGGTTATATTTAAAGGCCTGCAGCTTTCAGGAAAAAACAGAATTCAGCAGCAGATCAGGATAAGCTTCACTGGAATTGAGGCAGAAATATTATACCCTGGATATAAATAATGGCCTGAAAACTGCCTGAGATCTCAGAGGAAAAAAGCCAACACCTGAACAAAGAGCATATTTAGAGGAACAAAGTTGCTGGTAAAGTTGTTTTATTTGTTATCCTTGGAGCAGAAGGCTTCAACTATTGTTCAACCTTTGTAAGATGGGAAGCTTTTCTAGTAGCTGGCCTCTGCTGCTTCATCTGCAAAGTCTTAAGCACAGCTCTAAGAAGGTGGAGTAAAGCACAAAGTTCATGGGTGTCTGAGCAGATAAATACATGCAAATTAGACCTTGTTGTCAGACAAATATCTACTGCATCACTTAATACAATCTGGGTTCTTGACTGCTCTACATAAAACTAGGAAACAACTACACACAAACAAATTCCCTGACTAATTTAAAATGAAAATTGCACACTATATTTGAAAGGCTTTAATAAATAAAAATATTATTTGCGTGTCATGTGAACTGGGAAGCTGCTGAGTTATAAAAGCGAAAACTATCAGTTTACACCTTCTCAAACAAGTTAAAAAAATATTTACAGATAACTAAAGTGCAGCTGTAAGAGCTGCACCTATACCAGCAAAAAGGAAATAAGGGCTGCTGAGCCTTTTCCTGAAAAGGGACATACCACAATGCCTGTCAGATCATTATATATAAGCAATGAAACTTTTTTCCTGACTCTCTGGAAAAATCCAATCTTGTAAATAGCTTCTCTAACAGACAGAAGCCTCAATTTGAAGATGAAGGGTTTGTGGAAACATCATGGCTTAAAGAGTTCCTGCCTTGGCAAGCTGTCACAGCTCACTGTCCTCTGTTCAGTGTTTTGCTGGATTCCCCTGTGGACTGAGGGCAACACAAAATATAAGAGTACAGAGACAAAAAAAAAAAAAAAAAAAAAAAAGAAGGGAAAATCATCAGTGTTTAAAGAGTATATTTTGGTCCAGGTTGAACCTGGCCATGCAGTCATTTGGTTTGAAACAGCTGACAACCTTCCAAGTTGCAGGTGAAATAACAAGAGCAGGCACAGCAAGGGTTTGGAGGGTGACAGGAGCTTTTGAAATCAGCATTGCCACTAGGGCCATTCATCCAAAACGAAAAGAATTATTTTCATATCACAAAATGTGAATGACAAAATGAGAATCAAGTGTTATGGCTCAAGAGAAAAACTTCCTACCACTTAAAGATATACGTATAAGGAAATGAAATAAGGATAAATACAATTTCATTAACAGAATCTGATTTTAAAATGAACTAAAATTAAAATAACCCCGTCTTTTCATCCAAAATCAGCCATGCTCCAGTTACAAGACAGACAATTAAAAGTTAGTAAAGAACATGACTTATTTACCTGAAATTGTAATTAATCCATTGTAGAATCTTCATTTTTTAAAATAAATATAAGGATTTTACAGGCAACTTCAGAATTTGCCACCAAGTCTTCCGCAGTTACTTTAGATAAAATACTCCATTGATATTTTTATGCTTCAGGACATGTGCAAGAACTGACTGAGGGGAATTGAAAAAAAAGCTTCTAAAAATAGGTTACCACATTGTTCTTGCATTTTTCTCAAATTTACAATGATTGTTGTCAGGCAGAATATATTAGGTTAGAATGATCAGCATTCTCATCTACAGCACTACTGTAAACCAACCCATAAATGTCATACAATGATTTTGTATGTGGCTTCTTATATGACTTATTTTGCTTATAATATAAATGGATCTTTTTACCTCTAAATCTAAAGAGACTATTAAAAAAAAACCCATGAAAATCTGTGCAAGTCAGACTGTTGACCATCTAGGACCATAATTAAGTCCAGGGAAACAAGTACTGTAATAGTTGGGGAGCTAAAGTTTGCATAATAGCAGTTTCCTGGAGGTTTTCCTAAGAACACTGCTATGATTTCTACTACCAATGTTATAGGCTGCTTGTCTCGAAGGAAACTTAACAAGCCTGAGTTACTTCTTTACAGAAATGTGTTTAAAACCTGGCATAATCTTATAAAGGCCAGGTGATAAATAGCTGCCATTGGTGAGTAGCAAGTTTTTTGAAAAGTGCTAAAACTAAATTAAGGACACAAAATAAATGTGTGAACAGAAATCCAAATTTGGAGGAAATTATGTTGAACAATATAGGGGACATACAAAGTAAAATATTCCAAACAATTAACAAGTAATGAAGTCTAAGTTTCAGTGCAAGATATATTGAATGTACTGCCAGACAATATCACTTGGTTAAAGATAGAAGAAAAATCTGTGCTATCTTTAATGAATTCCACTGAGCTCATCTGACTGATGAAGGATCTCATGAAAGCCAAGAGAAAACTTACTGGCTTAGGGATTGTCTAACAAATGTTTCTTCTGGTAGTTTGTAGTGACGTAGAGTGGCATGTCAGCATATGGCTATGAAAACCAATGTGTGTGCACAGATATTTCTCAGCAAATTAATTGCATTCTTCATGCCTGCTACTGAAATTTCCCAACAAGTCTAACAAAGATAGGTAAAAACAAAACCCAAATGTTTTCTATGCAGATAGCTTAGAAGCAGAAAAGTTTTATTTTTATACAGTACCTGAGAGTTGAAACTTAAATAACTAAAATACTTTGAGAGAGATTTTATTGGATTTCTTTAGCTCTTTTTTCTCCCCTATGTGCACTGAACTAGAATTTCAGGACTGCTGAGTGATGTCATTTTACTTAATAGAATTAGCTGGAGGGTCTTTGAAATTTTATGTCTTCTGCAGCATAAAAAAAATCAAAACCATGCAATTTTCCCAGTCCTTGGTAGGAGTTCCCAGAGGAAGGAATTAGTTTTCGCTTAACCACAAGAGTGCTTAGGTTGTGGGCAGAAAGACACAGGGAGCATCAAACTGAAGTTTGTTTCTGAAAATGCTGAGACTCGTTTGATGTTTCATACTTTGAAGAGAAGCTTAGCTTTGCTGAAGATGGAAGCTGCAATGAAGGATGACAACTTGTTCAGAGGTGCTTTGAACAGAATTTTAGCACTAATTACAGCAAAGGCCAGGCAGAGACCAAGGCCCTAACATTTTTGCTAAAGATGCACAGCAGGAACTAAGGGTGTTTTGAAACAAAACTGAATGCTAGAGCAAAGATTTTAGTCTCCATGTTATGTAGCTCCCGTTCTTCTTTTTGTTAGGATTTTTCCTTTATTTTACTGTTCTGATGGCTTGAATGGCTTTAAAAGTTTCTGCAATAATTTCAAGTAATATCCTGAAAATTACAGGGAAAAAAAAGAATAAAGTCTGTAATTTGGGTTGTAATACATTTAAACTATACATCCAATTCAGATTAATTTTTCTGTTACCAGTTTCTGTTGATTTTTGCTTTGAGCATTTGAAAAATCCATGTAATTTTGCAAGAAAAATTATGTCTAAGATAAAAGACTGAAGTCTGTCAAAATTAAGGGGACAAAGGAGAACTCCATTGCAAAACTCATTTTGACATTTAAACTCTGGAATATCATGAGTAGAGAATAATTATATAAGGAAAAAAAAAAAAAAGGAGTAGTTGCTGCAATAATCAGAAACTAGAAGGTGCCTCTGCAGTCTGGTCCTGATATATGACAGCTCAGTATAGCTCTTCTTAGACTGACTTGCACCAGTTTTCATGGCTCTTTATACTCCAGTTGGCAGCATCATTCATTCAGACCACCACTCTTGCAGTACCTAATCCTTCTATTTTTAGATGAATTTTGTTGTGATCTGTTCCAAACCCTTGTTATCCAGTAGCATCATCATTTAGTTCAAACAGTTCTCCCTCCCAGACCGTGCTTACTACCAAATCAGACATGTCATTTGATCATTATTGTCATAGGATTTTTAAATTGTATTTCCTAGTAAGGGTTAGTTGGTCCTCAAAATCTTGGAGGATTATTTTGACTTGAATTGGCAATGGAAATACCTCTATCCTCATTTCTAATGGTCTGGTACTCTATTCAACATTTTCCCCTGATAAAATGAGAGGAAGGTTTTATTTTGTCTTTTGGACTGTATCAATATGATGTGAACTGCTAATGACCACTTTCCCCCTATTCTGCTTTTATTTGTGTGGCTTGTTTTTTGTACGTAGAGTGTTTAATGTTACTCTTGATTTTAATATTGCACAATCAGTCCTACTTTAGGCTGCATTTATTTTATCTCTGCAGTTCTTGATTTGTAATATTCAACTCTTTTTTTTTTTTTTAATGAAGCTTTTCATCATTCTTTTTCTAAATTCATTCTTTAATCCTATAATGCCCTGAAGAAGGATCTGGAATCTATTTAAATTTCTGATAGCATTTTTACCTTGCTAAGAATCAGATTTCTTTGATTTGAAGAAATTTTGAACCTCTTCTAAATTCAAGCTCTTAAGCTCTTAGTTCCATTAGTTTTACTAACCAGCTCTCTTCACTAATGAAATGCAAGCATCTGAAAGTCAAAAATTTGTCACAGAACTCTATCATTCTCCTCTTTAACAGAAATAAAGTTTTGATTGATACCACTTTCCTCCCATCCCTCCTTCATGCCAACCATCGCCATTTTGGTCACGTTTTAAAATCTTGCTGAAATTACTTCTGGCATTATTTTTCATTATTGATTAGCTGATGAAAAACTTTGTCAGCTATGAGATTCCAGAATATAGAGACCTGTAACTGCATTGTCAGGTCTATCATTAGGAGACTGATGTCTTCACTACTGATATAATCTTCTGTATGTATTCTCCTGCTTTATTTCTGCATATTTTCTTCCTATCCAAATCCAATCCAGGGACTTCATTACAGTAATACACAAACACAACCTATAAACCTTTCCTGAAATGACTTTTTTTCTTGAAGCAGGTTTTAGTTTATTCTTGGCTGTCCTTTTTTTTCTTTGCATCTGATACAGAACCACGTGCAGTTGTATTCATCATCTTTATTTTCATATCTGTCCTTCCAGAATGATTTGTGTCAGGCAGTAGCTATGCTATGGCATGATTGCCACATTAATAATTGCTTTCAATAATTCTGGTAGCACTATTTGATATCTGAAGCCCTGAACAGAGCACAAACCCTTCAAGTACTGCTTTATCTTGTTACATTACTTACTTACAGTTCTCACCTTATACATCTTTCTGATGTCTAATCCTGTTTTATTTGCTGCCATAATTACATTTATCAGCTCTTCTCTGCATGTTTTATGGTCATGTGTAAAGTTACAAACATACCTCTCAAAATTCTTATATTTTTAAGCTTTTTTTGGCACTATAGACCAAGTTCATCCCAAATAATATTATTTCCTTAGGCTGTGAGGTAAGCAATACCTTTTCTAGTCACACTTCCAAGTTTTTAAGCTTTCTTCTAATTCCCTTGAAGATTTATTAGTGGTTGAGCTATTTCTTCATCTTCCTTGTTGCTTTTCCCTTTGCTTTCACAGGTCAAAAAAATTTCACTGAAGATAAAAGGTTTCCTGCTTTAACTATCTTCTCCCCCTTACCCAATGGACATTTTCCATTTGATCAGGCAAGCTGTAATAAGTATTATTTCCTGAAATCTGCTGGATGATATCTTGCAACAAAAACCCTGGTGTTATATCTTATCTTGGCATTCGAGCTGGTGACAAATAGATCTGTGTTTTGGTAGGAATCTAGAAACCTCTCCCTACACTGTTATATTCAAAGTGAGGGAGTTTCTCTCCAGCTCTCAGATGAGAGAATGCAGAGCCTTACACTGGCAGAAATACAGCAGAAAATAAACTCCGGTGGAAAAAGTTGTGCTTTTCTCTTACCAGGCACAAATCTCTTACATATTCTCACCTTCAGCTTTCAAATTCAAGAGACTAAAGCTTATTAAAGCCAATGAAAAACTTTGTCATATTTTCAGTAAGGGATCATGTCCATGCCATTTGTAGTGCTTAGCCTTCT
This sequence comes from Onychostruthus taczanowskii, assembly GCF_017590055.1. Taxonomy (NCBI): domain Eukaryota; kingdom Metazoa; phylum Chordata; class Aves; order Passeriformes; family Passeridae; genus Onychostruthus; species Onychostruthus taczanowskii. The sequence continues at coordinate 1,941,926 of NW_024499239.1, forward strand.
CCTGCACATATATTTCATTTACAGTGTATTGTCTTCCAGATTCTTTTAATGTTTTCTTTATGAGTGAAGGTCTGACTATATAATTTATATCTCCATTTTCTTTTTTTATTCAGCATACTTCTTACATGCCCTTTGGTTTACCTCTTCTCTAAAGTAACACATCCTATGAAATAAATTTTAAAAGAAAAATTTAAAGACTTTTCATTTCTTTTCAGCTATCACAGAATAACAGGATGAAAGCAAAGCTGATGAAAGCATCTAACAGACATTTTAAACAGCTGTTATGACTGGCAGAGACGTACATATTGTTCACTACATCCTTAATCTTTCTTTTTATTCCTCCAGATTTGTCTAGCTTGATTACCAATTTGCAGTAACTAATGTCATCCTAAAATAGGCAGTTCCTGAACAGACCAACTACTTCAATCATACATAGAAGTGACACAGATTTCTCATCTGGCTATTATAAGTTTATTGACTGCAACTACCTAATATGCCATTTTGGTTTGCTGCTACAAAACCAACAGCAGTAGCAGCAGAAAAAAAATAAACAAACAAACAAACCCTAAATTTTTATTTCACCATCTAGTCTTGCAAAACATCAAGAAATATATATGTATGTAACCCACTAAGACTCATGGTTAAGCAGTAATTCATCAACACACAGTATATCAAATAAAGAGTCTCAGTATTTATACTGCATTTGAGGTATAAGTGTGCTCTGTAGCTAAAGTTAACATGGGGTACAGAGCTCAGTAATATTCAATGGGCATAAATTTCCCTCCTTTATTATCCAAACTGAGTTCTTGAAAAGATACTATGTTAAGGAACTACCCTACCACCAAAAATTCAAGTCACAAAACTATTACTGAAGACAATGTCAGAAAAATTCTGTGACAGGATAGAAGTCTTATTTAGTGAAATTAGACAGATTCATAGGGTCTAAGAACTGGTCCCTGAGATTGCAAATTTATCTTGCCTAAGATCAAATTCTGTCCTGCTCACCATCCTTTGTGTCATGTCTTTTGGCCAGGTATTTTTGATTTTGATCTAACACATTTTTGTGCCATTCTCGCTCCAAATTGAGGACAATTTGGTGCAAAAAATTTGGTAGAGAAACTTGATATAAGTCAAAATATTTAGCTGTTCTCATCATTAAGTAAATGACGTGTCACTTCATCAATTAAAGCAAAGCCAAAACAGATTAAAAAAAAAAAAAACAAACAAAGAAAACAAAAACAAAACCAACAAAAATAAAGCAAAACAACAACAACAACAAACCACCCCAAATTTACCTTAGGCAATGTCTCTAAATTTTAGCAGGGGATCAAGAAAAAGAAAAAGTCTTTTCTCAATGAAGCAGTTGCAGGTGATTCTTATTAACCACAGCACCTGTTTTAGAGAGCTTAAATTTCAACACAGAGCCTGAGGCAAGTTGGTGCCATGGGATGGGATATAGCTACCCAGCAAGCTGAGTTGGAATCCACTGAGTTATTAAGAAATACCAGGCACAAGAGCTGTTCTTTGATTTCCCTCAAGCAACACTCTATCCATCACCTCAATCCCCTAAAAAAGGTTTCTTATCCTTCCTCCTCCTCCCCTCCATTGATTTGACCAGAATGATGTTTTTTGCCTCCATTTCCCCAATGCCTGTGTCACTGGAGGGGCTTCTATTCCCTCTCCTAACAGTCCCTGGGAAGAACGAGATTAAGTCTCAGCTTTCATCCACTGCAGGGACCAGAGCCACTTTGCCAGGAGTGCTTTAGATACCAGATGAAAGTTCCTTTCAGCATGCAGAGGGAAAAAAGTGTTAGTTTATTACAGGTCCTCACCACCTTTTCGGAGTTCTTTTTCAGCTGGGGACAATGTGCTAGTTTTGCACCCCTCAGGAGCTGTCAGTGGCTACAATTTTCTGTCTCCAGCCTTAAGTGAATGAGTCACTAGGCATTTCTGCTAGGCAAGCAGGACCCTGGTACTCACCAGCTTTTGGCTCTTGATCTTGGTGTCTAATGGCTCCAACATGTTCTTTGTTTTCTTGCCAGGATCTCTTACTGGCTTCAATCTATTGTTTGGATCCATCTGTCCCTCACTTTCTTCTGCACATCTCCTTTGTTCTTTGTGTGTTAGGCAGTCTTTCTTTTCTGATCTAGGTTTCTTAGAAGCTGAATGTAGACGTATGGTAATATTCATTCTCAAAAAGACACTATTAACCCATGCCAGTTTTATTCTTCTACCCTTCCTTCAGTGCCTCCAAACCCAGACTTTCCCATCCATATCTCAACATCTTGACCTTTCCCTGTCTTCTTGTGTAGAGGGAACAGATATTTAAAATTTGTCATTATGTTACTTAAAATGGTAATTATTTAAAAGCAGCACATTTTAAAATTGTGCTGAATTTAAAAAAAAAAATTGTTCTAAATTTTTAAAATTTTGGAACATACCTATAATATCAATAGCTTATACTAAACATTCACTTTAGAAAACTTGATTCTCAGCATATTTCGGTGAATAGAACTCCATTTCATCCCCAGGAGCTGAAGGATGAATCTTATATCCTTTAGGTTTTTAATGAAACTCAGATATTATTTTGGAATTTTGCTAGCTTTCTTCCTGTGGATGTTGATTAAGCAGAGCCCAATTTACAATGTGGAACTTTAAAAAGATCAGGTGTAAGTATAAAACAAAAGCGATGTCAGATGGCTCAGGCAAATTTTCCCTGGTATATTCTTTCTCTACATATCATTCACCTTTTTTTTTAACTCTCTCTTCTGAGAATAAAATTAAAAAAAAAAAAAATCTATTCTAAACTCTCCCTAACTCCTAATGTACACAGTTCTCATTTTTGTGTCTCTGAACTTACCCCACATCAAATCACTACTAGCAACTACTATCAAGAAAGAACAGCAGCAATAGCAACAAAGGGAAAAAGACAGTGAGAGATATCTTCATACACTTTCTTCAGTTCTTCATGTTAAGAAGATCGAGCTGTTTTACCAAATTCCACTCTTTGACATAGTTACACTATGTTGACTATATATTAAAATTTTAGCAAATAGGCTTTAAAGATTATTATTCTATATATATTAATAAGTTCTCTTTGTGTATGCTGTATGAACCCCCAAATTATTATAGTACGAATGGCTATAAGAATAATGCAATTCTGCAGAAATAATATAAGCAGAGGCATGATTATCACTTTGAGAAAGTTTCAAAAGTGGTCTTGAGTGATTTAATATTTGATTCACTGGCTCTTAAATGTTCATGATAACATTGTATTTGCCCATATAGCCTTCCATTATAAGTGGTTTATCCAGGAGCAATTCTCACATTAGACCTCATGTTTTTGAAGATGAGGAATTTCAAAACACTAAAGGCTTTAATTCCATGTCCAACCACTCAATTCAGCTGTTTGCAAATGAATGCCTATCATGTTAAAACTGCAATTAAAGACAGCTTGGAAAATACCATCTATTAGTATTGCAATTCAGTTTTAGATTTTTTTTCCTTCTATAAGGAAGTGTTTAAAGGAATTGGTTTGATGCATTTCCTAATCATGACTAACACTTTCAGTACAGTAAGTACCTAATATTGTTATGGACCTGATCCTAAAAACCCTTTTAAAAACTGTTTTACTGTAAGATATTTAATTTTTTTTGCTAAGATATAGGAATGGAACTTACTATGTCCATGTGCTTTACAGGTTTAACTAAGTTGCCTCTTTCTATTTATGAGTGCAAGGAATGGGATCCTATGGTAGTTTTCAAGAAAATGGCTACACCTTAACACTTGCAGCATGTTAGGCATCTTCAATATGTTCTTGGGAGAATCAGGCAATATTTAAATTCTACAGGAGATTCTAAATAAGTAAAGAAAACATTTTTTTTATTAGTGTTTCTATCAGGCTTTTTGCCCATTGACTCTGGACAGACATTTGTATAAATGGATGAAACTGTTATGTTTCTGTTTCAGTAAGTAAAATGCCTCCAGGAAGTATCAGGCATATTGAGATTGTTTTGCACAGATGGTCTGTTCATGCACTGTGATTGGAAACCTTTGGGATATGTCAGACTTATTGTGCATACAATCATAAGAAAATAAAACTAGAAGGAACCTGGGGAGGGCATCTAACCTAGTGTCCTTTGTAAAGCAGGATCTATTTCCTGACAGGTGCCTGTTCAATTTGTCATCAAGTATTGCCAGTAATGAAGATTCCAGTCTCCCTAAGACACGCTTTTCAGTGCTTTGCAGGACTGGTACATATGAAAACATAACCAGTGTCTGACAGAAAACCTTCTGCTGCCACTTAAGACCATTCCTTTTCATCCTGTTTACCACAGACATGGAGAACAGTTCATTCTCTCTCCTCTGTGGTAGCCTTTATATGCCAAAAATGGTTTAACCCCTTCTCAGTTTTGCCAGTACATATCACCGCAGCTTATCTGTAGTGCATTCAGGGCAGGGCTTCAGACTGTAGTATCACATGTGTTGTATATTTGTGTCTCTTTCCACTCTTCTGACCCTTGCTGTTTCTACTTAACTGGCTCAACTACCCTTCTGCAGGCAGTGTCAGTATCTCCAGAACATCCCCTGTGTGGAGCATGTGCCCTCTGACTGAGACGCACATGGTGAATGCTTGCAGGGTTTCATGAATTCACAGAAACTGTCTGAGGACACTGAGCTAAAGTACACCTGGAAATCCCAAGCACACACTTCAAGCTCATCCAAAGCAGCCCTGCGTAGGAACAACTGCAAGGGAGGGCCCAGATGTGTGGCAGTTCTGTCAATGGGGCTAACAGTAGCTTTTTTAAAGTTTAGTTGTTTAAACATACAGACACACACAAAACACAATAATAAACTTTCTGGTAATCAGCTGCCCTATTTGTGATGCTCCACTCTCAGTACCAACCAAAGCTGACAAGGGAAAATATGTCCATGTACATTATGCTGTAGAGAGATGCCAGCTCAGATATATGGTCTTAGAAATTCATTTGCAGCTTTGCCAGTAACATTTAATTAATGCACTCACTAAGGACCTATATTCAGCCCCTGGAAATTCTAGGATTTTCAGCTATATGGGTTTTATCTCTTTGATCTTAAGAGCGAAACTTCTTTCTTCCAAGCTTCTTGCACAGTAAGCTGAAATTTAAAGTGAAATGCTTTTGCACTTGTAAGATATAGGAATGAAACTTGCTATGTCCATGTGCTAACAAACACTGTGGTAGTTTTCAGTAATATGGATTATTGTAACTTCACTGCCATTTCCCAGTATCTCAGGCTGAAGGAGAGTAAGTGGGAACTTTTAGTTCGGAAAGAGGCATGGGTAATTAACCGAAATAACTTCAGTTTGAAATCAACATGTGTCCTGGTTTAGGGGCATTGACAACTCAATGAAGGGCAATGCTTTAAAATGTTTTTAAAAAAATAGGGAGGGAGGATTTTTTCAGTCGTGTTAGGATGTTTTTTTCAGAATAATCATGTTTATGTGTGAAACTTTTGAGATGAAATTTTTCATTTCAGCAGGGAAAGTATATTTGGAATCCTAGAATTTGGAGCATATGGAAATGAAGCTTCCCAAATAGACAACTGAAAATGGCACATTCAGAGAGCAACAGAGATCTATAGGAGATGGTTAGCTGCCAGACTCTTGAGACTGTTTCAAGATTATCACTGGAGACCCAAAAGTACCTGTCAGCATTTGCTGAAAGTATGAGATATGAAAGAAACAAAATATTATGAAACAGCATCCTAAACAACTTATTTCACCAAAGTAAAATTTCTCCACGTAGGACTCATTATTCTATATTAAGGATATCCTTTCTCCAAAAAAGTTACTGTTTACGTTACTGTTTAAGTTACTTTCTCAAAAAAAGTTCTAGTTTTATGAGACAGAAATAAAATAGCAGAAATGTGATGTGTTCTCTGCAATCAATAGGCTGTATCACCACTAAACATGTGTCTAGCACTGAATTTGTGCAACGAGATAAAAAACAGTTACTCAAGGTTCCTGGCTAAGTACCACACAAATCAGTGAAGGAAGATCTATATATAGAAACCCATTTGATGCCTAGTAAAAGTATGCTGGCAGGAAAAAAACACTTTGAAATGGCAAGTGAGACTTTGGAGTTTTTTGGTTGAAGTTCATCCTCTTTCTTTTTATCCACCCCCTTACTGTTCTTCTCAAACATTCCCTCCTCCAGTCCTTCCTGTACAACTGTTAAAGCCTTCAGTTTTACAAGGTTGTTATAACCATTTTATACAAATCTTCTTCTTGGGACTCACTTTGGTATAACATTTAGTATTTACTTAATTATTTTTCAGTCCCCCAAATGAAAACCAATAAGACTTATCAAACTCATCTAATGTTCTGTGATGTGATGTGATGTGAGATAATATTTCTGCCTTTGTCTGCATTCAGGTCATTTCAGGTCTGAAATGACCTGAATTTGTTTCTCACTGAACCAAGTCTTAACTTATTTTGATTTCTCCCATAGAAATAAAGATAATAAGTGTCATCTCCAGGTTTTACTTGGTTCTGTACTAAAGCTGGGTTCAGCAGGGTATTCACCAGGGAAGAGTTAGAGGATATGGTTGGCATCACAGCTTGGCCAAGGTCTGTGATCAGAGGGAGTTTGAAGAGTCCTGTAGCTATGTTTAGCGTCAGTAAAGTACAGCCTACCCCACCTTTTGCAGGGGAGGTGACTGTCATTTTCTCACACACAATGACAGAATCTTCTAACTCAGCTGGAGAAGGTTCTAGCCATATAGATCCACTTGGGTGCCTAAAATAAATGATATCTTGCTACAGTTCTTTCTCAAAGAAAAAAAGAGAAATACTTGGAAAGTAGAAGAGCAGAAATCCAAAGGCTGGAAAATCCTGCTTTACCCCACACAACCTGTGGTATTGGAGTTCTTCAGAATTGTGGTGAGTGCTAATTCCATCTTTTATCTGCCATTTTCCAAAACAGGCAGCAACAATAGCTTTTTCAGTCTACTGAGTGGCTCCAGCTGAGAGCGGGAAGTGGGGAAAGAGAACCAGATTCTGGGAACAGCAGGGAAATGGGGCTCTATAAAGGAGTCTGGGGAGGGAATTGGTGCTTGGCACTGCAAGACAGTCTGATAATTCTTCCTGCACAGCAAAGGGACTTTCAGGAAGTGAATTGATGTTCATGGATTTTATAGCGCAATAGTCCTATATGGTTCTTCCTACAAATAGATGGAAGTCCTTGAAGGAAAGAATTGTAGAACACTTTTTCTCCCTCCTTTGCTGATTTACATTACAAAAAAACCCTCAACATTTTAATTCCCATTCACTGTTAAACACTACTACCTCTCATCTGGTTCTTAGCACTGCACAATTAATAGATCTCTATGTACCTCCTTTGCTAGTCACAAAGAATTAGAACAGAGACTTTCCTTTCAAGGGCTGAGTTTTTAAACATCTTCCTTAAATCCAAATGTTTCTAGCGAGAACAGAATTGTGAACATGGACTGAAATTCTATCCTTTGTAAATTCACATTCACATCAGTGGAATTTGCATAAATATGTATCCAGCACACCTGTGTCATCACCCTGAGTTAGAGACCAGCAGGGTACAATGGAGATCAAATACTAAACTTTCAGAGCAATTCATGGAAATCTGGATATTCAAGTGGTATTTTGGGGATAGACTTTCAGCACCTAATTTCTCCACATCTTTGGAGTTCTTGTTCTTCATTATAGCAATTTAAGCTTGGCTGTGGACTGACGACGGCTACCAGTCCTGTTAAGACTACATTCTGCACTACACAAAAATATCTGTTTTGTAGACCTGTACAGAAATTCTTTTGGGATCCCAATCACTAACATTTGATCTTAATTAATTGGTGGTGGTGAAGTGTTAGAAGTCCTACATATCTATAGGAAAGCAACTGGAATAAGTATTTAACTGAAAAGAAAATATTGAACTTATTTGGAGTTCATGTCACCTCATATTTGGAACTGAAAAATATGAGTAAAAATACACCTATAAATACAAAAAAAGCAATTCAGACCAGGCTGTGCTAACAGAAATATTAATAATTTTCCTTGAGGTGTCCAAAACTGCGAAATTAATAATTAGAAATTCCTTCAGTTTGTCAGAATCAGGTATAGAATAAACAAGCAAAAGACTTTGTAAAATATGTTATTTGACAGATTCAATAAAGCCTGTTTCAGAACATGAGGCTTCTCTTTTGAATTAATTTTAATATCCGTAATTATAGAAAAAACAGTCTACTATTTTTTGATATCCAGCAACTTACTTAGATTTGTACAATGTCTTAATTTCCTCTCTTATTAAACACACACTGCAAAGATAAAAATGTCCAAGTCTTGAAATCAGTGTGTGAGAGGATTTTAAACCTTGCATCTTCCACTTTAGCAAAGATTATTAGTGGGAAAAATGTAGGAAGTGGAACAGGAATTATTTGTGTAATTAACACAATAAATAGATTGATTAAGATTCAGCTTTTGTTCCTTTTCTTATTTGAAATAAGAAATTGGACAACTTGTGCTGGAAAACAATGACAGTTGTATAAAAAACCTTGCAGTGCTTTATATATCATCCATTCTTCCTTCCCTGATAGCATAACACCAGTTTGATAAGTCCTGTTTTGCTAGACTATTATAACTGTTAGAAGCTTCTATGAAATGTGCAGGACAGGTTCAGCAAAATATATATCCTTAAAAATCCAAATTTTTTAAATTTTATGCTGAAAATATTAAATATTTTGAAATTAAAATATTGCGAAAAAAATGATTGACAAATACTTTTATAAATGTATCTTAATTTAAATAAAAAAACCAAAATTAATTCAATATGCTAATCCTTCAATAAGGCAGAGATCTGAGTTCAAATCTTCCTGCTGAAAGCTATGTTCCTTCCAACATTTCAGTGAATATAATTGACATGGAAATATCTCTGATCATTTAGAGACAAGATATAAAGCCTGGGTTTGCACAAGTTGTCTATACTACCTTTTATTAGACAAAACACATCAAGCATATTGTCACTGATCATATTGATCAGCTCAATGACTTATTTCTTTAGAGTATCATCAAACAGCAGGATTTTGCAAACCTTTGTTCCAGTTTTCTCTTTGTGTCTGCTCATCAGGTTGCAGCACTTATAGCTAGAAATATATCTCAGCAGTTTAAAGTCTGGAAGGATTTCAGGCTCACAGAGCAGGTGTAAACAAGTCTTTCATCCCAAAATTTTCTGAAAGCCTCTTGTCTTCTGAAGGCTGGGCTTCTTTCATGCCTCCTTCATCTGCTCTTAGGCTCTATTCCCTGATTTTGCTCTTGATGTATTAGGGAATACTCCAAACTCCTTGTTAGCTTTCACATTTACAAAATCCCCAATCTTATAACATTTTTCCTGAACCTGAGCACTCTTTTCCATCCATCTCCTCACAGTCCTAAAGACTGCCTTACATAACTTTAGTTTTACCAGATTATTATTCTCCTTTCCAAGCCTCTGATCTGAACAAACCCTTCACCTTTTCCCCTTCCTCTTTTGTGCTTTTCTTAGGGAACAGCTGTTATTTCTTAGTTATTTCCTAGCATTATCCGTAAGTCTCTCTGTCTAGAACAGTAAGTGAAAAATCAACAAAAGAACAGAGAGTTGAGTTCTTACTTATGAGAAGATCACAAAAAAAACAAACCAAAAAAAAACCTGTACCAGAGATTAGAAAGTCTTAGGAAAGGGAATAAAAAAGTGAAAGTTTTATAGAAAATACTAGGCTATGAGAGTGTTAAGATATGTTTATTGGTATGATGAAAAAAAATTCTAAGCTTGAACTTTCAGGGATTTAGCTATCATGCCACTCTTAATGGACAGAAATCTTTAATTCTTCTGTCTAAATAATATTAAAATGTTAAGAATCCTATTAATTAGGCACTTAGAATTCAAAGAATAGATAAATATTATGTGATTTTTGAAAATGAAAGAAGGATCATTAGCTACTACTAAATTACCTGTTAAATCATACTCCCTTTTATATTAGGAGGAGTAAATTTGCTAGAATAATGGAAATGTCCTAAATATTTTATGAAGCATCCCACAGAAATTATTAATGAATTTCTTTCCTACTGCACACTTTTTGAGTCATATAGAATGGCTGAAACAGATTAAGGGAAAGGGGACTGGGGGAAATACCTCTAATCTATACATTTTTAGACCATTGGCAATATTCTGTTACTCTTTATATGCTAATCATGTTTTAATTAAGAGAAAAATCTTCAGAAGAGTTGCATCACTTTATGGCATAACTTCTGTAGAATTTTGCAATAGGCCTGCAAAATTGCTTTTGTAAATTGATGTTAAAGGATTAGTGTAATGGACATAAAGCAATGACAAAATGTGTTTTACAGCTCTAGTTGTTTTGGGGTTTTATTGTTTGTTGGTTTTTTGGTTTTTTTTTTTTTTTTTTTAAGCCTAGTTGGTACTAGTAATATCATACTACCAGTTATAATTAACTACTCATCTCCTGAAAATGTGATGATTTTGTCAGACTAATGGACGCAGTGTAGCCTATTTTCTATACTTGCTCCAGGCTAACAATTTCTTCATGGCAAAACCAAAAAAAATTAAGGAATATTGTCTTATCCACTCAGTATTTTTGACTTTCAACACATTCTTAATATTCTTGTGATCGGAATCTTTCTGATATGCAAACAACACTTATGGCTACACCAGTACTAAATAAAAGCATAAATAAAAGGTGGTGAACCAGCCATTTTAAGCACTATGCACATGCTAAACTGAAGAACACCTATCAGAGAAGAGTTTATAGGCACCATTAATCCTAGATTTATTCTACTTGAAAGCCATGCATCTAGAAGGCCCTAGGGATCCTTTATTTAAAGAAAAATTTGGAGAAATAGAGCATGATGGTGCATAATCTCCAGTGTGCATATACAGCAATATGCAAGGAAACAGTGGTTGGCCTATGGAATAGTAACAGAGGCACAGAAGAATGAAAAGAAATGTCAGCAACCGAGTGCTGTGGTTTCATCTGGGTGAGTTTAGGCTAATACTGCTGTGGCTTGCTCAGCTGGCTTTCTGAAGTTTTAATGATGACTGATCCCTATAGTTAAGAAGCAAAATTCAGCTGAAATATAACACAAGACTGTTATATTTCAGAGCCTATACACTGCTTGTTCAGATATCTGCTTCCCTTTGATCTTCATGCCCATTTACTGGTAGTATAACCAGCTGATTAAACAAACTTATTTAGACTTTAATTAACTTGCTGTTAGATGACAACTCCAACAGACACATGATGCACCCTAGATCTGAGTGTCCTTTTCACTTAGAGAAAGAGGACTTTCAGGAATATGTTGATAACTACCTAAACAGAATCTAGCTTCTAAGCTTTACTGAGTACTTATTGCTGCAGCCTTTATTACAAACCACAAATCTAATATTACAATTAGAAGCCTATCAATAGACCATCACACTCTTTGTCTCCAATGCGTAGAATATTTCCAGCCATTGCAGGAAAAATCTACAGGACATAATTATGTCAATCATTCAGAATATTCTAATACTGACAGAAAGTCTCACTCCTTTGAGATATATCTTACAGTGCTAACATCAGTGTTTAAGGGTTTTATATGAAAGTTTATTTCTCTCTAGATATCAGCATTATATTCACAAATTCTGAAGTGCCCTTAAACATTTAGGTATATTATAACACTCAGATAAATCCTTTAGCTCTTATGTCTAAGCATAGCCCTTGGAGGCCTATGTAATTATTTATGTAGATCTCTAGAAATACTCCTATAAAATAAACATGTTGTGAATTGAACTTTGTGGTATCACCTTTGACTAATTATAGTAAGAATACTTTTCTAAGCTATTGTGTTGTATAGTTATGTTGTTAAGGGAGGAAAGAGGTAAGGAAATCCCCCTTAGTGTTTCTCATTTTCCATCTTGCAGCACATCTTACAGATGCTAAAGACCTCACTTGTTGACATATTACTTACAGCTTGACTCTCAGAAGAGCTTCTACTTCCACATTAAGTTGTACTAAACCTTTGGCACTTTCCTAGTAATTTTGAAGCTTGTTGAGGTCCCCGCAGTTCGGTAGGGTCTGTAAAGTTTGCTGTTCATACACATCTTGCTGGGAAGGTGGGAGGTAACATCCAGGGTTGAGTTGTTCCTGAACAGAGGACAGCCCAGGGGCTGAGGATGATGGCCAGGTAGGTTCACTAGCAAACAATGCAGTCTTTAGGCACTTTAGCAGAGCAAGTCCCACAGCAGTAACTGGGGCTACCCACAGTTCAGAGACTGTTGGAAAAACCTGTAGCAACAAGACAGGTTTGAAGGTCAAGCCAGGGAGTCAAATCAGCCAAAGTGAAGAGAAGCAGGAATTTGTAATGTGGAAAGTTAGGCACACACTTGCCTAGAATGCACCAAGTCAAAAAGAAAAATCATGGCATGAGATTAAATGCAGCTCCACAATGCAATTAAAAGAGGGAGTATGGGTGGAGGCTCACACAGCTCTTTTGCATACCTGAACTACATCAGAAGTGACCTTCAGTAGACATGCTTCAGTCCCATGTGGGGAAGAGCAGAGGTGGTATTGTCTGTCAGTGTGCTCAGGTGGCTTCTCTGGTGCTTCTGAGTGTGCTGCTCTTTCCATGCACTTTTCCTTGGCTGTGGTGTGATTCACTTGTAAATAATTGTCTAAATACATTTCTCTTTATGTTACTCCTATGTAGTGTCTTTGAGCTTGCTTTTCAAATTTCAATTCTATATTTATTAGGGTTTTTTTATATTCCACGCTGTTCTGTTATTTGATACTTTGATTGTCCTTGTAATTGGCTCTTTCTACATGGAATTGGTATCAATATGTATAAATGTTTCTGTAAAATAAAATTGATTTCCAGGAAATAGAACAGTTCTGTTTACTCAATGCTCCCAAATTTACACCTTTAAAGATCATGTTCTCCTATAAGTAATAATGTATAGAAATCCTTTTCTATGTATTTTGAACACTTGGAGATTATATTTAAAAGGTCTCTGCAGTGAGATCTAACAACCATAAAAAAAGGTTGATAAAATGGGTTTTCTATACTTTAAGTGAACACTAAAATTATTATAAAATCATTGAAATCCACTGTGCAGGGCTCTATGGAAAGATACAGCAACTGCATCAAAACTTCCCTGCAGTGCTGTCATGGGAGTTCCATAAAAATGTTAATAACTTCATGAATATTTTCTCTAGATAACTTTTTAAAGTGAAATATTCCAGCAATGTGTGATAGCAAATGATTATCCATATACTGCAGGAGTAATTTTTCCTTTTTAGGCCTGATTCAGCAGGTAGATGTCCATTTTCAGTCTTCAAGCATCTTCAAGGAATTTCTCCTTAATAATGAAAACAGCATCACAGATTTACAGTATAGTTTCTTATTTAATGACACAGCAGTCTTTTCTTTACTTTCTGTGTGAGTTTCTAAAATATGCTCTTCAGACATATTTCAGGGAGGGCTACAAAATACATTCAGGCTACTGCTTTCTATTTCTTAGAAACAGCAAGTTTTATTTCACTCTCATCTAACAAGCCAATTTTGAAGTGATGATGTTATAGTTCAGCAAATGTAGGTTTTGAGATGTGAGTCAGGTTCATGACACATAAATTACATAACTTAAGATGGAGTACAATGTTACAACATTACACTAGAGCTATGTCTATTTCCTGAGTTGTATAACAGTCTTGTCTTCTGTCAGTGCAACAGCAACACGATAGGATTTTTTTATGATTAGTGACTCTGTATCATATTTTCTCAGGTTCTAGGTAAAAAATGAAAATCTTCCCAGCTGCAGCCCTGCACCTGCATCCTCACCCTGAGATTTCAGACACAATATATCCTTTAAGACTGTCCTATATTTACTGGTAAAAAAAAAAAAAAATCTACAAGGCTGAAGTATCTTTGTAGTGTCTACTCTCTCTATTAGGTTGCACAGGTGTAATTGAAGACAGAATTTTGCACCATTAATGGAATTTAGTTAACACTACTGTTAAAGATGTATGAGATGGAAACCCCCTCCCTAACTTATTATTCAGCTATTTATGTTCTGTTGCTGTTGCATCTCTCTAAGGTTACCAGGTGTAGAGAGTAATAATGGTTTATTTTTTCCCTTGAAAAAGTATGATGGAAATCTGGAAACCCTTGAGTAGCAAGCCTTGGAAGAAGATGTCATTGTTACGCAAATGTTTTAACAGGTAAAAGAGTGGACAACCACCTAAACAAAATTGTTCAAAGTGTGCAGGTTCTATGAACTACAATGTCCAGCTCCACACAGCACTAGGAGAAGACAATCATATAATAACTTTGGAGTGTATAACTGTGTAGTTCATGGCAAGCAAACTACATCATTGTTTAAGGATGCAGTTTAAAGCTTGTCCCCCTGGATATACACGGAGTTCAAATTATGACTGATTATAAATTTATAGCTAAGCATCTATATTCCCTCTTTTCTCCTGTGGAGATATTCCAGCTGTAGGAAAAGGGAAACCAATTTTGAATTTTCTTAATATCTTTTCTGATATGTTGCATGCCAAGGTAGCAGTAGCAGAGGTAATTATTATGGTATTTAATCAGACAAGAAACAGGAAGAGTGTGCGTCAGGAGAATGAGGTGCCTACAGGCTGGATCTCAGACATAGATTTACAAAAGTCAATTCTGACACATCCTATTTCTAGTACTCCCACCCATAATGGCTTTAGTAGAAAGACTTAAACTCCAGGTTATTCTCACTTGAAGCCTGTGGGACTTGCCACAGTCCTTCAGTGGGGCCATCGGCTGAAGGTGCTCCCTTGGTGTGAGCAGACCATCCCAGGGATGTGTTTGCCACATGAGCCAAGTGCCAAACCTGGGGTAATCGAGGCCCCAGGTACTTGCAACATCATTGCAAAGGCTCTTCTGACACCCCCACAACTTTTACCAGCTGGTACTCCTGCATGAGATTCCTCTAGTCTGTGTGTGTGTATCAGTTTTGGATATTTACCCAATCCTTACACATACTCTCAGTGATCTGCTTAGCATTCACAATTTAAGCTTTTTTTTTTTTTTTTTTTTTTTCCCCCGTGATCCTGGGTCTGCATGGTTTAAATGAAAAAGCATTTCAAAAGCAAATAATTGGTAGATGCCAGAATCAGTAAAATCTTCAAAAATTGGAAGATTTTATAGGGTTGTCACTCTTTATGGTACTCCTTGGAGAACAACCTGAAGGGACTGCTGACCCACCTACAGGAATGATGGAAGAAACAAGGGACTACTACAAATCAGAATGTTGTGCAACACATACTAGGATAGAAGAAAATACAAAATTTTTCTATCCTTTCAGTGGAAAAAAATCTACAGTCAGCAGCTGCACACAGAACAGGCTTTTAATAAGATTATCCTTATTATTGATACAGAAATGGGCCATCAGGTATTGTTGTTTTCCCCTGCAGAAGATGAATAATTGTTCCAAAGTCTTGTGATATTATGGACTCAGAATAGTTAGCAAAGGAATTTCCTAGTGAGAAAACAGTGAAGGGCTCAGATTTATCATGTTTCATCCTGTAACAGTGGTGAACATAGAGGATATATGGCAAGTGGCCTATTTCAGAAGCTGCTGGAACCTCAGAAATCTGATGAAAGGATCAGAAATATCATTTGGGGTTAGTCAGCTCTTGGGTAGCATGGAGAAGTTAGATAATTAAAAGCTTTTGGAAGTGATTACTTCCATAACAGAAACACCTGAACCTGGAAGAGTTTTACAAATGACTCAGATCTTGAACAGTTATGGAATATAGTAAAAAACAAATTATGGGAGATGCTACAGTTAGCCATTACAGCATTTCATAGAGAATACTGCAGCCTAATTACATTAGTTCTGGAACCTTATCAGCATATCTGATTCCTGTATTGATTTCTGGAAGCTAAATGCAATATCTGGTTCAGATGTACATCCAATAGCTCAGATTAATGGAATGCCACTAGGCTTGAGTAATGGCCAATATGTAACTACATTTGACTTAACAAGTGATATTTGCAGATGCTTTTAGCTTTCCAGATTCTAGAAGACCATTTCCTTTTCTATACTCCACATGGAGTGTTAGTTTTAAAAGTCCCCTCTATTTACAATATATAAATTTTGCATCACCTTTTCTGAGTATTTTTTTCTTCCCTCTCTTGCAGGAGGGAGAGTGAGCAAGTGGCTGTGTGGTGAATAGTCACTGGCTGGAGTCAACCCATCACAGACTGATGAAGGGGCTTCCACAGGGTGCCCCATTCTTACCAGTAATCAAAAGATTTTTTTTTTTTAATTTTGTATTTATCTAAGTATTGAAAAGTTACAGATGTTTTTTGCCTTGGGAGGTTTTTTCTAGAAGAGTGCATTCTGTAAGTGTGAGTGCATTGTGTGTGTGCAGTAGGTGAGAGAACATGAGTCTTTTGTAATACCTTCTTTTGTATGTGAAGACTTTTATTGGACCCTCAGAGCTAAAGGTGCTCCGATCCATTCCTTGATCTCCTTTCTCTTCCATGGAAGAACTATTACATGGTGATAAGCATTGACTGTCTGCTCAAACAGAGGACAATTAAGACTTTAAATACCACCTGCCTGAAGTCTGTTAAGTGACTGAAATTTACCCATTAAGATATCAGAAAATTATCTATAAGAAAAGCCCCTCAGGGTCTGTGTTATACCTACAGGTAAGACCCCAGCAGAGCGACATTGATTAAATGTCACATTATCAAAACCACAAATCCAAAGCCCTCTTAACATCCTGTGGCAGCAGAAAAGTTCCTGGATGTGCATTTAACTTCTATACAGCAGTCACGTTAGATAATGCAAATCAGAGCCAGTTACAGTGCGTGACACAACACAGCAGCATGTGGGTTTCACCAGATCGGACCAGATGTATTTTATGTGTGTGAATACACAGCAAAATGGAAAATCATGCATCCTTTCAAAAAAACCCCAGTCTTATAACTGCATTAGTGCAGGCCAAGCCACAGCAAGCATTGCTTTCATAAGCCCAAAAATGGTGCTGCATTTGATTCTAGCATCTCTGAGATTACATAGATTCTTGCACATGTCTCTGCCACACTTTGAAATCAATGTTGAGTCTCCATCAAACCTTTGAACACAGTCAATTTGTCCAGGGTTGAATTGGCTCTACACTGCACCTAAGAAATCCTTTTTTTTTTTTTTTCCTGTTTGTGGTTTCATTAATGGAGACTGTTGCTCTTTACAGATGCATGGATTTTTTTTAAATAAAAAGTTTTTAGAATCACTCAGAACTAAACAGGTGACAAAATATGCATATTGAGTTCTGCTATGGCCAATCTCTTGGGACCACACATTACACAATTACACTGAGCTGGAGTATATGACGGAAAGAATCTGTACACAGCAGAACATAAAATAGCGTAGAGGGAATCAGCTTTAAAAGTGTACCTCAGCTCTTCCACTACATTTCTTGCCCTAACTGAAAGCAGTTCCATTTAATATAGATTAGCAACACACACAAATGGTAACCACAGAGCAGGCACTGCAATCCACTTCCTTGTCTCCCATGTAGAAGCTTGTTTATGGGACTACAGCCCCATGTATGTAACCTGACAAATACCTTTATTTTCTTAGTTTATGTGTATAAAATCTGGAACAGATCCTCTTCCCTAACACTGCTTTTGCTCTGGAACCAATGTTTAGACATTAAAGAAGGCAGGTTTGACTGGTTTACATGTGGCCAGGAGAGGTTAAATGAGCTCCAAGCATCTTGACACCATACAGCTCCTGAATGATGGAAAGGCAGAGAAAAGGAATGGAGCTCTCCCTACTGGAGAGACAATAGAGAGACAATAAGTGACCCAACTACTGGTCTATCTCAAACTTGTAGAAAGAAAACAGTTAATGGCTGTTATTACTCTGTCCACAAGTTACTTAGAGAAATAATTTATGCATGTCTTCCTACCTGCTTGAAAAATAACTCCAACTTTTGCATTAACTCTGACATGAACAAGACCAAGTCATTATTGCAATATTACCATTAAGGTTGCATCAAAATTTTCTGTAAAGATGAAAAAATTCTTTTCAGTTGGGAGTTCCAGTGAGACACCCCTTTTTTCCCCCCGTCCAAACTTTTCCCATTCTTTTTTTTTTTGTGAATTCTATTCACTCCATCATGATTATGAAATACAACCATTTGATCATGATCTATGTGTCCTTGAGCAGACTTAGTGCTTTTTGTTGGTAAAAAATGCACGTCTGTTCTAAGCCCAAAGTTAATAGAAATGAAGACATTTTGAAAAGTCTTTGGTCAGATGCTTAATGGTTGCACATATGGTAGGCTTAATAGCTTACATTCAACGTGACTGTGAGAAGTAAATAAACTCCAAGCAATTTCACATAATTTAATTCCTGAAAGAAACTTTGACCTTGATATTCCTTGTTATGTATATAAATAAAAATAAATTAAGATGTTTTGTGCTGAGCCGACTGGGGGTTCTAGAATAGCAATGAAGCTCTACATTGAATCAAGGTGTTCCATAAACCTTTAATTTCCTTGAAAAAACAGTAATTTATTTCATGGTAATCTCCTTTTTGCTGAACAAGTGGTTGCTTTTTCTCAGTAGGAAAGTAAACCAGCTGGAGATTTAATGTAAGGAGTAACTCAGCACTGCAAAATACTGTGTGTATAAAAAGATTTGCAATTTAATTCAGAGGTCAAAAGATATGTTGCTTCCTAATGATATTGGAGAAATAGCTTGGAATGATGCCCCTTCCTTAATTCTGAGCAGTAAAGAACAGACAAATTAAAATGTCAGTATACTGAATTGAAAACTGTTTTATGATAAGACACTTGAGCCAGCAATCAACTTTCCAAATAATACATGTGACAGTAGATTTACAGTTCTTGATGGGAAGACTAGTACAAATTTCAGCATTCAACATATCAGTGAGGTAGTGCTAGAATTCAGTGCTCACTTTTATATCAGACTGGTATTTAAAACCTTAAAAAATCCTAAATTAGGGTAGATATGGCATGATGATTCAGAGAGCAAAAGGTATTTCAGTTGGAAAGAACTGGTTTTACTTGTTGCAGGCACTGATATCTATAGTGTTACTTAGTAAAATGCTGTAAATAACTTCATAGCAGCTTAAAGAACTCACAGAAAAATATTCTATTTGAGACTGAAGGAAATAGATAACTATGAATTAAAAAAGAATAAATTTTTCCATGGCAAAGGATGATGATGAAACAATGGTATTTCACTAATCCTGCTGTGAGGCTATAAATTCTGAAGAAATGTATGCTGAGCAGATTCCTTTGTTTAGCTCTCAGTTCAATAAGCTTTTTACTTAATAGGAGTTGATTTGGAATGCAAGTATATTTGGAGTATAAAATCCAAGAGTGATGGCTCAGTCAATATTTTCATTGGCTAAAAAAATTAGCAGCTGATTCATAGCTTTATTTTCTACTTCCCAGGATAAACTTGTTCTCCAAGGTTGCCTGAATATGCAGATAATGGGATAAAAATACTGTTAGCTGAGAAATTTTTGTATTTCCATGCTTTCTTAAGTCCTGTGTTGTACTAAACTCAAGCAGTTGAAGTTCCCATACTTTTTAACCACTATAACAATGGTTTTATCAATTCAAATGCAAATAATGAAAGAACACAGTGTATTTTTCCTCTGCAAATTTGATTGTTCTTTTATAACTTTGTCTCAGTTCTCTCAGCAGATTATAGGCACCTAAGTGCCCATAATCTTCTGTCAAAAGTTTCTAGTCTTACTGATACCTATCTTCAAACTATATTTCCTTTAAAAAGCTAAGGTTTTCCTGTCACGCTGGATTATTTTGGGCTGCTGGACTTCAGCATTAATGCTTCCACATTTCTGCACCAAAAAAAAAAAAAATAAAAAAAAAAAGCTTCACTATGAAGGTCGGCTTTTAGGAGCTTCCACTTCATCACATTTCATTCAATATACTTGCAAGTGTTTTCCTTAAGTAGCCTAATATTCTAAAGGGAAAAGTCTCCTGTCTCACAGCTTGCAGTACTAATGAGTGCTCATGCAACCACACCAATACACCGGGTAATCTGATACACTCCTCTGTATCGGGATCCAGAGGGCAAATATGTGGATGGCAGGAGGAGCAGCCACAGAAAAAGCTACAGCATAGCGTGAGAACATGAAAGCGAGAAATTAAAAATCAAATCTCTGATACTCCATAGCCTGCCAATTCTTCTTTCCTTAGGATAAGGGACAGCCTCCTAGTAGATTCACCATCCTGTTATCAAAACACCATTTATTCAATCTCAGTCCCACAATTGTCTTGAACTGTCTAGGATAAAAGTGTGCCCATCACTATTTAGGAATAACTAATACCAGGAGGAATGTTTGGCATTCATTTAAAGAAAAATATCTCTTCTACAACCTTGGGTTCTTGTAGAAATATTCTAATCTCTGAACCTCCATATTGGAGGTCATTCTCTTATTTTTCTCTTATTTTTGAAAATGGTATTAGACATGTTTTTCCAAAGGATAGAATCACAAATCAGTTGTTTATTAGAAAATCTCTTTAACAGAAGTGTTCCCTTCCAAGACAGAGGGATATTTGGGTATGAAGAGCTTGAAACAGGGTCTGGCTGTTTGCTGTCTGTTTATATTACAGGGGGATATATCAAGAACGAACCTAACATTATACAAACCAAGACCAGAAATAAGACATATATTTTAAGAGGAAGAATAAATAATCTCTGAAAATTTTTTTTCTATAGAGGATGTGTACCCTCAACTCCATGCAGAACTTAAGATAATTTGCTATTTTTCTAAACTGTGTTAACTGATCCAGACAATGGGTTTGAGATAAAAACTCCCCAGTATTCTCTGGTATTCACTAATACAGAATGAATGCTCTTACTGACCTCCTCTAGCCATAAAATATACAGCTGAATGTAGAAAATGACAATTCTTGAGAAAGTACTTTCATTTCTCCTATTTGATATAGAACTGATTTTCATGAAAGCATGATGCTCTTCACCTGAGACTTTCAGTTCAGTGCTTTTTATGTACTTTGGAAGATCATGACCAAGACAGAAAGAGTTGGAGGGTCACCTGCCTTCTGTTGTGACTGTATAATTGCAGGTTTTTTGCTATCACATGACATCAGCTGAGAGGCAGCTCTTATTTTTTTTCTTTCCTATCACATGTGAATATTTCTGTTGGGAAATTAGTCAATTTGTTGGCAGAGTAAAAGAGAATAGCATGCTCCTAGCATTAGTAAAGGGAGCATAAATAATTTCTGCTGATGACAACGTTTGAATCCACTCTACCACAATCAGGAATTAAAGAAATTCCTTAGGTACTGCTCTCTGGAAACTGCTGGCAATTGCTGACTTTAGCAACAATCCCAGCACCTGCAATTAGGTCAGCTATTTGCAGCGTGCCCCAAGGGAACTTGGCCAGTCAGGTGTTCCAGTGCCTATCTATCACTGCTACCCACTCCAAAAAAAACCCACAAGTATATATATATATATGTGTTATATGCTGCTGTATCACTTTTTATCTACCTCTGTCATCTATTCTGCTTTTTATGAGGCAGTGTTCTGCCTTGCTAGATGTTAATGTAGCCTTTGGCCTCTGCTGGTCACTATTTGTGTGGAACAACCATGAAATCAAAGGAAGAAAGCCTCTTAGCCATGTTTATACATAGTAAACTGTAGATATATTCCAGTATTAGAGCTGTGAATGTCACCCCAAATCTGCAGGGTACTCACTGGATTTCTTCAATAAATATGTTCACACAGAATGCATTTGTAAAAAAAATGGTGTTCCTGTGAGGAAATATTCATCTGTGGTAAACAAAATCGCTAAAGTGTATTTTCTATTAATTAGTATTCTTTTTCATTGAATGTCTATATTCTATGGAAATATAATGTAGGTTTTCTTTCCTAGGGAAATGTTGGCTCAGTTTAAGAAGTGACTACCATCCTCTGACATTTAAATGAAGTGACACAGTCTTCTAGGATTGTGTTTCAAACTTATGCTTAGCAAGACAGACATCATTTTAGGACCTTCTATTCTCCATTTTTAAAGGTTTGGATTTTGGTCTGTGTCAGACTCATAATCTCTTATTATGAATATATTAGATGCATGCCTTGGTTTTTAAATGTTTGCAGTAGGATGATTTTCTACTTAAGAAATAGAAAACTTTTAGAGGCCAAAATGAAGCATTTCTTTACTACTAATCATTTTATGCCTTACTTCATTATATTTTATGTGCATTTTTTGTCACTTATTTTTTTACATTTTCTCCTCCTTTTTTGTCATTAATGTAAAATAATTTATCAGTTTACTTTCTTCAGATTTTTGTTTTATATGATGAGTTATACACTTTTCAACAGTGTCATGATGGAATTGAGATGTTAAATTAGGAGTCAGAGATTAATTCTATTAAAATTGATGAATTTTTGAATCTAGTATTTTATTTCAGAGTCTGTATTTGAGCCAAGTTATTTTTTATTTTTAAATATGGCCTTATTGAGGCATTCCTGAAAAGCAAGAAGAGTAGTGATTGGCCTGTCTTTATTAGACCATGGTAGATTTGACAGAACACTGAAAGGAACAAATACAAATAATCAAACAACAAGTGTAAAATGATCTTTTGGACCTTCAAGAGATACATTCACATTCTTTTTAATTTTCTCAAGCTGTGTCTTCTTTTTGGGAAAGCATCTTGGAAAGATTCAGCTGGAAGTATTAAAAATGCTGGAAGCGTGAAAATTGGAAGGACAATGGTTAAACTAGTTGCCTCCTTTACTCCTCACCTTCTAAGTGCAATAAGAAATGCTTTGGGCAAGAGAGATGCACCATTAAGCGAGCTAAAAGATGTGAAAAGAAATATCTATTAAATTTCTGGGTAGGTTTTCTACAGACTGGAACTGAAGGCCATTTTACTTGCTCACAGACTAACACACAATCAATATTAATTATAAAAAAAAAAGAGTTAATAACATTCTTGTGATAAGATCAGTACAGAGTAATGAACTGAAGCAACATAAAAGCATTTTTTCCATATAGTGAACATCAGAATTTTTAAAAATAGGTTAAAAATTCTCTATGATCAGAAAGCTAGGGACTAGGCTTCACTTTTTTTGTCTCTCTGAAAAGCTAGGTTCAGCATACTCTGTAGTTATCACAGAGAATAAACAATAATGGCACTTTGACTGATGTTTTTTCAGTAAGACTATGTTCAGAAAGGAGCAGCCCAGTTCAGTTTTTAGTGCTAATTCTGCATGAAGTACCAAGAATCTCAGTGTTTTACAACATGGCATTAACAGTTGTTTAATCAACACCATGATCTGCCAGAACATGCCATAAAAGGCATTCCAAAATAAAATAAAATGAAACATCCTTCACTATGCATTATTAAACTCTATAATCTGATCATTTTCATCAGTTGTTATGCACTGCATAGCAATGATAATCCACTTTGCTAGGTAACAGCCTGGATTTGGTGGGAGGTGGAAAAAAAGGAATGCTGATTAAAGAGTTAACGAACATAAGAAAATTGAAAATTTATCACATTTGAGATTGATTCATTCCATTGAGAGGAGTTTCCTTTTTATAGGATTTTAGGAGACTGTTTTTGTCACACAGAAGTGTTGAGAATGTGGTGGAGATATATCAGTGTTTATATTGATCTGGACTGCAAAGTTGTGGAATGAATTGAGTTGCTTTTGTGTACAGACTATGCCCACTCAGCACAGCTATGATCTGTCTGGGCAGCATGCAGCAGTGATTCAAGAGGTCTGGGCTGTTCACACATCCCACAAAAAGTACTCAGTGCAGCTGCCAGAAATACCACCTTGAACTTCGAGTGCTTTATCTCAGACTGTAAATTGTTCAGAACATTCAGCCACACCATTCTAAATCAGATTTTTATGTCAGTACTTTTATAGATTACTTCCATATTGCACTTGCAGCAAAACTGACACAGTGCTGCAGATCTGAAATCTTTAGGTGGGATGAAACATGTGAATTACTGAATATGTATGCTAATAAATGGCTTATAATCTGACCAAACAAGAATACTCATGAAATAAGATTCTACTAAATCACAGGGTAATGATACAAAATTTACTTTTACAGAAGTCCTTATTTAAAAGCCAGCATAACGTAAGAGGTTATATTGTGTTTATCTACCACTCCAGAAAACAACTACTTTCTTGGTTTACAGAATGTCTTGAAAGCATTTGAATAATCAAAGGGAAGAATTACATTGAAATCTTTTCAAAAATGGCACCATCTCCTCACCATTAGTGATTTTTATTCATTTGCTTTCCTAAAGTGTTAAATCCAGTTTCATTTTTCAAATGCATATAACTGGATCTTACTTTCTTTGTTTTTTTTTTTATTTAATGAAAACAACAGAAAATTGTGACTAGTATTACTAAGTAGACAATATTTTGTATGCAGTTTTCACTTTTTTTTGGGGGGATAGTTCTTTTATTCTTCCATAGCATTTAAGAGAAAATTCCAAGGAGACTGTAGTTTTAGCTCTTTCACAATCTGTCTTGACTGGTGAAATTGTGGATTCTTGTACTTATCTGTTTCATCAGACTATCAGGGATGTTGACCCCTCAAGCCAAAAATGCAATAGTGCAGGACTGACTATTCTTCTGGACTGTGGATTCATAGGGCAGTGTCCATCTTGTATCCTTACTTTGACAGAGCCTCTTCACTTATTTCTGTCAGTCCAGAGACTAATTCAGCACTGGAATTTTATTCTGTAGAAATTACAGAGGGATATACAGCTCCTTTAGGATCTAACCCTGCAAGATATTCCAGTCACATTAAAATCTTTGGAGAACGTTGCTGCTTAGTACATGGAAAGTTCTGACTCCTCAGCTGCCCAAGTCTGTAATTATAATAGAGTTGGTGAGAAATTGGAATACTTCCATAGAAGCATTGTGGTCTTGGAAAACTACAACTTTTGACAGCAAAATGGGCAATAGTTTTCTATAGTTCTAATGGCATCTTCCATCCAAAATAGTATCATTATTCTCTCAGAAAGAATGTATATTTAACAGGGACACCAAATAAAGGTGTATTATTCTTTTTTACATAAAAAATGTTCAGTTTGTTATGCCTGCAATGACTCTTACCTATTTATTGTAGTGATGTTGATAATATTGATTAAGACAATGTTCTTAAGACTCTTTCTCTCTCCACAAATTTTGCCTCATGGCACAAGAGAGGAAAAAAAGACCTGCTTTCTATTATATATACTCTTTTGGTATTTTGTTTCTAGAGAAATATATCCTACCAGTACGTTTCTCACTACAGAAAATTTTTTGCCCAAATAGACGCTAGAAAACAAAGACTATTAATGCAGTCTGGGTATTCTGAGGTGTGGTGCCTGCTGTAGTTCTTCACTGAACAAGATGGAAATTATACCCATTTACAGGATGACTAATATTTATCAAAGGAATACACCATGAAGAAGGTGTAAAGACTATAAATAGTAAGATAATTCTATTAGATAATACAAAACATTATGATTATTGTACAAGTTCCTGATGAATCTCCATCTGGAATACCATATATAAGCTGGTCACCTATATTCAAGAAAGATTAATTTGTACCAGAACAACTGCTGAGGACTATTGAAATGCTGAAGGGAGAACTAAGCTTGTTTTGTCTAACAAAATATAGAGCTTGAAAAGGCATTGCATTGTTCTCAGCAAGTACATACAAAATGAAAATACAGGGAGAGAAAATTCACATATAAAATCATAATAAAATTTGAAAGAAGGAATGTATTTTAACAACAGAAGAGTAACTTTAGAATAGACTTCTAACCACGTGATTGCTAAAATTGCAAAATTTTCTATGTAGGAGCCTTCATAAATAAACTCAGAACTCTAATAGCTGCTGCAGGAGTGCTGGCTAGACTATTTCAGTTTTCAATTTTACCTCACAAAGAGAGCATCACTCAAATTTGGGTACTGTAAAACCAAAATCCTGTGCTGCTTCAGTTTGGGGTAGAGCAGGGAGCGGGGGGTGCCATGACAGAGATCCTGGCAACTCCACTTCCTGGCTATGCCCAGTGCATTCAGCTGAGGAGACATAACTATTGCACTCCTACTTAGCCCAGTCAATACATTTGACTAAGTGCCAAGTCAAAACTGAAACATACTTCAGTAGTTCACTCTGTCTTAAAGTAGCAAAACTGTAATAATTATGAATATCATTGATGGAAAATTTTATTCACTCACTCTTAAGCTGTACAGTTCATACAGCATTCATTCCAATAATCTTGTTATTCTGTCCTCATAAATAGTATTCATTATACCTCCCTGGGTTTCATACAAGGACTGTCTGAAAAACACATGAACAATATAATTTAATTACAGAAACATAATAGATACTAGCAATGATAAATGTATTTTATGACCTTTAAAATGAAGCCAGACATCATTCATTCATTTCTGCCTTTTTATGCCTTGAATTTCTTGAGTTTCAGAAAAAAACCAAACTATTTTGATGGAAACTGATTCTTATTCCACATTCGTGGGGATTTGCTTAGCTGGCGCTGTGAATGATATATCAGTTTTACAGTCAGCACACAAGGTGCTAAGATCAATTTTCTCCAGGTCCTGTAACACAAAATTGTATTAGAACAGACAGAAATTATTAATTTAATGACATATTAAAATTCAGCATAATTCCCGAATATATTGAAATTAGTAGGTATGTTTGAAACCAAAAGGAATTAAAAATATAAAATTCTATCTGCAGATCATACTCTAATAACTATGCACAATATTTTATATAGCAATATTGAATTCTTTCTTACAGTAATTTACAATTTCACTATCAATAGAAATCTTTACAAAAATAATCTCTGCCAAACATTAGAATTCCAAAAATCACAAGAGTGACTGACTAGGACTGTAAAATAAAGGTTATATTGATGCTTTCTTACATTCCAAAAGTTTATGTTGTTTTTGTCATCCTGTTGGTATTTTTTTCTCCTAAAGAATGCACTGCATTCATTTGTTAACAAAATTTGAACTACAATAGAGAGGACTAAATAGCATGGGCTGTCTCTATTATAACGGGCTTAGCAATAATCTAGATTTATAGCAGAAAAGACAATTTGTGCAGAAGTTTTTTCATGTTTAGATGGTAATGCTAATATTAACATATCAATGATAAGTAATGCAACAACATTATTTATATAAAAATTATTTCTATTATACTTTGACTACTTTACTAGCATTATTTCCATTTCAGAGATACTGGCAACCAGAGTTTTAGAATACATTTCATACATTACTTTTTTTCCCCCCACAGCAAGACCATGTCTTTTAGACGACCTGATTACCTTAGTTCAGGTATCATATGCCACAGTATATGCAAGGGTAAGTAAAAATCTCTCATGATAGACTACAAGCTTAATTTGGCACTTGGACTGTTGTTTTTCTGATCTGCTGAAATTTAAAAAATACATCTTGGTAATAATATCTTTTTGCAGATGTTAAAATTGCAACTATGTGGTAAAATTTAGCTGTGAAAGTTAGAGTAAAGATAGTAGGTATGTTCCAAGTAACAACCAATGCTAGATTTTCTTTCTTTTTTTTCCAATTCCTTTTTCAAGCCCATGGCAAAATTGTTGGTCCAGCACTGAAAGAAGATTAAGTATCTCTACTATTATTGCTTAGCTGTTATTGTCTGGTTGGTGACAAAAAACAGGAGAGAAATGTCATGGGGAGAACTTCCAGCATCTCAAGGATTATATAATCTGTAATTAATTTCCTTTTCCTTTCTTAACTGGAATTCACCTTGAGGCCATCAGTCATCAAATGAACATAACTTTTTTTACTGCATGGGAAAGGAGATACCTGAATTACTTGCATAACACATTGAGTAACTTGCTGGCATCCAACTGTAATTGCGGTTGTTGTGGCTATTTCATTTGCTAAATAAAAGTTTAGCATTTTCTCTTCTTATTTTGCATATATTGTGCCTGAGTCAATCCAGACTTCCTTTGGCTTTACTGTGCAAGTCTATATTTACAGCAGAGAGAAACCCATGGGTTGATCACTTACTTTTATTATCTCATTTTTGTTATGGTGTAAGTATATTACCTTTTCTCTCTGTGGATAAGCACTTCACTCATGAGCTTTCTGGCGCTGTGCTGCAACTGCTTAATTCTGCTTTCAACCTAGTTTGAGGCTTTACATTCTACTTGTAAATTGATTTTCACACCATCAGCTGAAGATCTTTCCCTGACGCCTTCTTCTCCGAAGTCATTGCAAGCACACTTTTGTTTCCTAAGTCACTGCTTGTGATAACAGTTACCATTTCTCTAGAGAAAGGAAAATTTCACTTACCTTGTTCATGGGGTCTGGATACACATCAGTCCTACTTAGCTGTTAATTTAAAGAGCAAAACATTTTATCACTGCTTCAAAATGAAGAGGTATTCAATTGGAATAAATATCAATATATCCTAAGGTCTGGAATACCACTTCACATGAATACACATTTGAATATTTGATTACATGCTAAATATACTAATCACTAAGAACAGTGTGAAAAATATGATTTTCACTCTACAATTAATCCTGTGTAAATGTACATACTAAGGGAATTAATTACCAGTATAAAAAATATTCTTATTTCTACAGTTATAGAGAAGGGAATGATTTTCCTATGTAAAATCTGCCTTATAATACCTAATATTTGTTGTAAGTATTGAAACACTTTATATGTAGCATTAGAAAAAGGGGATTTCTGCATTAACTCTAAGTAAGCTTTGATTCCTTTATATCCACTGAGATTTATTCACCCTTCCAAGCAAGGTTAAAGATGCCTCTACAGCATCAGGACTGAGTAGTTGGGTCTCTCTTCCTTGCCTCCACCCTGGAACTTGGATCTCTTTCCTTTTGCTGTATGAAAGTTAAAACCATAAACAATTTCACCTATGCAAAAGGCATTCCTTAGCATCTGCATCTTCCTTTCTCAATACACAACTTCTTGTTGATGTCTGTGATAATTTTGTATTGAAGAGTAAAGGGGGCTCTTCCACCAGCTATTAGTGCTGTCCTGTGCCTGTAGGGGTGAACGTGTCTGTAGGTAGAAAGACCTGGTCAGCCACTGCTCTCGTTTGCACTGCAAATGCTCTGGAATCACAGCAGTGAAACCGACTGAATTATGTTGATCTCCCCTTTTCTACTGTGTTCAAGATAATGAAGAAGTTAGTCCCCTTCCTAGACTCTTTGAAAACACTTGAAAGCCTGTTCATACATGGTCAGCTTCAACAAATATTTCCTGGCACTTGACAAACAAGGTTCATATATTTTTGGAAGAAATAGGCCCAAAGTAACATAGTATCTATCTGAGTGTAATAAAAAGGAAGAAGAGGAATATCACTTGGGCCAAAACTAAGAAGCTTGAGGGAAATCTTTACAACCAAAGTTTTAAAGAAATGTCTTTCAATACAAAATGGAGCAGAATAGTGAAGAAAGTCATAAGGAAATGCAAGAAATAAATTCATTAAGAACAGTAGCAGCTCAAAATGGAAGTTAACAAGATAGTAGGCAACCTTTCCAACTCACAGAATATTAGGACTGAAATAAATATGTCATAATCAGGATAGATTTAGACATCTACTTAGATGTGTGATCATAGTAGTTGCCCCAGTTTCCTTATTTTGAAGATGTCAGGGTTGCTTCCATTCAAGTGAGTTGAAATACTGTGAATTTGTGGGGTTCCCTCCCATTAGCTGTTCTTTAGATTCATGAATATCTTTGGTGTTGGCACATTATTTTCTTCTCGTCTTAACAACATTTTGCTGTTGTTGATACAAAAATGTACATGCATTGAAAATGTATGAATGTATGGTACCTAGGTCAATGGCCACTCAACTGGGACATTTGGGGACTAGGACCATAAAAATAGAGGAGGAAACAAACTTATCCACAGGTAAAACAATCCCTGAAGCGTAGATCCATCAAACTGCAAAATTTTAGCTAAAATGTCTCCTTTAGCTATAAGTCACATGTTAGTTTTCAAAATGGACAAGTCATTTGTAGGCAGGAGTTTTAGTTTTATGAACTTTTTAAAGTATGGAATGAACAGAGCTGAGGTTCAGAGCAGATTTTTTTCCTGGGGTACAGTAGCTATATGCAGATAGGCACATAACATAAAATTCTGGTTTTAGTGTGGATTTACTTATTGCAGTTATTCCAAAACATATAAAAAACCCCTACTCTTATTTTTAATAAATAGTTCCAGTCAGTTCCTAATATTGTTAGTACAGCTCATTAATATCAGCTGTCTCCTGCACTCTGTTCCACTTTCAAAATTAATTAAGCTACTGGCACATTAACTGGAAGAAAGAGGCCATAGCTTTTTTCATGCAGAAAACAATAAGAGCATAAATCAAGAGAAGCAGTCCTAATGTTTTGGAATTGACGTTATGAAGGGGTACTTTGCCAAGTGACAACAGCATCTGTTCAAATGGAAAAAACAAACATAACAAGGAAAACGAACACATCCACTTCTCTCTCAAATATTGTGGAAACAGTGCTCATTGCTTGCAATCACCTACCACATCAAGAACCCTCTTTGGTGCCCATTATCCCATCCATTGTACCATTAGCAGTCAGCTTGTTTTTGCCTTGTAATTTTTCACCCACCAACAACCTTGCAATCTTAATTTGAATATAAAGAGACATAATATTATTATGATAACTGATGTGGTATTTCCCATTTTGTCCATTAATATTTTTAAAATGAAGTTAGCCTTCTGGACCATATAATCTTTTATAAATATACATATATTTATACATGAACACTACCACTGAATCAGCTTAAAACAGCCACAGAAGACTGATACATTAGCTTGTTGCAGAAGCTTGGAAAAGGACTGGATTTTTTTCTGCAGCTGTTAAAACAGTTGGCAGCATGCATCAGAAAGAAATGTTTGTGAAAACTGACATTTCATTGGATTTTTACTCACATATCACGGATGAAAGGTGTCACACCTTCCCCTGTGGGTGAGCCGCTGCAGATCCACAGCTGCAGGCAGTGTCCTGGCTCTGCAGGCTGGGAGCTGGGAGCAGCAGGGCGGTGCCTGGGTGTTATGGTGCTGAGGAAGCTTCCTTGGGCACACAGCTGGAGAAGGCTTCCCCTTGCAAGCCCTGGGCTGCTGCAGGGCTCCAGCTCTTTGCTCATCCTGCACAGCTACCAGGCTATGAACCCCAGCCCTGCTGAGGCACCATCTCCCAGGAGGGAAGGAATGGGGGAGTCCTTCCTAGTCCTTCCTGAAATCTAACACAACCTGAAGGGTTGGGACCTGAGTTTTCACCAGCCTTTCCTCCTGAAGCTAAGGACCAGGATTCCATTATCCATCTCCAAGGGACTCTGTTGACTTTTCAGATTTATTTCCACATGCAACCTGCATCTAGTCTCCCCAGTTATCCCTCAGGAGGAACAAGATTTCTGATTTGTAATTAAAACACTTTGGATGATGTGTCAGACAGATGCTTACCAAACCTTAGGGACTGACTTTGATCACAGGTTCTGAATATACTGCTGATTGATATTTAAAGTAATAATTCAAGAGACCCTTTTCCCCAGAAGCTTACATGCCTTTGTAGATCTGTGAGAACTGATTATGTTCAGTCTGTATCCTTGTGATCTGTCTTTTGTGATTTAGTTTAAGTGAGGAGTTGACAACCTTTCCTCTTTCCCATGACACAGGCCTCTCTTTCTCTTCCTCTTGGCCCCATGTCACCTGCCCTGTGTAAACGCACCTGGATTTCTGCTCAGGAATAGGCTACTCTTCAGATCCCGCATTTCTGAAAGCACTGGTGATATCCACAGAATAAACTGGAAAAAAATACCAAGTAGATGTGACAATTTGTACTCTTCATTGGCAGAAGGTATTTGGGAAAGTTATTGTATATGGTTACCAAGCTATAAGTGTTCTTTCAGGACCCCTTCTTTGCTGGGTGTCACTGAGAGCACCCACTCCGATGTGTGACCTTCAATAGAGTATTCTGCAGTAATACTGCTCAGACAAAGGCCTGAGTTACACTTGGGTACAAATTTGAATTAATGTAGGAGGTTTAAGGTTTCCTTCTCTTAAGGGGCTTCCTGCTGGAAGGCTGTGGCAAAAGTTGACTAAGGCAAGTAACAGAGTTTTTGCCAAACACAGCATGTTCTGTTGATTCCTCAAAGGTATCAAACATTCAGGATAAAAAAAGCTGATTGCTGATGCACCTGTATTATTTAGACCTTTTAATGTTGCTTAGCCAGCTTCCACTCTGACAGAGTCATCCCAAAGCGCTTATCACTCCACTTTTCTAGCAGGCTTTCAGCCCACCATGTTCCTTCTCTTTAGAAACAGTAAAAGTGTTTGGATTGTGCATGGTTCCCTGTGTGTTCTTTAATATGGCCTTGAGACTAATAAAACTGGGATGCAGCAGATAATAAGCACTTTCTTGTTCCCTTACAATGACACGTTATCTTGCCACTGCTTTTAATGGATCTAATCATGCAGCCTGTCACCTCCAAAAAGCTACCACGACTTTTAAGATCAGAATCCTACTTTTACTTGAGCAAAACAGTGTTAAAAGCATCTTTTAAAACAGAACAACTTCCGATTAGTTAAGAGAGACAAAATGAAGGGCATCTCAAACATGTGCCCTAAAGGGCAGCCTCTCGCAGGTTTCCCCTCAGCCTGGAGGCCCTTAGGGACTTCCTGCACTGTGCCCATCCAATCTGCATGCAGCTCCACACCATGTTGTCTGCTTCCAGGAACATCACTTTCTTCCCTTATCATGTCCCAGAGTTGCCGTTTTGCCACCCTTAATTTGTCTCATCTTTTCCCAGTGTTTACAATGCCCACTCTCCCCAGAGAGACATATCCTGCCCTGGGGAAGCTTCCCTTCCCAGCAAATTCAGCCAGCACCAGCAGCATGCCAGAGCAGGGAATGGGAAAAATGACTAAAAAATTCCCTTTTTATTCAGGGACTTACCCCTAATCCAAGCGTTTCTTACTTAAAGGTATCAGGCACAGCTAACAGAAAAAGCAAATGCCACGTATCACAGTTCTAAAAATGAGAACAAAATAATCTGATATATACTTAGAGGTGTTTATGTAAATTTATAGGCATAAATACATATATTTTGCACATATGAAAAATGAGATATATTGCTATATATACAACTTCTAAGGCAAAAGAAAATAACTGTAGACAGGACTAAATATTTTTGTCATAGGAAACAATAACTTTATTTCTACTTTGAAAATATCTGGGGGGGGGGAGGGAAATTACAAAGAACCTGATTAAAGACCATTTATAGACCTGAAGGGTGCGTGTGGTGATGCTGCTGACAGCCATTCTTTCATATATTCCAGACCCTGTGTTCTGTAAATCCGCCCATGCCTACACCCCATGGTATCTGACCCAAATGCAGTTACCCTCGGACTTACCAGATTTTCTGTACCTCCAGAGTATGCTAAGTACCTTATAATACAAAATTCTGGGGTAAGCTAGTTTCTGTTTCACCTGGTGATGCTTTTCTACTTAAATATTCAATGGTTGAGAGAGACAACAGCACATCGACTTAATTGTGGGCAGATTTAATTGAAATTCTTGTTCTGAATATGATTTTCATGTCTCAAATCCAAACACCTGTCTGAAAGATATTTAAAAGGCAGCATTTGTTCAGCATCTGCAGTTAATATAGGCCATTGGGCTCAGAAGGCAATGTCTGTCGTACTTGGGGGAATGAATGAAGTATGGTTAATGCCATCAGCTCCTAGAGTCAGTCTTGATGCATATCCAATACTGACAGAGTCACAGTCCAGGGGAGATACTGAGTGTAACCACCCCAATATACATCATAGGGTTGTAAGAAGGAGTCCTTCTTATAATATGGGATTAATACCTTTCAAGCAGGGGAGAAATTGATTTTGTGCCTCTATCAACCAAGATGAATGCCCTAACCAGGCACGAACAGAAAGAAACAGGATTTGTATCACTTTCTTCCAAGCTTTATTAATTTCTCCCTGAAAGGTTTTTCAACCTCTTCTGAAATTTTATGAAATAGGACACTTAAAGCTCACTTGTGTCAGCTTGTTACCCTGTCTTTCCATCTTAACAGTCTTCATAGACTCCTTTTAACTATTCAGGTAGCCTACAGCAATACACCATTGGAGCACAGCAAATCACACAGGACTCACAAAGTTAGCACAGTCTGCCAGATAATCTCAGCCATAAAATAATATTGCTCTTTCATTAAGAAAGAATCCATTCATTTAAAGGTTAGGTATTAATGCACTAAATGGTTTTGCATAAAATCAGTATTACAATGAAAACTTTGAATTTCTTGCTCTCTAATATTATGTAATAATGAAATGAGAACAAAGTACCCTTTTAAAACTTCCAGTTTGAAGTTACGCTTTAGTTGCAATGAGACATCTAGCAAATTTCTCAAAAGTTTAATTTAATTACTTAAGTGATGAAAAAGATGACTTATGTTTCAAGTGACATCTATCACAATTAGCCATATGCACTGACTCCCACTCACCACTAAGATCAGCACATTGTGAATAACTCCTCATTGAGACATACCAGTAGGAGACATTTGAGGACAAATATCTACGAAAGGCAAAGCTTCATTTAAATGAATGAAACACAATATTTACAGCAGCAAAACTTCTGACCTACATATTTCAACTTCATCCATTTTTTTTTGTATTCTAATGAGAATGAGTGTTTTGTAAATAGCTGCTGCTTTGTTTGTATATGGATTCTTGTAAAATATGTTTTCCCCATTAAAAAAAAAGTGGAACCAGATTCAGTCAACCAGTCAACCAAATTTTTTTAGCTTAACCCAAGCATAAGATCTTTGCGCCCAAACAAAAGATTGGAACATTATAATATTGGACAGGGAGCTTTAGGACTGCAATTCAGTTGTCGCTAACAATAGCTTTTACTGTGGAAAAAGCAGCAGTAACAGTAAATTTCATTTATGAAGTGCTGCTCTCAGAGTTCCAGGGAGTTTTGCATCCCAAGCAAGTAAATGTAACACAGGAAATAGATCTTTTAAATTCTGCTTTAAAAAGCCAAATCCACAACATCTTTCAAAATATAAATAAGAATTTCATTTCATTGTAAAACATACAGTAAAAGCTCAGATACTCACAGTCTTCAAAGTATTTTTAGGACAAAATATTGAATTGGGGTATTCTTACCTAAAATTTATACCAATATGAGAGGGAATAAAAGAAAAAATGAAGAACTGGGACCCAATATTGCCAGAGTCCTTATAAAAATAGAAAACCAAATGCAAAACTTTAAAATTGAAAACATAATCAAAAGAAGGAAACCACTACTTTTTTTTTGTTTCTTTCATGCATTTTTCTTTTACTGATAATTCCGAAGAAAAATCTTTATCTTGGCAAAGCAATAAACCAGACCAAATAATATATTATATATTATATATTATATATTATATATTATATATTATATATTATATATTATATATTATACATTATATATTTATGTGTCACTAGTGAGTTCTGCAGGGCTCCATCTTAGAACGTGTGCTCTTCAACATCTTCATAAATTACTTGATGCATGACTTGGAAGGGATACAGATCAGGTTTGTAGACAATATAAAACTGGGAGAGGCCCTGCAGAGAGACCTTGATAAATTAGAGGACTGGGCAGTCACCAACCAAATGAATTTCAGCAACAGAAAGTGCTGAATTCTGCACCTGGGATGGGGAAATCCTGGATATACAGACAGAATCAGGAATGAGATGCTTGAAAGCAGTGCTATGAGAGGGACCTGGGGGTCCTGGTCAATGGCAAGTTAAGTATGAGAAAGCAGGGCCCTGGCAGCTAGGAGGGCCAACCCTGTCCTGGGTGCATCAGACACTGCATCACCTGCCAGACATGGGAGGGGATTGTCCTGCTCTGCTCTGAGCTGGGGCAGCCTCACCTCACCTGCTGTGGGCAGTTATGGCCACCAAAACATAAAAAAGACATTAAACTGTTGGAGAGTGTCCAAAGGAGGGCCACGAGGATGGTGAAAGGCTTTGACAGGAAGGTTCATGAGAAGTGTCTGAGGTGACTTGGTCTGTTCAAACTGGAGAAGAGACTGATGGGAGACCTCACTGCAGTTACAACTTCCTCCTGAAGAGAAGAGGGGTGGCCAACACTGATCTCTTCTCTGTGGTGACCAGAGACAGGGCCCGAGGGAATGGCCAGAACTTGTATCAGGGGAGGTTTATGTTGGATATCAGAAGAAGATTCTTCATGCAGAAGGTGTTTGAGCACTGGAAAAGGCTCTCCAGGGAAGTTGTCACATCATGAATCCTGACAACATTTTCAGGAACATGTTGTGACTCTTGGGGATAGTCCTGTGCAGGGAAAGGAGTTGGGCTCAATGATCTTTGTGGGTCATTTCCAACTCAGCATATTCTGTGTTTTTTCATATCTTATATCTCAGTAGAAAATGAAGTTAAAAAAAATGTTTGACTTGTGAGTCCAAAAGTAAGTTGCTCTGGCCCTTGAGAGCAACCACATATTAAGGAAAAAAGTGTATTCTTTGCTGTGATGTGAACAGAATATGGAATTCTTCTGCTTCACTTGTATTCAGATTTCTGCCTTGAAAGAACCAGATTTGTTGTGGCTTGAACAAATCCTAATCACTAACCAGGTTGTGTGCCATAATCTGGTATGTTTTAGCTCTATCTGTCAAAAGCAGCTTTAATCACAAGGATTTTACATCATGTAATCACCTTGTCTTAGTCATTTTAACTGGACAAATCAATACTTATTTCTAAGTGACAAGTTCTATCAGAAAATCACTATTTATTAATCACAGAAAAAAATTTATTATGCTGATATTTTGCAGATGAAGAGCTCCAGTACTGTGATTATTTGGTCTGTATGAAAATTAAGGATTAAAACATCTTTTAAAGCACATAACTGCGAATTGTATTTTCATTGTTTTTCTTTATGATAATGTATATTACATAGGTAAACAAGGCAGCAGAGGATGCAACAAGCTACCAAAGAGAAGACACACCACTGGAAGCAGGTTTTACTCACCATGACACTTTAGATTAATTATATATGTTCACAAAGACATGTGTATAATTATAGTGGAAGGATCTTGAGATTGAATTGGAAATTGACATATTCAAATATGGCAATGAAGTAGATAATTTGTTATGTTAATGAAGCAGATTTATAAATGTTGCAATTGCACTGATCAAATGGGCAAAAAATAAAAATTTCAGCCCCACTCAAGTGTCCAAGAACCCCCAAAACCAAAGCATAAGTATTCTTCTTCAAGGTGTGCAATCAGTTACTAATGACAATTATAAAGAAGGAGAAACTTCATCATTGATGAAACAAGGGAGAGAGATGCCAAATGTAACGCAAACATCAATTCACAGAAGTGCATATACATTACATTATGTTATGTCTGTGCTGCTTTAGAAAAGGTTACAGCATTTGGTAATAAAAAGGCAAAATTTCAATCACAATTAGTCCAGGCTTCCAAACCATTACTGTAATACCATATCCACTTGCCAGTTTATCCTACTAAAATAATTTCTTTACCTATCCCCATTTCTATATCTTTCAAAAATATACCCAGTGTTCAACCATTATTGCTCAAAAATCTGTATATGTCTTCCATTTTGCTTAGTTTAAAGTTTCTCTAGACTGTCCCAGCATTTACTGTCAGTGTTCTAACTGAAATTACATATTTCTACAGTCATCCTGTACTTCTAAATGAGAAATAGTTTTACATGCTCAGTGCTGAAAGCCGTTGCTCTTGACATTTGAAACATAAGGTTTGTGGTGTTCTTATAGCTGAGCTCAGGCAAAGAAGAGTGTGAGTGGTTAACAGAAAAGCTCCAGCGTGGCACCGGCTGGGTCATGAATATAAAAGTGCCTGTTGTCCTTTCAAGTCTGCTCTTTAAGAAGGCACAATGAGAAAAGGTCTATCCATTTCCTTTGGCTAAGATCTGGCTTGACAGACAGTAAGCCATGTGTTCTGTGGAGTTGAGTCTTACCAGGTGTTGCCGTGTAGCCTCCATGATGAAGCACAAGGAATTCTTCCTGGTGTCACAGCCCCCCATGTGGGACGCTGTCCAGACATCTTCAGCCAGGAGCACAGAGACCCTGAAAATGGTGTATACACAATTTTAAAGTATAAAGGAGTTTTAGGGAGCTCTTTGGCCGAGCATTGTCACGCTCATCTTTCCTGATACAGCACACCAAGACGATGCACCACAGCACACAGGTGCCAGACAGGTAACCCCCAGGGCAGCAGTGTGGCCTCAGCATCCACACGTGACAGGTCCTGGATGCTGCTGAGCTGCTGTCTCCCATCAATTGACGGCTCTGACCACTCAACCCAATGACCTCCAGCAACACTAATTAGATTCCCTGTTTCTCTTTTGGGCTTTAAACCATTCCTTGCTGTTGTTTTTCCCCTTGCTTTATTAGTGATCCTGTCTCAGCAATCCTATTTCTCTAACTTTAACTTTTCTCTGTCTCTACAGGCTGTCTCATGGCGCTTTCTCCATAGCATGAGTCAAGGTAACAAATCTAAGGCACGTGGGCATATCCGGAATACTTCATATCCACACAAGTAAACCCCTGAAACAGGGGGAGCACATGGCAAGGATTTCAGGGAAAGAGTTTCACCAGAGATCATTGAGAAGATCTGCAGGCACAAAGCTGGCACAGAAGCACTAAGTTTTGTAAACCTCAGCAACAATGACCTATATTCCTCACTGCTATAGACATGCTCCCTGGTTTAGTACCTGCTTGTTCATGTATAAACAGGCTTGTATCTATATATATTAACAGGCTTCATAATAACACTATTTCTTACACATAGAAAAGAGCCAGTTGCAGCAACTGAGATCATGAATGCAGATAGAATAGCACAATACTTGCATGCTTTACACTTAAAGTTATTTTCTCTTTTAAAATAATTATTTTCATAAAATCTGCCTTCTATGAAGTATTACAAGAGAGCAGTGTGAGATTAAAGTGAAATATATTATCCAATTAACAATTAAAAAACAAATATCAACTTTCAAAACTTTGCATATTAAAATAAAAAAGAATAGAACCATCTCTGTTTATAAAAAAGTCAATTAGATTGCTTTTTAAAACAACATGTTTCACGAATTGTGCCTAAAGACAGTAAGAAATACTTGTCCCCAAAAATAAAATCAGAAATGCAGAAGCAGCAGAACCTCTGCTGTGTTGTACTGTGTTAACAGTGATTTTCATTTGCAAACCAACACAGCAGTTGTTCATTTCTTCATCTGAATAATGAGCAAAATGTCCACTGACCTTTTTCTGTAGTTCTCTGCCTGTAATCATGGAGCAGATATTGCATTGTATTGCACTCTGGTTCATAGGGTGGTCAAATGTGACTGCCAATGTGGATATTTTAAACCATTTAAAAAGCATCTCTTTCAAAACATGAGAAATAGAGTTTTACATAAGATTAAGCTTTCTGAAGCGCTCACACCGGGCTCATGAGGTGAATAACGGGTGCTTTTCTGTGAGTAATGGCACCACTCCCCGAACTGCTGAACTCATGTACAAAATGTTCTCCATATGCCTCATTGATATAGACCATTTGATTGCAAATGTGCTCTCTGGTATTAATCAGTAGATTGTTAATCTTAATATTGTCTTGTGTTGTCACTAGACATTTAAATAAATAAGCAATATAACGGGGAACTTTTCCCACAGATATGCCAGTAAATGTGCATTAGCTGTTTCTGCATGCAGTGAAAGACTGCAATAAATATAAATAGCACAGAAAAACTCATCTGACAACATCACCAAAAAGGTAGTATTTTTGTGTGTAGCCTCCAAAGTTTTTCTACATAGATTTAAGATAGAATGCAAAGAAGTCTAATGAGTTTCCACAAGGTCTCATGCTTTCTCTTATCCTCAGGTTTTATGGTAGAAGACAGAAGAATATGTTAGTAGCTCTAGAGTGTGTTATATTTTTCTTTGCCACCTTTTTTATTTTAATGAATGACTTCATTGAATAGTGAATTTTAATTTGAAAGAGACAACAGGTATATCACAGAAATAAAGACATAAGGCTAGGATTTGGTCCATATTTTAAAAGAAAGGTTAATATTTTGGGAATGGTATGAATTCAGTTAATTATGCACTTGTAAATAATATGTTTCTAACAAAAAGAATATAAAATGGTCTTGGCACAGAAACACAGGATAAGAGTAAAATGAACTTCCTGCATTATCTTGTTATTATTGTAAGATATAACCTTATTTTACCTCAAACCTTGTTGAGTTGCTTGTCTCCATTCCACTCTTCAACCTGCTTCAGAAGGTGGGAGAGACTGGAGGAAGCTGCTGGCTTGAAACATTTCAGGTGCATGTGAGGGGAAAGGGAAGGTTGGGTCTTGCTCTGGCCAGGTGATGCTCTGCTCTGCACTCCTCACTAGCTCAGGCCAATGTCCCATCCCCTGCAGGGACTGCCAATCCCTTCTTCGGCTCCTGTGCTACACCTTAATACCTTTATCTTGCATCTTTCTGTCCCCTATAGCCTCCTTAGATTATCAGTTCTTATTAATAAAGGATCTGGAAATACTTTACTTTGGCTACATTCAGTAGATGCCTATAGATCTTTCAATGTAGAATCTGAATTGCATTCCTTGCTTGTTCCTCTTCACCATCTTCAAAACTTACCAACATCTGACTCCCTAGACAATGGATCATCTCTTCAATAACACTAATCACATGATATTTCCTTTATAATCTGGTTGTCATTTACTCCTTTTCATCAAATAATCATGGTGCTTTCTTTTAGCTCTTAGTAATTTGGTTTTGGTATTTTTCCCCCCATCCTTTTTTTGCACTCTTTCCACGTGATCTTTTGCTTCTGCAGTCCTACTTCTCTTTGTCTTGAGAAAGAACTTTAGTGACTTATTCACAGACTCCTGAGTTCAAAAACACATGCAATCTCTTCTCTCTATTTTGTCTTATCCAAAGGAAATAAAGCTTTTAGCCAACATCTCAGGAACCACCAGAATGCAGCTGAAGGCTAGGCCACCATGAAGACTGCTGAGACACCCACCGTCACTTGCTACACTGCTCATTTCTAGGTCAAGTAAGATATCTTTTCTATCTCAGCAATGCAATTACAGTAGTGAAACTTGCAGTATATCAAACTGCCACTTTTGTATTCATCTTCAGACTGGAAAGAACTTCTGACATTATCTTGAATATAGAGTTCTAGACCTCATGTCCCAGTTTAACAGTTAGCCACTCTTTGTCCTAAATATTTCTCCTTATGTCAAACAAAACAGTGAGAAGCCAAGGAAAAAAAAAAAATAAAATATCATTGTATACCTCAGTCATGTAAAAATTATTAAGCCAAGTAGCAAAAATTAATAGATTTGTGAGAAAGACTAATTTGTTTTGTCACGTTTAAAGCAAGGGGGTCATATATTTTAATTCACCTCTTTAGAAGGTGTAGAAACTTGTTATGTAATGTCAAAGTATAATTTAATTTTCTATGACCTCAGAAGGTAAATCTCTTTGAGAGGCTCTAAGATGGAAGCAGTGATTCTAAGGTATTAGTATCAAATATCCCTTGGTTTTGTTTTTTTTCCTGGAAGAGTGAGGCATCTCACAACAATCTACTATGTCTTAGAACACTAAACTCCAGGAAGGCAAAAAAAAAAAAAAAAAAGGTACAACA
The DNA here is from genome assembly GCF_017590055.1 of Onychostruthus taczanowskii. Lineage (NCBI taxonomy): Eukaryota > Metazoa > Chordata > Aves > Passeriformes > Passeridae > Onychostruthus > Onychostruthus taczanowskii. The sequence goes on from NW_024499239.1 coordinate 1,983,767, forward strand.
CCCACCCACTCCGCCCCCCCAGGAAAATGGATGTTTGGCTGATTCATTTTTTCATTTCTGTGAAGTCTCTATGTCTTCATGGAAGTTAGTAGAGTTGAAATAAAATTTTGAACACAAAAACCTAGATAAGGGATTCATAGCTCTTAAATGTCATTCCTGAATGATAAGGTTATTAGTGCAGAGAATAGAGAAAATCTTTCTGACTTCATAGTGAGCTAATAACTTTCAGTCTATGCTGTGAACTTAGGTTACTCTGCATTTTGAAAATTATGCTTTGCATGGGGAAGAGCTGCAAGTTGACACTTCAAAATGTGAACAGTTATTTATCAGGTTCAAAAGGATCCATCTCTTAATTCCACGAGCATTTCTTTGTGTAGACCAGTGAGGACTTGGACAACTTCTATGCATTCCTTCACATATCATCCTTAAAAAGGCATTTTTGCTTAACTGTTAACATTATTTCCACTAAGCAAAACGTTAGGAAAATAATTTTTATTCTACTTTCTAATTAAAAATATTTTTTAAGGATTTCTGAAATGAAATGTACCGAATACATATTGTTAGATGCCAAAGCATTAAACATTCTCCTTTAATGTCATTGTAATGGATGTTCTTATTTGAGTTCTAATTGGACTATAAAAGTCTCCAATTCTACAGCTGATGTGTTTACTTTTTGCAACACACTGAGACTCATTCATTTTCATTGTCTTCCAGTCAACGTTTCTGTTTTCCTTTAGCAGACATCAAGAAACAACATTTTAAAAAAATCCTGATTTTTAATACATTCTCTTATATTGTTGAAAGTTATTCTCTATAGTGTAAAAATGCAACAGCAATCACCTTGTTCTCCTCATCAGCTGGATGTGTTGTCATATTTGCCAGTATTTATTATATTTTTCCATTTCTACTACTGGGGAATCCATATAAAAAGCAAGCACACATGCCACACACAGGATTGGTATATAAATTTAAAAAATAATGTGCATGACTTCAAAATCTCTTTGTTATAACTAGATACCATTTTAATATTAAAAAGATCACAATTCTTCTACACATACTCCAACTTCTGCTTTAAATTTATAAATTTAAAAATTTGTAATAATCTTCATTCTCTAACAAAAAACCCCTAAAGTTAATTTACTACGTTTCAGAAGAAAATAAAATCCCACAAAATTTTGCTGTAACCAGGGCTCAGGGAAAGCACACAGTATGCACAATTTTTCCATGAACAGACTTGTTAAAGAGTTTTGTTCCTGTGATAGTTAGAATTTAACTCTTAGTAAATTTTAATAGAGCTATACTTTAAATTAAGAGTGATCTCCAAGTAACTACTCTAGTAAAAGTAAAAGCATAAGTATCTAGATAGGATTTATGTAATAAAACAAGTGCTTGGAATAAGTATGAAGGCTAAGGGAATGAAAGAAATACATGCAATTATTCAAAATTTATTATTTTAAACAAGATGTAATTTAAAAAAGAACCTGAAAGCATTTAGGTACAGTTTAACCAAATGGCAATTTATGCCCTGTAGATCCAATCTCTTATAAATATTCATTATTTCTGTTCCTGCAACAAAAATACAAAAAGATTTTTCTATTTGCCACTGCAAAGTTAAAAGGCAATGGCACGTCCGATAGACAGATGTCATGGCAAAAAATGAAGAGGGTTGTTACATAAGTTCATATTTCTTCGCATGAAACTATTGTCAGAAGACGCAGTGGAGGGTTCAGTTGCTGCCTGCTTGGTTTGGATCCTCTGACGTGGGTGAGACAAAGTTGAGGTCAGTGGGGAGGACGATAATTTTTTTCAGCACAATTGTTCTAAAGAATTTCAGCCTGATATTCACCAATGTTGCCATCCCAGTGCATTTTACATCTTACCCAAAACTTCTGCCTTCAGTATAAGCCTGTCTGTTCTGTTACGCACAAACAAAACCTTGAGGCAGGGAGGTTTCTGTGGCTACTTAATCTGTTAGCTTTGCTTGAAAGTTAAAGCCAAGGGAAATAGGGACACATTCATGTGTTTTTCCTTTGTACGGTTATTTTTCAAAACATATTTGCAGAAGGAAAAATTTCCCACATATTAATGAGATAAATCTTACTTAGATTTAAGCAGCCAAAAATAGTAAATGCCATAGGTTAGCCTCATGCTTTGTGCTCCAGCTGTGGTTTAGCTCATTAACTAGTTTGCTAGAGGGAATGATAAGAATTTACTGTTAGGAAACTTCTTTTCTAAGGTGATTTTCCCAACTTTCTCCCAGCACTATTATTAGGAGCTATCATCTATCTTACCTTAACATTTAAGCCACTGACCTATTCTTATTCTCTGTCAGAACTTCTTAATAATTTTAGTTCAAATGGAAAATGAAATGAAAAGCAGAAGGAAATGAAGTATCAATATTCGTTTTTCTTATAAAGAAAAATGAGATAAAATCTAAAGTTAAATTAATAGACACAGTACCTAACTTACTGCAGTATCCAAATAAAAATTCTAAATCATGACACTGTCTTCTTTCAAAAATGCTGAAGCTGGTGTCTACTAAAGCCTGACTTCAGGAATGAACCATTGGGGCACATATCTTTCAAGGAAGTAGAAATCACTCATTTTGCATCTGGAGCAACTCAAGAAATCCAAGTACACATGCATGGATTTTGTTACTGACCTGTTGTAGAAAAAGATGGCATTTAGTATGATGTGACAATCAAAGAGATAAAAATTACTGTCAATATGAAAGCCAAAAGTGCATGTGTAACTAAATGGAAGATGTCAGAATATTTGAGTTTAATGATAAAATTTAAAAATTGATACCTGTATTTGTAGTGTATATAAAAGCACTTGAATGAGGATAATATTTGAAATAAAATCTCTGATGTCAAAGAATTAATCTTGAGTTTTATTTACTGAGGACAGTAAATATTTCTGAAAGGGTTTAAACTCAAGTTCTGTTTATAATTGAAGTTAAAACTTCATCCATAGTTTTAAGCATCTTTTGTCTACCACAAAAGCCACAAACCAACAGTCAGTTTGTATGTCTGGAAGGGAATGGAAAAGGAAGTGGTGTTTTGAAAGTGTGGGAAAATGGGCAGGGTAGATGAAGTACCACCAAATTTTTTAAGAAGTCAAAATATTTCAAAGAAGATGTGAAAGCCACAAAAAAATCAAAACTAGACATAGTCTTAGTAGGAAGCATCAATGAGAACATACTTATGTGAGAGCAAACAGCAGTTTTAACCTGCTACAGGCCAAATGTTTATAGAGATTACAAGTGGGAAAAATATCAGTGGGCTAAGTTTAAATTAGAGGGTGATGTATAATTCAGTGTAATATCCATAGGGGCATATGAACAATTGCTCTTCTGAAAATTCTTCACATCTGGCACTAGAAGATTGCCTGGTCACAAAGGGGAGAGACTACACTGAGGAAAGGGGTAGGAATAATGATCACAGATAACACAGAGAGTCTATTTTGCATGGAAAATTCAGAAATACCCCCAAGGCCTGATCCTAAAATGAGCTTGGCTCTTTCATTAATTAAATTAATAGCTACATAGTAAGCATTCCAAGTATACCAACACACAGCGGGTGATTTACTCAAGGGCAATGCAGATGTATTTGATGGTAAAGGCACTGTTCTGTTAAATATAAATCTCAGACATGAACCACCACAAATCTTTTAGTAAGTCACCCCTCTCTCCTCCTTAGCCATAATTTTTACATGGGTATTTCATACAGAAAAAAAATAGGAATAACAGTGAAACAAACTGTAAATTAGGAAAATATTCTATGGGAAAACTGATGTGGTGAGAGATTAGCAGTGTCAATAAATGTACAGTGAAACCAGACTTTTACAGACAATGTAACTAGTTACACTGGATTATACCTATTTTTTATTGTATAAGATTTTAACACTAGATATGAAAATCAGAGATTTGTGTAAAGAGCTTTAAAAATAGAGAGAGAGAAAGAATTGGGAGACAGGGATCTGCAGTATTGTAATTAAATAATTTTGGGTCTATATGAAAAAGTATGATAGTGGGGACCATATTGTATTGGAAAGACAATGGAGCAGAGAAGATGCATTAAGTCTAATCAGATACAAAACCACAGCTACAGGCTTCAATATCCTACTTATGTTTCACTAGAAAATACTAAATTACTTTTCTGGAGATGGGAAAGGGTTAATCCGGAATGAGGTTATATTACCTCCAGTACAGGACCTGTAGCCAGGTTCTGCATTTATGCACCCAGGAGCAGTGTGTTTGTGTTGTTTCATTCTATAATTGTGTGCATGGAGTCTTATATCTGAAGGAGAGATTCATCCACTTAGGTTTCTGAAATGATTAAATTACATCTCCTGTATTATCTTTTTAGCATACTTGTAGCATAAACTCTAAGCATCCTTGTTAGCATTATGAGACTTGGATGTCATGTGTTTTTTCTATTTATACAGGGCATAGACCCTTTTTTAATTTAATTTGATTAATTTTGTCATAACCAAATTTTGGCAAGGGCAGACAGAAAACTATTGGATCCTTTAGGAGCTAATTTCCTCTTATCTTGATAGTTGCCTAACTTTCAGTCTTCTTACTCCTGTTCATTTATATAATTGTTTTCATAAAGAATTTTTTTTTTTTTTAATTCAAGCCCTGTTGCTTACTAATATTCATTTAAAGCAAGCTTCTCTCTATTTGGTCCTTTGGTCTAAACCTAGAAATGTTAGAAAATGATTGTGTGAATTGTCCTTGCTGAAAAATCTTGAAAGATCATGAGAAAAAATTCAGTCCCATCATTTAGAAATTTAGATTCAGAAAAACGTTATAGTTTCCTCTTTTTCAAACATGGCTTCATGCTTCTGCAAACAATTTATTTTCACCAAGCTATACGATGAACAATATCTGGGAAAAACAACTTAATACAATATATTAATAAATGACATTTTTCATAAATCATGCTTGATCAACTTATTCTCCTCTACAATAATGTTATAATATAATTCTAATTGTATTGGTTGAAGAGAGAAGATAGGTAGCAATTATTACCATTCCCTTTCTACTCTTAACTAAATAGGGACATACAGACATAAGTAAATTTTGATTTTCTTTTCAGTCTCTCTTTATATGTTTATACAACATTAAACAACAAAAATACCCCCTCCAACAGCATCCACAAAAAACCATAAACTATTTCTTCTGAAAAAGGATTGATTCCATTAGTGCGGAATTCTGCTTTAAATGATGAACTGTACAAATTGACAAATGATACAGTAAATCTTCCCTACATAGCAAAAAACACCCAAACCACATGCTAACTAACCCATAAAACATTTTTATACTTATCATCACCAGAATAGAAAACACATACATATATACATATGTATATATACATATATGTGTGTGTATATCTCTGTATATATATATATACACACACACACATATACATAGGAATACATATGCACACACACATGTATATAATGTATATATTAAAAAATCCTTCTTCTTGCTATTTCTCTGCTCAGCAGCTTGAAAATGTTTTCTGGGAAGGCATGATGCCAATTCAATAAGGGCATTGCCAAACAGGTGAAATGTTAACTGATGAAATTTCCCAAGACCAAACCTGAAATATTCCATCCTTTTTTCTCCCTCCCTCTTTTTATTTTTGTTTTTTTTAAGGATCACTTCTAGGCATACTTTAGGTATTTTATCCCCTGAATCTTCTCCAGCAGTCCGGTAGAAAGCTGAAGTGATAAGATTAGGACATGCTTCTTCTCCCTGGCTTGTAAACATTGTGCCATTTGGTTTCTGACCTCTAAAATGAAAGGTGGAAAATTTGTCATAAATTTGGTTTCTCTGAAAGGTTGTTTTTTAGTTTTTGGTGGTTTTTTGAGGAGATAGAAGGGATAAGTATTATAATACAGCTAAACATTTTTAAAAGGCCTGAATAGAAAAGCCAACTGCCCTGTAATATTAATATATGACAAATAATATCTTAGAAGTCTCATACATTTTGACATTTTTGACTTACCTTATGGTTGGATCTTATTGTCATGATTGGAGAGCTTCTTTTTATGGTGATCTTAAGTTGTGAACTATATTTGCTGCTGTGTGTGCAATACTTCAGCTTCTTTATTAACAGCATTGGTCTATGGCCTGCTGGCCTATAAACACACTTCTAAAAGTTCAAAGAGTTTAGACTCACTCTCCACAGTGAAATACAGACAGTCTAGCGAGAAATGAAGAAATGTGGCAGCTCAGACTGTCTCTGGTTGCATTACTACTACTCTGACTCATGTAAGAATAACTGAAGTGAGGTGTTTGTAGCTGAGAATAAAATAGAGTAATTCTGACCTGCTGAAGCTATTTATATCATGTAAATTGTCCTTAGCAAGCTCTGGAATGGTATGACTATGCATTGGCTAACCTCCTCCTAGCTGCATCAGATTGGAGATTTCACTTGGATAAATATCTGACTTCTGTTTTAAATTAAACCTGCAAAAGATTAATAACAATTTCTACCTGCTCTTCCCATTTCCTTTCATATATTTTACCTCCACACAACCACTAAATTATTGACTAATATTCCACCCATCATGACACAGATCTCCTCTCAAAGCATTTTGCACAGAAATTATTCCCCACTTTGCATAGGACAAGATACACTTCATTGTCTCAGAATCAGGTCTTGAAATTGCTAAAGGGAACAGTTTCACAAGATTTATCATAATCTTCTCAGCTGGCAATTATTTCAGAACGCCTCCAGCTCTTTAACTGTTTCATTTATAGCTACAGCAAAGTCAATAAAGTTAATATGAATTGTGGAACATTTTTTTAAAAAGCATTTAAAATTATAGCAAAGAACAGTGTTCACAGGAGTGCCTCATTGGAACTTCTAGTCCCATAAAATTAGATTGTGGCTTCTGTGTTATATGAGGCCACTGTATTGCCTGAAATTAGGTCCCACCTGTGCTGCTGAGTGAGCCAAGTCAGCCAGGCCCTTTTGCAAACGCTCTAAAACATTGTCTTTTTTCTGCACTGCCAAGATTGAGAGATGCACTGAGCTAACCAAGAAAAGAGCAAGGAGACCACCAAAAAATTCAGTCTTTTGGAATAAATAGTCTGTCACGTGATGACATTTTTTAGGATATGTATTGCATCCTATGTATATTATACATCCTATGGGCTGTTCCATTAGGACCTTAATGAAGAATCAGGTGAAATCTGTTCCCTTTAAATAAGGATTTAAAATTTTTAAGGCCTTGAAGATATGTTTTCTTTGTTTAGCTATACTGTTAAATATCTCAGTTGGAAACTTTTAATAGAAAAAGTAAAAGGTTATAATAACAATACAACCTGATGGAACTTTTTGGCAGGAGCAAGTAGAGCACAGACAGCAGCAGTGACTTAGGGTCATTATTTACATTCAAAATGTGCTTTCATCTTTTGAAGGTGGTATTTCATATGGGATATTTCTTCTCAGGAATTTCATTAAATGGATTGCCATTCTAGAAGAGACAAGCAGCAGCTAATAGGAGACTGATACTCATGGTCCCAATCAACAATTTTTGGAACAGTGATTTAAATATGGATCATTTAAGACTGCTTGGGAGTAAAGGTGCACTTTCATCTTTAACACAAAGAATAATTTAAGATATAGAATGGAAACAAAAAAAAAGACTCTATATAAGAAAATGGGTTTTATTATCTGAGTGTATTCCAGTGAGAAGGGCAGAGGTCCAAGAGTTATACCTTTCCCTAAGGTATTCAGGGAACTACATGTATTCCAAACATAATCAAGCCAACAACTCAAATTGTTATTGCTCTTTGCTTTGTGGTCATTTCTACTCTTAGTCTCAGGTACTCATTGCTTTCAGAAGTTTATTGGTGAAAACTGTGACTGGTATGGTCTAGATGCCAGATTTCAAAATATAGCTCTTGCAAACTAATAGGAAAAGTAATGCTTTTTCCCTCTTTGCAATGCAAGGCAAATTGTTTTAAAGAGAGCTCTAAAACTAAGCACATAAAATCAGCCCTTGCAGACAATAAAACCTCCATGATAGATGTTTATTCCCAGTACTACTAATGATAAAGGTCCTTCCCTTGAATGATAAGTGGGTTGAAAACCTATCACTAGAATGTCAGCAGCTTAGAGGGCAGATTTTATCTGTAAGGACATGAGTTTCTGAAGACCTTCACTCATTAGTTATTGCTTGTTCACAAGGTTAAAACCCATTACGGACTGTCATTCCCTGTTCTGAGTTAATAAAATTAATAGTTAACATCAATAGTACAAATAAAGTTTACATGCAACTGTGGCAAGCAGTTAACAAAATGAAGAGAGAATAATGGGCTGATGGTATGGGAACAATCACTAGGAGAATGTAAAGTTCATATCCAGTGGCTGACTCTTCAGAAATAATATGATTTGTGAAATAGTTTCAGTTTTTCTGTGGAAAAAAAATATATATACAGGTAATTTTAAATTTAAAGGAATCCAAGCAAGCTTGTCTGATTGGGATTCTATGGCTGATTCAAGCAATGGTGTAAATCATCATTGCTCCTCCTTTAGGACAGGGAGGATTTCCTTTCAGGAATTTGGATCACCAAAACTGAGATATTAGTAAATTGAAAGACATGATAGAGGTTAAGGAAAAATAGCAATAAGAGAAAAGTGTACTGTATGATCTCACCATGCTGAACTGCATGTGAAAGTTCTGACTCATCATTTTGTAATGACTGCTGTAACATCACGCTAAATTAATTGGTTTTAGGAATCAGCTGGGGAATAATCCAGCAACTGGAACAGGAGTTCCAGCAACTGGCATAAGTAATGATGAGAAGTTTTCTATGAAAGCAAAAAAGTATTCCAAGAAGAAAGGTCTATTATTGGTAGGAGATGACAGTAACTATGAACATCATGTTTCTTGACATTTAGGGTTAGTGATAAATTATAAATTTATTATAAATTTATTATAAATTTGGCCTATTTTGAAAAATACTGAATACCACAGTCTAGATACTAAGTTTTTAGCCAATATAAATTAGTATAACACTGAACTTTTGTGGATTGACATGGGCTCTTACTGGTGATGGCTCTTTCTAGCTTGTAAAAATCTGTCTGTAAAAGAAAGACTGTAATCCTGCTCACAAGGGTGGAGATATCCTACCTTGTCATTACTACGACAGAGGAGAATGGGCCTCACGGTGATTTCTAGAATATTTTCTGGTCTTAGTTTTATCTTTCATGGATAACAATAATACTTGAATTCTAGTTTTGTTACATTTTCATACTAGAGAACTACTACATTGGTCAGTTCATATATATGGAAAGAGCAGAATGAGCTTCACCTGTGTTTCATGGCAGGAAGGAGGGGCATGTTAAACCCAAGAATTTTATACACAGCTTTTATTTCTGTAGAGACAATTTACAAAATGGCTTTTGCACCTTCTTTGTCATGTGGCCTTTACTGTAGTAAAATGTGTAGTGTCCTTGGAAACAAAATTTCATGGCATTCAAGACTTGGAAGATAAAAAGGAGTCTTCTTAGTCATGCAGCATTTTGGTCCTGGAGTCAAACATGATCTCTTTGATATGACACAAAAAATTCAAATGGAACAGAAAACTAGATAATGAAAAAGAAGGCTGACATCTGTGAGAAATCTGAATTAGGTGAAGCTTCATGACATTGCAAATCCTTTTTTTTTTTTTTTTTTTTTGGTATACGCCATATTTGACTTCTTTTTTTTTAAAGTTATCTGCCACATTTTTTCTTACTTTAATTCAGTAATAAGTGGACAACAGAAATGGACTAGCACGCAGAAACCCATACTTCATATCTATCCATACTTATATTCATGTCCCTAATAAAAATTTCATCAGTTACTTGAGCAAATTACCTTACTTCTCATAAAAAAATTTGAATCCTTTTAACCAAAAGTTTCATTTGGAGGAGGCTGAATGGTTTAAAATTTTTGGAAACATCAAAATAGCTTGTGCTGGCAATCCTGAAAACTTTTTCAGGGCAGTAAGAAAAAGTAAAGGCTAAATTCTCTAATCTATTAGAACATAAACTCCATTATTTATTTAATACAAAATTTCCTGGAAATTAATAGAACCTCTCTCCATTCTCCCCTCGTCCTGGAGGACTTTGGACTTTTCTTTTTCATCCTTTAAAGCGTTTGCATAACATCTTGATCTGGATTGCTTTCACTGCTTTCTGCTGAAGACATTCCATCTTACATGGAATACTTACCTATGCATTGAAAAAGAGAGATAATGACTCCAATAATGACCAAAACCAGCAGAGTTTTATGTCTTAGACATTTATATAAAGTAGAATTTAAGTCAGCATGAAAAAATGCAAATAATCTCATTTCATTCCCTCTTACTAGAGGGAGGGAGTACTCCACAGGCTACTGTGATTAGGAATTTGATTGGTAAGATGGAGTGAAGATAAAAGAAAATTCACTCTAGGAGATTTCTGTAAAATGAAGGAGCAAGACCTCTTCCTTAGAATGGAGCAAGACATATTCCTTAGAAATGAAGAGACATCTTGTAAATTTAATGCTTTCTTTCCATGGTTTTCCTCAAAAATATATTTTTGTGTGTTGAACAAAGCATACTTCTCAATATAAAAGAAATACTTTTACATTTTTGATGAAAAAGAAGTTTGTTTTCAGTCCATGCATCTTTGGGGCTTTTTTATTCAGTCCTTCCTCAGAAATTGTTGTTTACACTTCTCCTGAGTCTGTGCCTCAGCTGCTCATCTTTAATAAGTACTTAACAATAGTTCTTTCTTCTGCTGTTTTCCCATCTATTCTATTTAAATTATAACCTTCCAAGAGCAGAGGCTATTCCTTATTTAATTAGAGGCATTTATAGCATTCTAGTCTCAGAGATGGCAACTAGACACTATTGTAGCAAATGAGGGTTTATCTTTCAGTGGATTCACACAGTGATTTAACTGGAACAGCTGATAACCCACAGCAGTACACCAAAATTGCACTGAATAAGTTGAAATGGGGAGACTGTTGGTATGCAGTGTAATTCCTGTATGGCTCCATAAGGTTTTAGTTGCTCTTCCAAATTATTAAAACTTTTGGAGAATGGAGGGACCGGTGCTGGAAGATAGTGCCGTAGCAACTATTCCAAGGTGTTGACTTGGGAAAAGACTGTTACAGCCGGGACAATAGTTTTGTGATAATGAATAATAGTCAACATAAATTATCTCTTTTCCTATTACATTAATGAGAATGCTCAATCATAGGCACTCATTTTTTCCTACTTTTCAGATTTACTGTTGGCTGTTGCGTGTGTTAATTGTTTGCTAATAAAGATTTACTTTAATAAATATTTACTTAATCATCATGACTATTGCTCATGGTGTATTCCAGGAGAGACACAATCAGCAAAACCTTAAAATACAGCTCCTCTCACACTTGTGAGGACTTCCAGAGACAATAGACAACTTAATTCAGTTTTCTGAGCTTTTTAAAGGTTGTTCTACACTCATTTTCCAGCAATTTCTGAGAGTTCTCAGGCCTCTTGAAAAGAAGCATATATTCAGAAGCATTAATGAAATGTACGTAACTTTTTTGCTTGAAATTGATGCATTAAGTACATCAAAGAGGAAATGGAAATGTAGCTATTCATATTTTAACCTATTCTAAATTAAACTTAGAGCATGAAATCTTGACTTAAGTTTATGAATTATTTTGTACTAGTGAATCTGAATACATATTATCACTGTTGAAGAACTCAGCAAGTCAAGTTCTAAAGTTACAGCTCCTGTGACAGTAGTGGGGACAGTATTGAATCAAGGCAATGAGCACGTATATGCATACATCCATGGGTGAACATGTCCAGAGTCATTCTCTGTGGGGTGATACATGTATCTACAGTCCTTTAGCCCTAAATGCAAATTTAAGCAACTGGGCCTGTTGATGTCATAAACGAGAAAAATTAAAGCTTCTAACGGAATTTAGGAAAAAAGTAAATGCAAAATTTAATTGAGCTCCATTAACAACCAGATGAGATAAACTTATTAATATTTATCTTAAAAGGCTAAGCAGAAATATATATAATCATGACAAAATAATTACAATGTAGGCTGATATCTGGCTTGCTTTAATATCCAGCTTTTAACATTACAAAGATAGAGATATTTCAGCAATTCCAGAATTATACAAATGGATGAAAATGAGCATTCAAAACAAGAAACTTCAATTTCTGCTGTAGGCTATGCCTGAAAGAGTAAAAGGATAGAAAGAATTTACTAGCCAAACACCTAGCACATATCTTGAAGGACTTTAAACATTGAGATTGCATTCAAGTCTGCAGTCATCCACTATCTTTACAAAAACCTTCAACCACAGAAGCTCAACTAAAAAAGCATCTGGATCAAACAGGGAACTCAATCCTTCTGACAATCCCAAACTTAATTTCCATTATAATGAGAAAAATTGCCACAAACATACTCAGCGCATTTGAAATTCAGTGTTTCTGCCTTAATGCCAGGATGTAAGTTATATAGAGCAAACATGGTTTTAGAAGGCTGTACAAGACACACATTCCTTGAACTTGAGATGTTAGGAAGAGCTCAATTTTATTTTTTGCTCCTGTGCCTCAAGACACGCACCATGATTTTGAGATTAGGCCTGATTCTTCTCCCTCCTGCTTCAGCCAACCTGTCTTACTTTACAAACAGTTTTTAACACCTTGGTATTTCAGTCATGCCCACCAAAAGCCTGGTGTACTTTTGGTTGCTGTTTGGGAGAAAAGTGAAGATATAAAGAAGGTTGTGATTGATCCAAGTAGTTATTCACAAAAAAAAAACCACTGCCAGTCAAAAAACAAAAGCTTCAAGGGAGAAATGCAGTTTTAAAACATATTTAATTACCACCAGTTAGATGAAGAGCAAGCTAATATGCCCCTAATTTGAAAGTTTGCCAAGAAATGAGAAAGCAAAATGGGATGTAATTGAAAGAGCACAAAGGGAAATGTAATATTCACTGATCAGCCTTTCTCAGTGGATGGGGGAAAAAATGCTTCATTGCAACCACAGCCTTTTATAATAATCTCACAAATCATGTGGTTTATATCTAATAGAGATTAAGAGTGAATCTGGGCTTCTACCATATCAGAGAGCTTTTGTTGAGGAATACATTCAGTGCTGGCAGCTCCATGAGCAGCTGCAGTGCCAGCTCTGAATTCAGCTGTGGTGGTGAGAGCACCAGACAAGAGGCTGTGAACTGGAACAACCTTTGCACAGCAAAGGGCATAGGGACCTGTGGTGCCAAACAGAGGACTGGACACTCAGAGACACGGCAGGAGCTCAGAACTCAGCTGGAAGACCACAGACCTCCCTGCACTTTGACTGTGGGGGTACAAAAGCCCAGGGGTTCCTTTGCTCAGGGTCCCTTCCCAGAGGCAGCAGCTCCAGCTGTTATTCTGTTATTACTCCATGATTAAATTACTGAAAGCATCCAGAGGTCTGAGATTCTGCTATGAAAAGCCTGGGGTGAGGCTGGTAAGGAAAACTGCTGTGGCTGTGTGAGTTTGGGGTGTGCAAGGAGACAAGTGACCATAGGGTCACTGGAGCCACCTGCTGAGAAGGTGCCTCAGTCCCAGCTCAGGTGTGCAAGTGTGACTGCCAGGGTGTGACTGCCAGAGTGGCTTGTGTATGGTCAACCAGGAAGCTTCCCTTAACACTTTCCTGGCTGCCACTATTAAGTACATCTTACTCTTCTGTTGTTTTTAGAGGTGGTTATAAAAGGTGCTTGCAGACATTTTCTAGAGGTTATTGCTATGTAATATGCGCATGAGGAAGAAAAAAGAGTGCTTTTCCATCTGACATATGATTTGCCAGCTTTGTATGGTTGTTTTTATCCTTTTCCTTTTCCATCTTGTATTTCATAAATATTCAATTATATGTAGCCCTCCAAGGCTCTTATGTAGATTGACCATTTTTTCCCTTCTACATCCCTAAAACCAGTATTTCCCTTGACATCATCATTCATGTTCCCATTCCGTTTATTTTTCATCTTCCTGTGCACTGACTGATTTACCTGATACAAAATCTAAGTAGAACATGTTTGTGCAGTTGATTACTTCATCAAGATCAGAACAAAGTAAGCAAACATTTTGGATGGGAACAGTTCTAGATTAGACCTCCAAAATTTATGTGCTTTAAAACAAACTGGAAAGGATCAAAAAGCAAAAAATGAGACTGTTTTAATTTTTGCAAGAAGCAGACTATGGAAGAAGAAGGAAAGGCCAGTTTGTGTAACTTTGTTAGATGAGAGTGACCTGTAGAGTTGACAGTTCAGGCATATTTTAGGCATATTTAATATGACCTCAATTACAAAAACAAGAGTGTATATGGATTGTTTGCTGTAGTTGCCTTTATCCTTAGTCAAGTACAGAATTTCCAGGTGATAGACCAATTTCTGTATCAGCTGAAAAACAGCACCAATATGTGAATTGCTTCAGACTATGAAATCACGAGTCAGAGACTTAAATGAACAAACTCTAGAGTACAAGCAATAGTAGATCTGAATTTCAATGAGACATTTGACAAGGCATGGGGTGCTTAAGTCCCACATTTGAACAGGAAAAGGCTCGTATGAACTTTGTGCACATTTTGAGTAGTTGAAGCAGGCTCCCAAACAGGCAATCCATGTATTGGTGTAATATTGTGTACTAGACACTTCAAATACTGCATGCCCAGTGCAAGACATGGCAAGCAGCAATAGTTTTTGCTTGAGTGCAACATTAGTCATTAATCTTAATAGCCCATCCCAAATCTACAAAGTATCTGCCAAAACCAGAAAGTAAGCAGATATTCTGACTGCTGAATGGGGCAAATGTATGTCCATTTGGGACAGGAGAATTCCAAGCACTGACCGTGAGAACCACCAGACTCACAGCATCAGCTGGTCCAAGGCTGCCAGCTGAAGCAAATTATGTCAATACTAGGAACATGTCAGTCAGAACCTATGCAAATGGATCTATGCAAGAAGGCTAGAAATCAGGAAGTCACTGAGAATCTTTCCTGCTATGACTGTACACCATCGTACAAGACCATTATTTCAGAGCATGTTCTTGTTCAAGATAGTTACATTTAATATTGCTGAATAAAGCAAGGTCAGACAAGACAAACCATGGGAGTACTGGCTAGTCTCTCTTTTCAGTTGTTAATGTACTTCCTGACTTCAAGACAGCAATTACCAAAAGAAATTATGGTGAAGATAGAAGAAGGTTTCTTTCCTGTTAGAGAATTTTCTGTACTATCCCAGGAGACTCTGCAGCCTCAAGTGTCCCACATAATCTCCCACTGTATGCCACAAAATCTATGGGGCAGGTAAACTTCACTCTGTCGTGCTGCAGCACAGCTGTCACATTCATAAGAGGCCCTCTGGACTGAAAATATCCACCCCAGACTCAACAGATGACAATTCTCCTTTAGAAGCATATAAGCACTACACAGAGCCTATGGAAAGACACGAAAATGTTCAATATACCATTAATTCAGCCATTCAAGGCCCCTTGCACGCAAGACCTGACAATGGCCCATGGTCCTCTTTTTTATTTAAAATGGCAAATTTAGCTTAAACTTTTCAAGATTCACTCCAGCAATGTGTCACGGTAAAACAATTAGGAAACAGCAATATGGAAGTATAGTCTCAAAACAAAATAGAAACCAAACTCCCAACGAAAAACCAGCAAAAAATACAAATATATAGAATGAGACCAAGAAAGAGCTAATGAATATATAAGCAGGTGAAATTAAATAGATATAAAAAATAAAAATGGGAGGCACGTAAAATCTAAATAGTATGAACTTAGATTAATTTAATTATCCTTTCAATAAAATAGAACAAGCAGTAAGAATTTGCTGTAAATGCAAATGAGAGTAAAGTAGGAGTCATTAGCTTAATTATTGGAATTATTTAATTGGAGTAGTAATTTATCTTTTCACATGTGCTTCTTTTTCTGCATGTACAGGAAGAATTAATTCTTTGGTTCAGTTTCCAGTTAAATAACAACTTCATTCAAAGCTGCAAAGTCAAATAAGATCAGGAAGAACTTTTTTTCTCTATGTCAGTCTGAGACTATAATAGGGTGTGTGGTACTGAGATTTCAGACACTTCCCAATCCTTAAAGAAACTCTTAGTGACATTTGCCTTAAACTGAATCAATTTTTTTGTGTGTGTGTGAGTGCGTGGCCAAAATATAATTCTACATGGTGTTGGGAACCTATTCCTGTCAGATATTATCCTCCTTGTGATTTTTCACTGGATGAATCAATGGTTTTCTGAAGTTTTACAGGGCCTTTTGAACTTATGCTCACTGAGTAACTGAGAATTTTTGGGTCTGATTTTACACTTGGATGGCAACTTTTAGCAACATTGTGAATGTAAAAACACATAGGGAACAGCTGCAGGGCTTTCCTGGCCAAAAGTGTTGCTAGATTCTCTCTTTGTTTGCTTCCAAACAACACTGGCAGGCTGTTGAGTTCTATTTTATCAGGTAACAAATACTCACTGGTACCACCTCAAAAGGTCATGATGCCTTTTTCCATTTCCTTCCTCCCTTTTACAAGATGGAACACTGGAGATGAGAAGCAGTTGTTGCCTGAAGTTTAGAAAAGAAATCTGTCCAGAATCATCACAAAAGCTTCTGAGAGCTCTTAGTTCATCTGAGAGACTAAAGCAAAAGCAGAATGAGTAGCGCTATTACTGTGAAATACTTTAAAATAGCAAAAATTTGAAAGAAAAAAATCCTCCCTGAGATCTATGAAACCAGAAAGATTATTAAGGAGTTTTGCAGCTTGAGTTCTGTTAGCAAAAGCAAAGGAAGGATCATGATTGATTTTGTGTGAGGCAGTCCATTTCTTTGAAGACAAATTATAAATACATTTTACCACTTCACACAGAAAAGCTGCTGATAATAATGATGATATGGGAGTGAGAGCTTCTCCATAGTACAATACTATTACTGTTCTGGAGCTACAACGGCATTGTGTATACCTAAGTGTGAATTCTCAGGCTGTACTCATCTTTCTCCATACTGTTAATGATGTTACTGTGTGCTCATATGAGCAGGATTCCTCCAAAATCCAGACATATCACAGGTGATAAGAAGAGGTTGTGTTGCATTTCTCACTGACCAACTTCATAATTCTATTGCATAAAACAGTCAGATGGTTAAGGAAACTTTCCTGCCTGTCCCTAGAGGAGAGACTCTGTCAGTTCCTCATGCCACCTGAGCTGGGACTGAGGCCCCTTTGCAGTGGGAGGCTCTGTCACCAAAATAATTGTGAGGAAATGAAACCCTCCAACACCATCTTTTAAGTCTTAGTGAGCCAGGCATTACTTTATTCTGAACAGGGTATGTAGTGAATCATTCCAGCTACACATACACCTTTTAAGATCTTTCACTTATTTATATAGTTTTTGCAAACAAAGAAATTAGTATTAATTGGTTCTAAGTTATAAAATTTTCTTCATTAATTTGTATTCTATCCCCTGCTAGTTATTGATTTCTTGCACTTCATGCTCATTTGGTCCACATTCTTCAGTGTTCTTATTGTCCTTTCTCAGATGGGGAGTCCTCCTGCTCTCATGCTGTAATGTCTTAATTAATGTCCTCTGTACCTTCTTGTTACTCCAACAACTCCTTGAAGGGCAGTAAATACAAGATCCCAGATATTCAATCTTCAACTCCCTCAGGCTTTGTTTATTGCAGCTTATCATGTCTAGTCCGGCAAAACTCAAAACCAGCAATAACAACCTGTGAAAAGAAGCCCAGCCTGATGGCAAAGTGGACACTGCCTATGACCAAAAATCAGTTAAAAAGTTACTTAAAAATATTAGTTAGAAAACAACATTTAAGAAAATTATATAATTTCCAACAGCTCCAGTGACCCTATAGGGTTGAGTCACCCCGTCTGACTTGCTACACAGCCTAAACTCACACAGTCACACCAGTTTTCCTTACCAGCCTCAGCCCAGGCTTTCCACAGCAGAATCTCAGACCTCTGGATGCTTTCAGTAATTTAATCATGGAGTAATAACAGAATAACAGCTGGAGCTGCTGCCTCTGGGAAGGGACCCTGAGCAAAGGAACCCCTGGGCCTTTTGTGCCCTCACAGTCAAAGTGCAGGGAGATCTGAGGTCTTCCAGCTGAGTCCTGAGCTCCTGCCGTGTCTCTGAGTGTCCAATCCCCTGGCTGGCACCACAGGTCCTCATGCCTTTTGCGGTGCAAAGGTTGTTCCAGTTCACAGCCTCTTCTCTGGGGCTCTCACCACTCAGAGCTCAGTCTGGAGCTGGCACTGCAGCTGCTCATGGAGCTACCAGCACTGAGTGTATTCCTCAATGCATTCTCCATATACTGTCCCAGTATCTGTTCTGTCTGTACCTATCTGTGCTTTTGTGGACTCAAAGGTGCCTGTTGTCACCATTTGTACCAAAGACATGTCACATAAAAAAATGGAATTATGACTGATTCTTTTATTCTGAGGTTGTTTGTCCTGTAGGCTTGCAATGTACTGGAGATGGAATGACCAGTCCTTTGTCAGGATTTGTTCGATCTCTGCAGCACGACTTCTCCTGATGAGTGATTCTTTTTATATAATTATTTTACAGCACTTTCTGATATCTTTAATAGTAATAAGATGCCTAGATACCAGCTGTCTAAAAATACCTAAGACATCTGATAGACTGAATAGGCACAAAGAGTGAAGTAATGAAGAAAGAACTGAAAAACAAAATAAAAATTTGGAAAGCAAATCAAGTATTCTAGAAACTGCAGTTTGATATAAAATCTTAAGGAAAAGATCTAGAAAGTACATAGAAAAATGAAGAAAACTTATTGAAAGAAAAAAATATGTTAAATAATGAAGAGTTCAGAATGTAAGTAGAGATGTGGGTAAGTGTTAAAATATGAAACAACTGGATGTACATTATCAATGCAGTATGGAGACACTAAAAACATAATAACTATAATCTTTTAGTTATGTCTTCTTTAGCAATGTTTAACTCTTTACTGAAATAGAGGCTCAGAACTGGTTGTTTTCTGGAATTTTTGCATTCCTGCATTTGACATGCTGATGCCTGTGGTTGTAATAGTCATCAAAGATTGACTATCATGTGCTATTTTTGATCAATAATAAAATAATAGCAATAAACAGTAAAAAAGTATGCATACAGTTTAGATTATTTTCTATTGTAAATGCACGGCAAGCCCTGTGGTGGGGAAGAACAATGCATCTGACTCCATGTTCTCAGAAGGCTAATTTATTACTTTATGATGAATTATTTTCTATTGTAAATGCATGGCAAGCCCTGTGGTGGGGAAGAACAATGCATCTGACTCCATGTTCTCAGAAGGCTAATTTATTACTTTATGATGCTATATTATATTAAAGAATACTATACTATACTAAAAAATACAGAAAAGGTGCTTACTGAATGCTAAAAAGATAATAATGCAAACTCGTGACTCTCTCCAGAGCCCTGACACAGCCTGGCCCTAATTGACCAATGAGTCAAAACAACTCACACCAGAGTGCAATCACGCAATCACCTTTGGGTAAACACTCTCCAAACACATTCCACATGAGCACAACACAGGAGAAGCAAATGAGACAAGAATTGTTTTTCTTTTCTCTGGGGGTTCTTGCTGCCTTTCAGCTTCCCAGGAGAAAAACCCTGGGTGAAGGAATCATGTTCAGAGAATCTGAATGCCACAATTTACAGTCTTCTTCAAAGAGAAGCCATCGGTAGATCAACTGGTATTTGTCATAAAATCTATTAGCAGATTGAAATGTAAGCCTTAATCATATTCATTTTTAAAGTAGGCCTTGCCAGTGAGCAGAGTGCCTGTGATCTCTGCAACTGGTGGGACATCTCTTTGGTCAGTAGCTGACTGCTTCTTACCCGCTTGTGGTAAAACTGCCAGACCCACCTCCATTAGCAGGCAAATCTCTGAATGCTGCTTTGCCCATTCATTAGTTTTACTTTGCAATCTTTGACCACATTGATAACCATTCTTCTTAAATCTGTATCTGATTGAACATCTATTTTTAGTGTACTGATCCTGCTTGCAAACAGAATAAGCCCCATTCCCTTCCATTCTTTTCCTGTGGGTTGTACAAAGTCAAAAACTGGAGAGTAAAGGACATGAGCCATCATTTGACAGTTTAGCTAACGGGAAAGAGAATGAGGAAGTTAAATATATCATTTTGTGCTCTACTCAGGGTTGTTCAAGGATTCTATGAAAAGAAAGCAAGCAGTTCCTTGATGGAAGAAAATATTGAGTAAAAGCACTGAAAATCGAGATTATTATCTGATGACAAGAAGCCTTCAGACAACTTTGCATCAGTCAGAGAGGATTCCAAATTTACAGAATTTAGTCAGAAATCCTTTTCTTTCTAAAAATTTTTCCAGATGAGGGAAGACAAGTAGACCTCAGAATATGATCAAATATATATATTTTTAAAAAATTTTACATGTAGAAGACAAATAAAATAGGTCAGCGTAATGGCACCTATTTACATGAGGAAACCTGTAGGATGACTAAATCCCTGTATATAATGAACTTCTTAGGGATCTTGAAAGATTATAAATCATTTAGGAACAAATTTTAAGCAATGTTTCTCTAAATTAGGGTGCATTTGTCAGGTAATATGGGAAGCTGCACTCTGCTGGCAGCTCTTTAAAGTGAGACTTTTTTCACTGTACACCCAGAGATCATCTAAGAACATTGAAAACCTGCAGGTGCTATTTGCCATCTACAAGGCACTACATATTTCAGGATTCCCCACAGAAACACCATTTGGGAATGTGCTCTAAAGGTTTCTCCTAGCGAGACATTGGTATCCCACTGAACTTTAATGATTGCTTGTGGGTTAAAACTGGAGGGGTATGTCAACTCTCAGGAAAAAAATGTGAATCAACTTGTCAAGACTCCTGGAGATAAAAGGCCTCCTACTTATCTCTGATAGACCTGATTGTGCCTTATTGTTTCACAGCTTTAAATATTCCCCTCGTTAATAGCAAGATAATTATCATTCCACCAACTCTGACAAAGTCACCATTTTTCAAAGTAACATTCCATACAAGATGTGGAGAAAAAAAGAAAACATTTAGACAAGACTATTAATAAGATGAACTTGCGCATGAATTTTGAGAGCATGAGTCTTACTCACTTTCAGTTGTAGTTTAATTTAGCACCACTACACTTCAGCAGAAGTTCAACACACTTTAATCGGACCAGGAAAATGGACAATTATTTTTTTTAAATACTGTGTCCAGGGTATGCCTGACAGACTGGTGGATAAACTATAATTTGAGCAAGTGTAAATATATGTACATACACACAAATACACACACATTGGGAGGTATTTAAAAGACCTGTAGGTGTGGCACTTGGGGATATGGCTTAGTGGACTTGGCAGCATTAAATTTATATTTAGACTTGATGATTGTAAAGGTCTTTTCCAACTTAAATTATCCTATGATTCTAAGATATGCAGATGACACCATGCTGGGGACATCAGCTAGTATGCTCATGTGCAGAATTGCCATCCAGAGGCTGGAGGAATGGGCCAATGGGATCCTTACAAAATTCAGTGCAGGCAAATTCCTGCATCTGTAAAGAAGCCATCCCCTGCAACAACACAGCCTGGGGGCTGCTGGGCTGGAGCAGCTCTCTGGAAGAGGCTGTGGAGGTGCTGGTGGGCAGAACCCAAACAGCAGAGAGGGCCACTACCCTCCTGGTGTGCATTAGCAGGGGCACAGTCAGCCAGTTAAAGGAAGGCATTATCTCCCTCTGTAGAGCACTTGGATCGCCCTCAGGACATTTTCCCCAGCTTTGGGCCACACTCTACACCAAAAGAGCAAATCTAAAGGATACTGACCAAGCTGGGAGAGACTGGATCACTAAGCCTCCAAACAGAGGCTGGATAACCAGAGATTGTTCAGGTGGGAGAATTTTTTTCCTGTGTAACACTTCAGAGTAGTTCCCAGGATGTTCAGGGATGGCTTGAGAAGATGGATCCAGGGTCTTCAGTGGTGCATGGACGAGAGACAATGGGTATAAACCGAAATGAGATGTTCAGATTGGATGTAAAGAGAAATGTTTTCTCCATGAGAAAAGACTGTCAGGTCACCCAGAGAGGTCAGGCAGGTGTGGGGTGTTTCAAGACCAGTCTGGGTAAAACACTGAGCAACCTGGACTGATCTCTCACCTGAGTTATGCCATGATACTATATTGTACTATATATTTAAGCTCTCTATTAGTATCTGTATTATTAAATAGATTTGTTAGAGAAACTAGAAACCCCTAGACTAGATGGATTATACTGGTAGAATATGATAAATTATAAAGAAAATTTAATTACAAAGACAGTGTAGGAAAGTTCTTAAACCAGCTGTTTCCCCTAGTTTCTACAGGTGCTTTAGATTGAGAATAATTTTATATATTCATATCATTTACTGAAATCAATAGGACTACTCAAGAGGTGAAACTAGGCACTTGAGGGCATACTGCTGGGCTATATTGTGCTCAATTCCAAAGAAACTGTTTCTGAAAAGCAGGATGGAATTTAAGGTTTGCCTACTAAAAATCTGAGCAAAAAATACTAATAAGCACTATGAAGAGTGCTCACGTCATCAAATGGAGATATTTCAATATACAGAAACAGGATTTTTGTACTTGGACTTTTTCATAAACTGATAAAACACATATTAAGACCTTTATTAAAACACATATTAAGACCTATAAAGGTCTTAATATGTGTTTTAATAATTTTACATGTGCTGTTTTAAAACACCCCTGACAGAAAATCAAACCTGATTTGTTTTGTCTGCATAAGCAAAAAATAATTTTTGCTTTGAAGAATAATGTGAATAAATAATCAGCCAAGCAATACTTAGTAGGAATGGCATTGTTTTTAAAATGTCCATGAAGATATGAACAGAATATATTATGTATTCTCAGATCTTGTATTTCAGCTTTCACTTGAACATTATGAACAGGTCTAATAAAGAAAAAATTTACTTCAGTACAAGAAAAAAAAAAACCAAAAACAAAAAACAAAACAAAACAACAAACCAAAACAAACCAAAACAACACCTCCAGGTAATTTCATAGAGCAGAATGCTCTTCTGTTCACCTCCGCATTTTTCTTTTCATTAGTTTTCTATGATCCAGTTTATATTCCTTACAGTTTATGCCCAATGGCTGAGATAATGGAGCTAGCCAGAAGGTAATTGCAAGAAGTGTTTAAAATAAACCATATTGGTATGTGTATAAAATCAATTGCAAAAATTATTGTCAAAAAGTATTTTAAAGCAACAAAAAGCAGAGTATACAGTAAAGCCAGTTTAGGGGGAAAACTAGCCCATTTTTTAACTTATATTTAAATAACTATGGATTTAGGCTTATGACAACAGGACAAAATATTGCTCTTGGGAACAGTGCTGCATTATTTAATTGGGGTTGCTGAGAACTAATATGAGCAAGCAGCTGATGGATTGTGTTTTTGCTTTACAAAAAGAAAAAGGTGTTTTTATGCATCATATATATTCTTGTTATGAAAATAAAGAGAATATTTGTCCAGAAATGCAATGAAGTTTTACACTCAATCTTATACCAATTTTATTGATTTAAAAATAATCTAATCTACACATCGTTAAACACAAACAAAACTTCCTGGAAGGATAGACTATATTAGATCGTGCCTCATAAAGGCACTGCCTTCTTTGCTACAGGAATCTCTTATGACATGAATGTAAATGCTAAAACCATCGTTGGTCAGAAATCAGTCTTAGAACTGGTCCTACTCTGTTCTGACTCTGTTATCTCTGGTTCAGAGAATATATTTACCCTTGAAATTATGAGCTTAGGGATCACTTTCAGAAATTATCATCTTTTTTAAAGACTTCTTCCTTCAAGCTTTTAGGTATAGCTTGACATATTTCTCTTTTTCAAAACGGAATAGACAATCCACTTACTTGAAACAAAGATTTAATCAATTTAAAGTTAGATTTGGAATGTCACCTAAACTTCTGTGTGTTATTCCTTTTAAATGATATTAAACAGCACAAACTTTAAGGATTCCTGTGCTTGGGTTGTTTCATGTTAACTTGTCCCTTGGGATGTTACGCCTGGGAACTGTTTCACAGAGCACTAATACCTAGCTTGTTCATTTAACTGATCTTGAACTGAAGAGTAGGCTCAGTGTAAGTAAAGTTTCTTCAACCCCACAAAATTTTGAAAAATCTGAACATAAAATTTTTTTTTTTTTTTTTTTTTTTTAAGGAATCTCTCAGAGACCAGATGTAAAAGCAGTAACCAAAAGGCAGGGGCAGGATCCAGGGAGGCCAGTAGATTCATGGTTGAAGAAGGCACCAAGGACAGAAAGAATCAATCCTCCTGTCTGGGATGGCAAGCAGGGGTAGTCTGTCTTGGCACAATCAGTAATTTGATTTCCCATGAAAGGAGTGAAATCTGAACTCTAAGATTACCAAGAGGGAAGTACATCCTCTGTCCTTGGAGAAAGGCACAGAGGAGGGGAGCAGAGCTGCTCTAGCTGAGCCAGTAATCTATTCATAACACCATGAAATTTGGTTCTATACTAAGAATCTACCAAAACTGACACAAACTGACATCCTGAACAAACAGGTTTTGATAGTTTTGCATAAGTATGTGCTTCCTGCTGGACAATGGTAAAGATTTTTTTCTGCCATATTACAGCACTGATTGTGCTGCTGGGAAAACAGATATCCACGAGATATTGTCATGACAGCGTGGGTTCTTTGGACTTTGCTCTTATTTGGGTTTTTGGATGTCCAACCTCCTTTACTCTGGTGTGCTTACTTTGTCTATAGATCATGTCAGAGAAAAATCATGTTTGTGATGACCACGGGCTGTGATGCAGCTGCAGCACACAATTACAGCCAAGTGTAACTGATATATAATCCTGATGCCATAGCACTACTGATTTTCATCAGTGGTAGTCTTAATCTCCAACGGTCTCCACACACCCACTGAGCATATACAACACGACTTCTCAGTCAGCAGCCGTGTACCGCTCATACTCTCTATTCCTTTATTGAAAACAGTTAGGAAAATGGAATGTTAGTGTGTTATGAGTTTCTCTTTTGTTTCAAGCTCCAGTGATGTAGAGATCCCATCCATTTCTCCACCACTCTTATTACAAAGTACTTTTTAGCCTGTCTACCTCTGAATTTTCTCCAGACATGCATGAGGACATGTCTGCCAGTGAAACTCAACTACCAGTGAATTTTCAGAGTGTGTATAAAACAATGCATATAGGTACCTCTAAAGTTCCTGTTTATTTGAAATAATATTCCTTTTTTCAGAGTCACCTATGTGTACTGCTAAGTGCCTGAAAACTACCATGTAAACATCTGTCACCTGACATGCTCCAGCACACAGTGTAAGGCAAGAAACCACTCTCCCTCAACAGGTGTAAAAGAGCTGCCTGTATTGTGATTGATTAGCTAGTATTTGAAATCTGTTTCAAATCAGAGGTGAAATTCAGTAACATATTTTGGGTATTTTTTTCCAAAGTATTTCCTGTCTCCCTGGTTAGAGATGGAATAAACAAAAAAAGACAGATTTCATTTTTCAGATGTTCATGCAGTGTTTTTAGCTAAATATTTGTCAAAAAGCATCTTTCTCATTGTTTCCTCCCTCAGCTAAATTCACTTATCCTAACTTTTTAGTCCTTTACCCCGAGACATTCCACACAGCTTGGAAATTCCTCTGCCATAGCATTTGTTATCTATTCCAGAAACACCTTGGCTTTTCAAGAATCTTGTTTCAGCCTCTTTGTGAAAGGACTCTTTCAAAAGCTTATATTGTTTCGGCTACCTCCAAATAGGAAGATTTAGTTGTTCCTTCATTTAACCTGAAAGAGAATTATCTTGCATGCTATCATCTTCAGTGATAGCTGATTGTTGATAGATGGAATATGTTATTATCAATAAACAATAACACAAAATGCAGTGAGAGAGAGTATGAAAAGCTTCAACTTTTTTTGACTAGAAAGCAGAATAAAATGCTTGATGTTATTATAATTTTATATATTAATATTGGATGTTATTATTATTTAATTTTTAATTTTTTTTATTTTATTGTCTTTTTATAACAAGTTGTGTAGGTAAGATACTGGCCTTTTGGTGCATTTGGTATACTATAATAATATCAATATATTGATATTTGGTATAATATATATATAATTATAATAATATCAATAAATAACACCATGCAATCCATACATGGATTATAAAATATCACTTTAATTAAATAAATCATTAAATAACTAAAAGATTGATTACATTATCCAAGTGTGCTTTCACCAGCAATTTTATCAGGAAGACAAAGAAGGAGAAGACATATAAAAATGTAAATAATCACATTCTCTTAGAATGACTATTTTCTCTTCCTGTTGGAATCACAGAGAAAGATGTGTCTATTTCTCAATGTACGGGTGAGGATCTACTCATTTGACAAGGTTATTACTGGTAGACAAGGTTAGATGTTCCCTGGGTGTCGAGAGCTGGTTCACAGCAATTTTTTTGTGCTTAATAATAGGTGTCAGTTCTTGAGAAATTATTTTTCTTTGACTTTTGTATGACTGATGGCCACATATTTATTCATAGTTGAATACCAACATTGTGAAACTCAGACCAGGTAGCTCCACTGGCCACATACTACTGATTCAATCAGGAGAGCACCATTGTTCTGGCTACCAGTGCTAGCATGGAAAATAAACTTCTGGGAAAATTTTTCTCAAAAAGCTCAGTGTACGTGTGCACTGAAGAACGGCAGGACATGAGCACCAGGGTTACCAATACATGTAAACCTCCTGTACATACAATTCACACAATTTGATTGTCATGGTCTGTGTCAACACAATGTATCATTTACTTGTCTCTCCACAAAGACTGTAAGGTATTTGGAGTGGTTAAATCTTTCACAGAATATAACAATTGTCTTGGATTTTTTTCAAAGTACAGATTAATCTCTACAATTATTCTGAATTTTTGATCCTCATATTTTTTTTTCTGACAAAATAATCGATTTCCTTTCTTTTTTTTTTAGTGTTGAGAGTGTACTTTACTTTTCAGCTAAAAATTTTGATATTCTATGTGAAAATTTACAACAAAATGGCATTCTTAAATGTAAACACTGTGACATTTTGAAAATGTTTTACTGGAATCAATTTTTAGAAACAAAGCATTCACTATCTTCAGTGAACTCATTCTAGCATAATTTTTTGGCATGTCAGAATTGTTACATTTCAAGATGAATCAAGTATTCCCAAAGAATTCTTTATGGAGCATGAATCCTGTTTTTCACACTGCTCTATCTTTTCTCTTTAGAGATCTTTCTGACAAGTTATCCCTCCTGAGAGTTTTCCATCTTTTTCTTCCCTATCTCAGTGTTTCTCCATCAAGCAGGAGTTTATTAAGTTTTGGTCAGAATTGTTGCTCTAGTTTACAGCCATAAAACCTCTAGCCTCTGTGAAAATCTGAAAAATCATTCTCTTACAGGAGAGGACTAAACATCCTCATAAAAAATACAGTTATTGACACAGACAAATAATTTCATGCTCTCAGCAAGTTCCATCATAGTAGATTGGTTTACTTATCTCAGTAAAGTAGTTGTATGTATATTTCCAAGACTAGCTGTATGTATATTTCCAAGACTAGTTGTTGCACTGTTAAAAAGTCCAAGCTTGTAACTGAGAAATGTGAAGAGCAGGAGCTACTTTAATTTTCCCTATAAAGTTTGAAATTTACCATTGCATTGTATTATCTTAGTTTTTATATTTTATATATTTTTATGTACATACATTTTTATATATTTTATCTTTTAATTTTTATATATTTTAATTGCTTTTGCATAATAGTCTACTAGCAAATGCTTCATGAAGACAGAAATAGCCCAAACCAGCACCACCTCCACCAAAAATCTCACTACCGGTAGAAAAAAATCTGGCCGTTTTAGGACTTACTCCCACATGAGTTTAACAAGTCTTCACCACTTATCAGACTGAAAAACAATATTCAGTCACTTCAGAGTAAGCGGGGCTGCTATTCAAGTTAATATGCTATATAATATACCTCTAACCTAGAAATGGTGAATGTTTAGGCTGTAAGGCTGTCCTTACAGGGACATTGTTACAGTCTGGGTATAAGATTATTTAAAATAGAAGGAAGATGATATTTTAAGAACTAGCAGGGTTCACAGAACACTAAGATACATAATTTTTAATTGATATAAGTATAACCTGTTATTGAAACAACAGGATTTAGAAATTTTTCAATTATATTATACGAAACACTGTTAAACACAGATTTTCCTTTAGCTCAAGATATTATTAAGCACCAAAAGAAATATATTGCTCATATCAAAATAAGGGTTATAAGACATAAAACATTTTTGTTAGTAGATCCTATGGGCATGTTATTAACATAAAGTATACTATCATAGTAAAGGAACATTTGAAAGAAAAATTGTGACCAAAAAATTATATCTGCCACATATTTAGATTGCTTCAGTGTTGATTGTGATGCTTTGGATGAATTACTGCATGTAATATATTAATTTGGCTAGCTTGACTATGGTTTAGAGTCATAGATTTTTTCATATTTCTTTCCTTATTTCTGATTTTTTAACATACTTTATATTATCATGTCATTCTGATTCAGTTGTTTAAAAAAAGCAAAAGCTTAGGAGCAATCTTAAGTTTTAAACTTAGCGGACTCCAAGCTTTTCACTTAAAATTCAAACAGCCAAAGAAAACCCCCAAAAATGAACAGCAATATTTATTTCTATTCCTCTTCTGAAACATATTGGGGCATTCTGTAAAAACTAAGAAAGTTAGGGTTTCTTAGAAATATTGATTATTTAGCCATGTAGTGACCCACATCTTTGAACCCTTGTGATCACAAATGGCAGAGAGGCTCAAATATCTTGAATTCTAGACCAAGGTCACCTCCATAAAACCATGTTGTCTGTCACTCTAATTAGGGAAGGTAAGACAGAAAGATGTATTTTGCTGTTCATAATAATTTGCCTAATAACATTCAGTTCACTGAAGCAAGCAATAAGACAAAGGGCTTAGAGTAATAAACACTAATACCATGCTAAGATAAATGCTTTAGTGTCCTCTCCTGGCATTTAAAGTCTTCCTTAAAAAAAATCAAAAAAGTTTGAATGACAGTGAACTTTGAGCATATTCTGTATGTTCAAGCCCACATAAATTACTTGAGTTCTCTGCAATACAGTGATTTCCTTAGGGAGGAGTCACACGTGACTGTACTGATAGAGCACTATTTCAGCACATGCTGTCACCTGCCTCTTTTAAATCCAATCCTCTGGTCAAACAATAAGTGAATAAAGCAAATGATAACAAAAGAAAAAAAACCCCAAACCAATCCAAAACAAAATCCCATCTGCTCTTACTGTGGAAGACAACCCCTGCTTCCAAACTTCTGCAAGTTTTCCCACCTGGGCTTAGAACTGTGAGCAGATGCATCTTTTGTGGGTATCCTAGGTGATGCTGATATGAGTAGGGCTGAGAGAAAATTAAACAGATTTATAAAGCATGCTTGTTTATACTGTTCTTTCTCAATATTAATTCAACATTCTTGAAAATGCTTTGTATCCTTCGATATAAAGCAGATTCTATTTTCATGCCTTGCACTGCAATGTCTTTGACACATGCTGGTTATCTGTGTCCAGAATGGGCAAAGTCAGTGACCCGTACTCCTTAGTAACTGATGTTCAAGCTTTCTATTGCATTCTTAAAAATTAATGTATTTCAATCCTGACCTTCATCACTTGTTCTGATCCCAGCCCTGAACCTTTTCTAACCAGAGACTAGCAGCGATAAATAATGTGTTACATTTTGTAATGGTTTTTTACTGTGAAAAGAATATCACATAGAAGTCCAATGAGATCACTGGCTGTATTTCTGCTTGTGCTGACAGAAACATGGCTCTCAAACCTGGAAGTGGTTTACATGCTTTACACCCAGCCCACCCAGGTCAAGCTCTAAACACAGCTGTCACAAATGAAGATTCTTCATATGTTAGGAAAATGAGTAATAGAAAAGTTAAGTAATACAACCTTTATTAGAATAATTCATAGAGAAAAGTTCAAAAGGAAGTACCTTGGTAAGCCCTAGGTATGCTGATGCTTTTCTACAGTGGTTAGTCTTAAAGAGACTTTGTTATCTTTATGCTGATTCTTAAGAAACTGGAATAAAACTCACTGTTTCCAATGACAGCATAAGATGGTGTTGGATGTTCATGATCTTCTAATCAGTCAGAAGGTTCTAAAGCTTACTGGTGTATGAATCATTTAACCTTGATCCAATAATTAGTACGCAAAGGAATACCTTTAGTCTTATATCTGTAGATATGCATAACATGTGCAGATTTGTGAGCATGTTCATATATGTGCATGCACTTCACAAAGGTGAAATACTGAGTTAATAAGAAACACAGAGATTTTCAACAAATGAGTTTGTATGTATTTCCCCAGTATCTACATCTGCTTCAAATTCAGATATACTCAGATTACTTAAAAAAATTTAATAATTCTACCTTTATTCTTAATGAGGCTAGTTCAAGACATTTGCTGTGCTCTCACATCAGGGTAATTAGAAGCCTAGGAAATAAAAACACTCTTCAGATAACATTCTGACTTTTGAATCAAGATTAAGGAAAACAATTTTGACATTTTCTGCAGCCATGAAAATTATGGAATGTATTGTAATCAAGTGGTCTTATCTTAAAGGAATCAAAGGTGTTGGATTCACTCAAGAGTGCAGAGGTGTATTAAAACCAACTGGATTCCACAAACTAACTCAAGTTGAAGTCATTAGAAAACCATATAATTCAGAAGAAGGTCCAGATCATAATTTGCATAAATTAGGGCTAATGAAGTTTCATGCTGCTGATTTATTGTGGCCTCAGGTAGGCCTTATGTGAAACACAGGCAATACAAGGGCTTTTCAATAGCTCCATTCATGGAGCAGAGCTCTGCTACAGAGAGAGATCCTGTAAATCAGCCTAACCCATCATACCCTACCTAACCCATTATAAAAACACATTAATTAATCTAAAAATTTGCTAGATTCATAGAATCATAGGAGTGCTCATGTTGAAAGGGACTTAAAAAATCGTCTAGTCTCAACCCTCCGCCTACAGGACAGAAGGGACACATTTCACTAGCCCACTCATAATATATAACAATATTAAAGTTTATAACCTGCTATTGATAACGTTCTATATTTTAAGTTAAGGTTATCTTCCTGGCAAATCTTACTTTCTGGCCCAATATTACACTGAGCTCAAGAAGAACATCTTTGACGTCACAAGGTCCAGTTTATGAACACTTCAGAAGACACATGAGAACTACAGGCATCTCTGTAGCCAATTTTTTTCCTACCTGAAAGATAATCAGCATGATTATCTTTCAAGAAACACAATTTATCTAGAATTTGAGAGCAAAAACCTGCTGAGTAAAGAGGAGTTTATTATTTATGACACTGATTTAAATATAAAAGAAAGACCCATCTATGTTTCATTAACCTTTATCAGAAAATACAGCTTTGCAGGTAGTAACTAGTCCTTCAGATCACCTAGGTACTGCTGGTAACAAGAGGTCCTACTCCCCAAATGGTTCTGTATGGTCCCCTCTAATTATCTGAAGACTTGCCATTTTTCACAGAATTTCAACGGTCTGTAAACAGTCTGGAAAAACAGTCTGGAAAAACAGTCTGTAAAATCTAGTCACTCCTCACGTTCTGTACTTTTTTTTTTTTCAGATTCTCCCTTTGTTATTTGTTATGTCCAACAATTTCTGTTCAGTAGTTTCTCATTTTCTCTTCAGTAAACCTCAGGCCAGGATCCCCTGCCTGTGTACTTTAACAATGTTCCCCCATGAAGAGGAAAAATTAGTAAGCCAAAGAACTGCCTGTGGTTATTTAAGCTCCCCTAGAAATTTTCCAAAGAGCAATTAAGTCTAGTATTCTTCTAAATTTAACTTTAGGTGACAACATTCCACTTAGGTAATAACATTTTGTACATGCCTTTTATTCTCCCTCAAAAGAAGGAAAAACATCTCACCCCTATCCCCTCAGTTCCCAATGTTATTGAATCTACTAGAAGAAAGTCTGACCTCAAGAAACTCCCCAGTCCCTTCATGTTTTCATCTGTCTGATGCAAAATGTCTTTATTAGCAAGTGAGCAGAGGGAATTTATTGGAGGCTCCTTCACTACAGCATTTATTTTATCTCTTGTAGTTCATATTTAACTTTGCGTGAAGGCACAATCTGCTGTGGCTTTCTTCACCTGTGACTTGAGATGAGGGTATCTGCTTAAAATACACATCATTCATGGTTTTCAGATTCACATACATTCATCATTCATGGTTTCCAGGGGTGGAATGAGAGCAGGGTCAGCCCCCCAGCTCCAGCTGATCAGGGACAGGCCCTCCTTCCAATGTCTTTTCATTGCCATTAAGTAGAATTGATTCAACTAACCTTAAATACAACTCTACTCTTTCTACCCTCATGAGACAGCACCTAATGGCAAATTGAAAGGGTTCGCAGCTCCCCAAGGTAAAGCCAAATGATAACAAGTAGAGGCAGCTTCAGAGAATGAGGAAAAAATTGTATTGATTAATATGGGAAAAAAGTAAATACATGAAAATATATGAAAAGGAGTGGAGAAGTAAATCCAATAAGATATTAAAAATGTGTGAAACACACAAAAAATTCAGAAGCCTAGAGTAAAGGAGGAAAAACACCAGAAACCATTCCAGTGAGGAAAGAAGAGAAGGCTCATAATATGGGAAATTAAAAGAAAAATATTGCCAAAATATGACAAAATATATGGAGTGATAGTTGATCAGTAAAGAGGGAAAGATCTTGAGAGGAATTATTTTAATGAAAAATCAAGCAAAAAGGCCTATTTCCCTGGAGTAGAGATTATAGTTGTCCTCCTAGTCATAAAGATTTCAATAATGTCTGTTAAAATCTTAAATTGAAAATATAGCAGGAAATTAAACTCTAATTAAGGGGTGAAGGGTTGTTTTAATTTACCGAGGTATGTTTTTAAAAAGCTTTCTTCTAAACTGAGAGTGTGCTGAGCAATTTTTAAGTCCAGATTATAAATTTAGTTGTTTAAGAAGAGTTTCGAAACTGAATGTTCATTATCCAACTTTTAGAAATCCTTTAAGACATTTTTAATCCACTGAATCTTGAAAATGGTTCTTTTATCAGATTGTTTCAAGTCAGAAGTTAGGTGTCATGATGAAGAGCACAATGATCATAGTCATGCTTAAGCATATCTGCTTCTTATAGGCAAAATGAAAATTTGTCAGTTCTAAAATAAAATAAAATATTAAGGTAGGAATTTAAAATAAGATATCAATATTTTTAAGGGGACTGTTGATTAATTGTATTTTAAAAAAATAACAGTAAAACTTACCTTACTTTCATGTAAACTTTGTTTTGCAAGACAGGGGTTTTTTTTGAGGTTTTCCTTAGTGAGAAAATTTTTAATTTCTGTCTTAGGTCAAATAACCTCTTTTTAGCCTTGAAAAGTGTCTTCTTCAGTGCTCATTTGCTGACTATTTATGGGAAAAAAATGCCTAAAAGCACCATCCAATTTGAACACTTAGTTCCTGTAACTGATTTATCTACTGCAGTCAGAAGAGAGGAAGTGCGGGAGATGCTACCATTTGCTCTTACATGAGTCAGACCTCAATTTTGCCAACTTAGAGACTGGTGTGGCTTAATCCTGCAAGTTGTGTAGCCCCACAATAGTTTTCAAAGGCCTTGTGTGCCCTGGGCTCTGTGCTGGAGGCTGGAATGTGTGGGTGGCCAGGCTGACCAAGCCAGTGGCAGCACCTTGGAGCTCCTCCAACGCACAGGGACCTGCTGCAGACCGCAATTCAGACAACACCCAGGGCAAAATAGTAGCCTATAGGGGTGCATCAAAATTAATTTCTACCTTCCCATCAGCACCTTACATGTGAAAAGAGAGATAAGCCAGAGACATGCTGTGCCACTTAAAAGGTTTATTTGCAGAGGTGTACAGACCTCAGATGGATTTTGACCAAATCACTGCACAGCTCATCTGAGCTGCCTTCCCATGTGTTTGGCTGGAGGCATCTGCCCTTTCCCATAAAAAGTATCTGTTGACTATAGAGCTAAATAATTAACACTATATGTTTAAAATCTTTCTTTAAAACACTATATGTTTAAAATCTTTCTTTAAAACTGAGAATCAATGTGGCTCCAGTCCATGATTTGAATTATAAACTGCTCTTGGAACTCAATAATATTTACTAAGTAAATATATTCTTTCAAATGCACTTAAGTAGTGTATACATGACCTTATATCGTTAGAACAGAAGCGCATTTAATTGGCAAAATATCAGAGAAAATAGGAAGACATTTTTTTTTAGATGTGTCCCACTACTTTCAATAGCTCTAGAATACTAAGGGAATATTTTTATTGGGCTGTCTGTCATCACCCTAAAAAAACACTATGAAATTTTTCACAATATTAGGTAGCCAGAGATTTCATATTGAAATCTGAATGTCCAAGAACACAACCGAGCTTTAGCTCTCACTAAAGTTGATTGAATTTAAAAATCACTAAGTAGACAAAAATATGGCACAGTTTATAAAATACTACCATTTTATATATCCTAGTAATATTATTTATAATAATAAATAAATAGTCCCATTTTAAAATTAAGAAAGTGGAGAAATAAAAAATTACAGCTGTGTTTGCATTTCATGATTAAAGGTAGTAAGGCAATGTGGAGATGGTTTACTGAGAAGGGAAATAATATTTTATTGATATAAATTCTCTGTATCTTCAATAAATCATGATTTAAAACCACACATATTCAACTTGTATTTATATTTAGGCCTAGCTTCCAGTCTAATTTCTCTGACGGCAGTGCCAAATTAATCTGAAAGCCATTCTGAAGGGTGAAAAAGCTGGAAGTACAGGCTCTTCCAGGTTAACTGGACTCCTCCAGGTGGCAGTGAATCGCAGGCATCACGGCTCCTCGGGGCATCATTGAAAACCCAGTCACAAATATACGGGTCATGTGTGAGAGTGCGCAAAAACAACTTTTCTCTTTTTTTCTTTTTTTTTTTCTTTTTTCTTTTTCTTCCCTTGGCAGACAGCCTGCCTGCCTACCGAGCAAAGAAAGTTTAACATTCAAGGAGGGCAAATCTTTAAGGCTGGCACTCTGGAAGGAGATTATGATGACCTGTCAGCGACCCTATTTTTATTGCTCCTAGTGAAAAATATATCTTCTAATGGGTTGTCGCAGCCTCTTGCACTGGAACAGAAACAAAAGTGTGCAAAGTCTCCTGCAGAAGAATTAGAGGGGTGTCCGCCGCGAGCCTGCCAGGGAACCACCAGATACTGCTGCTGCTGCTGCCACTGCTGCTGCTGCTCCCATCACTGCCGCTGCTGCTGCTGCAGCTGCTGCTGCTCCTGCTGCCACTCCTGCTGCCGCTCCTGCTGCTGCTGCTCCTGCCGCTTACTGCTCCTGCCACTGCCACTGCTGCTGCTGCTGCTGCTGCTCCCATTACTGCCACTGCCGCTGCTGCTGCTGCCGCTGCTGCTGGAGAAAATGTTTCCTACAGCTGAGCATCTGGGGCCCGCCACTGCCATGCAAAGCCTTGAAATAATTGTTTGAAATGGCGAGGGATGTGGCACTGGGAATTGAGCACTAAAAAATTTCTGTTACAAAACACAACAGAAATGTTTAAACAAAGACATATGGCCCTGAAAACACTAAGTGCCGATTTGTTTGGAATAATAGAAGTTATAAAAAATTTGAGCGCATCAAGTGGTTTTCCTTAGCTCTTTGCAGCAGTAAAGGTTGGGATAGGGGGTTGTTCAGCTCAATCCCAATTATTTTGGCTATAACACGCCAATAAACAAACAGATACTAAATTTTACCTAGTCATACCTAATCACTTTACCTAATGATAAACTGAAGCAAATTCTATGATGAAATTATAAGTCCCCCCAAAACATCTAAACAAATTCATAGCTAAACAAAAGTTCTGAGAAAGGATGCTCGTGGCCAAATTTGGATGCCTGAAGGATTATTCTGAGTCACAAAAATATAACATTTCCACAAACTCAAAATTTCAAACAAAACCCCCAAGTGTCTCTTCATTAGGATCAAAAATGTGAATGTAAGAACCAAAGCCTAGACTTAGTTTTACAGGTTTCCTGCTTTTAGCTTGGAGGTGCAGTGGCACTCAGGAAATGAAGATGTAAAAATAGCATTGTCTTAGTCAAAGATTTGGCCCATATAAGTAGATATCTCTTCCAGCTCATAATGATGTATTTGATTAAAAAAAAAAAAAAAAAAAAAAAAAAAAAAAAAAGGAGTCTCACAAAAAGATTCCTATTTATTTCCATCATATATGTTCCAGGAAAAAAGTGCTATAAAGGCAGGCACTGCCTTTTTATTATGCATGCATTAAAGCAGTCTGAGGTACTACCTTCAGACAAACTAGAAAGTAAAGTTTTATTTGTTTTACTGGTTTTGGAATTATTACTATTTTTTTGCAACTAAGCTATGCCCTGACACAGCTGCTTTCCTTAGGAGCAAGGAAGTTGTCAGTCATTGGAGTGAAGTCCACAGGAGCTGAAGATGCCTTGTTCAGCAGCAGCAGCCAGGCCTGGCAACACATTACCAACAGACATTGGGATGAACACAAACCTCCCTGGCTTCAGAGCAAAGCAAAAAAATGCACTTCCTTAGCTTATTTCTCCTGTCACTTCTCCGAATGAGAGTGAAGAAAGGGAGAGGAGAATAAGGAAACAAAGGAAGTAACGAAAACAAAGAGAATTAAGGGATAGGGGAAAGGTAGTAAATACTCCACTTCTCCTTAAAAATTATCCTCACTGAAAAATTAAAACCATGAACTACACACAAACCATTATCAACGTGAGATTCCAAACTTAACATTAGAAAATGTCCAGAATTCATAATTTTAGGCAAACTTGGGTATCCAAAGAGACAGATTCCCCCACTTCTAACTGTGACATGACAAAAGATTATGGGTATCAGGACCAGAAGTGAAATAGACTCGTATTACTTGAAAGTCCAGTCTGATCAGGTCCATGATTTTGGTTTGAGTGGCAGTGTGACCATTAGAAAGATCATTAGGAATGTATCACACACTACAATTAGATATGTGACATCTGATGTGCTCTCATCTTCTGAGCACCTGTGGTTTGGACCATTTTTTGTGGTCTGTAGGGTGTACTTTTATCTGCATGACCTGAATTTTGTTTCCTATTGGTTTTCATCAGTTATGGGCAGTTCAACATCTCTTACCTTTTAAGTAGTTTCACAGACTTAAGCTCTGCATCTTATTAAGCATCAGTATTTGCATTTTTTTGAAACATTCAAGGCATTTCAAATTCTCTTTAACCTCAAGTGCATGGAGTAATTATCAGATTGGTGCATAACCAGAAAACCACTTCTATTTTCTAACTGTTGGATATTACCCTTTACTCCATTAATGGTCTGTTGATAGAGGTTTATTCCAGATGTAAAATATAATACAATAATTAACTACGTCTCCATCAATTGGACTTGATGTTACACAGATGAAATTACAGTGTCTTCTCTCTTCTCTCCTTTATATGTCCCAACTGTGATATTAATAAAATAGCCAATGAAAATATTACTGCCTTGTTACATTTTTTTTTTTAACTGGCATTTCATTTACAGGATGCTACGAGGGGTCACCAGGGAGGCTTCAGCTACAAGAACAATCAGTATTTCTAATTTAGAGGATATCTGCATTTTCATTGAACTGTACACATTCATGTAGAATAATTTGATGAGTCACTGTTTTCTTGCCATGATCTAAAAAAGGGGTTTCTTTGAATGTCTTAAATTCAGTTGAAAGTCTTACATTTTCAATTGTTTACTTTACTGGAGGAAATAACAGTATGTCTTGCACTGACTTTTCTGAAAATTAAATGTTTAATTAATTGACATATACAACCATAAAAATAAACACTGTTAATGTAATATTTTTGTTTTAATAATGCATTTAATTTAAATATGCAAATAGGAGATAGGAGGTCTTGTTTTTCTGATAAACAGATGTAGATGCATATGTTTAAACACCTGCTTTTAAGGCAGGAACTGAAGACTCAGACAGGATATAAGCTTTTACCTACGGGATTGCAGTGTTGAGAATGATTTTCCATGTCAGAAAGCAATCCCAAAAGTGACCTTTATTCTGTCAAGTAGTCTGTAGCAAGGAAGTTTACAGTATGCAGTCTTGGTCAGCCATGGAGACCACGTACAAGTTGGTTGTGATTTAGATCACATCAGTTAATGTCAATTTACTTTCAGAAAGCAAGGCAGCAAATAGGAAGAGTTCCTGCCATTCCTACTTCAGCTGGGTTATTCTTTTCCAGTCAGACTCTGATCTGATCCTCCTCCTCCTCTTGCAGGAATGTAAGTAGAACAGTTTGATATTATATTTTAATTATTAATACTCATTACTGTCTCCCACTTACCACAGTAGTATGACTATGCAAGTAATATTTGACCCCGTGCTATGAAATGCACAGTGATTAGAGGTTCCAATTGCTGTATCAGAACTTCATTATTCCTATCACCATAAAGATGCAAAAGCAGTCTGGATGAAATGTTGATTCATCAATTAATCATCAGTGAAACCTAAGCAATAACTCTCGGTATGGCAGAAAGTAAACATGGCAAAAGAACTTTCATACCTATGGCTGTGAGTTTTCAATCTATTTTTCACTGATCTGACTGTAATTAAATCAAAAAGCCATTCTGAGTGATAGTATTTTCTTAAGGTAGAATGTTGTTATTAATCAAGTTTTTAGTTTTTTCATCAGTGAATGTAAATATTTCTTGGATGCTGGGAGTTTACACAACAGCACATAAGTTTAGCAGATTGACATGTGTGCATCTGCCCTATTTCTTATCCATCACACTTTTTTTTCCCCCAATTTCCTCTTTAGGCTTATCTATTACTTATATTGAGTTACTTACTCTGCATATTTTATTTCAGTATTTTTCACTGAGACAGGTCAGGGCAAGTAAGTACCATGTTGAAGAAAATGGTCTGAGAAATTTTTATCTCCTTAAAAGCACAATATAGGGATGATTATCCCACTGTTTTCATCACTGGTGTAGCCTTCCCTGGAGTACTGTGTGCAGTTCTGGGCCCTAAAACTTAAGAAGAATGGGATGGTCTAGAGAAGAGCAACAAAGCTGGTGAGATGGCTGGAAGTCCTGTGTTGTGAGGAAAGGCTGAGGACTTTGGGCTTGTCAATTTCAGAGAACAGGAGGCTGAGGGGTGGCCTCATTGCTCCCTACAGCTTCCTGAGAAAGGGATGTGGTGGATGAGAAGGGGCTGAGCTCTTCTCTCTGGTATCCAGTGATATCCAGTATGGAAATGGTTCAAAGGTTCATAGTTGCACAAGAGGAGGTTTAGACTGGGCATAAGGAAGGATTTCTTTACCACGAAGGTGTTCAAACACTGTCAGTGTTTAAGAGGCTTTCGGACAGCACACTTAACAATATCCTTTGTCTTCTGGTCAGACCTGAAGTGGTCAAGATGTTGGACTAGATGATCTATGTAGATCTCTTCCAACTAAAACAACACATCCTGTTCTGTTCTGTTCTGTTCTATTCTATTCTATTCTATGCTCTGATGAAATCACCATGTATTCTATTCTGGTGCAAAGAAAAGTCTTATTCATATTTTATGTTTTGCCTCTCCTAATGATGTTTTACATTTAGAAAGGGATACTCTGGGTTTTAAAGAAGAGAAAATTTGAAAAAAAATCCAAACTATTCTGCTGCATTGGAAATTAAGCACTCTGCATGCTCCTGAAAATAGTCTATATTATAGTTCTGTGTAAATGCTTCTTGTGATCCCCCCAAGACCATTGCAACAACTTTAATACTGGTTTGTCATTTATTGCATTTAATAACCATCTCTCTCAATGAAGAGACATTATTGGAGATATTAATTCTGCTGTTGTTTATCTGATACAAAGAGAGCTCAAACAATGCAAAACAATAGTTCACATGAAAGTCCATGAACATGACAGTTTCTGCTGGACCAGAAGTTAACCCACACTCTGCAGTTAAATTAACACTATAAAAGTAGAAAATCCTCTTAGAAAGGAATGGGTACTCAGATCACAGCATCATTTAAAGTACACTAACCATTACTTTATAGACTTGGGTGCACACACTTGTGTGTCTCCAGTAAAATAAGTTCTCAGTTCTTCACTGTGACACTAAACAATGTCAGGTCATGTGCAATGAGGTGCCTGGCAACCTCTCAGGCTATGGCTGCCCTATATAGTACAGCCCAGCAGCAGGAGATGGGAGCAATGCTGAGGACTGCCATGCACAGTACATGCTTTTCAGAATTTTATTTCAGGCTGGCGGTAGCCTGGCCCTGAAGGACTGAGTGCCCATCAGTAATTGGAGGGAAGAAAGGTACTTTTGGAATACATTTTCTACTTTCTCACCACCCAAAGGGGCAAGAGAAAAAGCACTTCAGGAGTTTCAAAGGAGCCACCTGGAATGACAGTGCTGTTACCATTGTCCAGAGGGCTCTATACAGAGACACAAGGAAAGGCTTTTCAAACGCATACCCCCAATCCAAAATAAAAAAGTAATGAAGAAGCACCTGTAGAAGTGTTATTAGGTGCAAACTTTAATCCACCCTGACAGTTGAAGGGAATGAATTGTGGCCTTCTCGGCTTGGGTTAGTGATGTAATTAGATAAAACAGTGGTAGTATCAGTGGTGCTTGTCTGGCTGCCATTTCCTGAGAGAAAACCCACTGTGCACCTTAATGAAGTCTTCTGTACAACCACTTTGTGTGCTGTTTGGTGCCTGCTGTACTCACACTTGAGAATACCTGCCAAATCTGGCTGTTCACAGAATTTAGGCATATGTTTTTTGTGATCAGATCCTGAGAACCAGGCCCTGCAAATTTCCTGTAAAATTGGTTTGGAAGGTTTTCCAGTTCGTGGGCAGGTTCTTCCTGTGGCCTTTAGCAAACCACTGCCCCGAGTGGTTCAGACAGAAGCTGTTATGCCACTTCCTAACCTATGGTCATACAGCCATTTATATCATATATATACTCCCAGTAAAGAACAGGAATGGAATTAATGGAAGAACAGGAATTTGGTGGTTTTTGTTACTTTTTGGGTTTTTTTCCCTGAAAATATAATTTTCTTGAACCATTGCAATGGGGGTTGGAATTAGGGTACTTAAAGAGTATCAGGAATGTGCATTGAGTCTGTCATATACCTTCATCAAAACCTCAAAATGAGATAAGTAAGTGCGTAACAGAAATTTTTAAAGCATTTGAGGCTAAGTTTTACTGA
This sequence comes from Onychostruthus taczanowskii, assembly GCF_017590055.1. Classification (NCBI taxonomy): domain Eukaryota; kingdom Metazoa; phylum Chordata; class Aves; order Passeriformes; family Passeridae; genus Onychostruthus; species Onychostruthus taczanowskii. Next base: position 2,025,274 of record NW_024499239.1, read on the forward strand.
CTGTAAATAAAAAGAGACAAGCAGGAAAAAAATTAATAAAAGTAGCATCAAAAAGGAAGTAAATCTTCTGTTGTCTTTAAGCCTGGATCTACTGGAGGTAAGCAGGGATATGCTTGTGTGACCAATATTTCAAAAAAGAAACATACAATTTTCTGATTTTTTTTATAATAATCTGAAACCCACTGAGAAAAAAATCACAGTGTATCCAGGCAACTCAGAAATCTCATCTTTTCTACTTAACATTTTTAAGTCAATATTGATAAATATTCAATGAGTTATCACCATACAAAATGCAAATATTTCCTTTTTTTGTCTATAGTGAAATATAATAGTTTCAGCCAGTATCTTACTTTTTCATATCTTGCTGATATTGTAATTGTATTTAAAAGTTCTTTTTTTTTTTTTAACTTAAAAATTAATTGAGAGTGATAATCCAAGCATTAGCATTGTTGTTATTATTATTATTTACATTTATGTTCTATCTGTTGTGGAAATATCCACAGAGAACCTCAAAGGCATCACCTTCACTGGTTCAATTATTCAGGGAAAGCCTCAAAATCAGTCCTGGCAACTGCATGACACAAAGGGTCTGTCTTTAACTATTTTCATATGCTTAGAGCTTTAAAATTACATTAGTAAACATTGAAGGTCTCAGAATGATATCTTGGTTTGTTCATAGAATTTGATTTTTTTTTAATATATTCAGCATAATGAGTAAAATATGATTAATTTCTAGCTATAGAAAATCCTTTAGTCTTCTGATGTGTTATTTATTCGAGAATTTAATTTTAATTAGTGAGAGCCATGGAATGGTCACAGGGGAATAAATGAGAACAGAACTATTAGGGCGTATATAGTTCAGCATATAGACCTCAGCTGCTGGTGGATCACCTTTTCCAAAGACCTAAAAAACAATAAGATCAGCAAGATTCTACTGATTCTGACTCAGCATTGCTGCCTTGGTGGACAGCAGCAAGCAAAAGTGCACATGATTTGATTTTGGTAAATAATATGTGGTAATACAAATTGGAGATGACAGGTTTTCAGCTTTTTTTCAACTCTTCCCTTTTATCAAACGAAGAATGTAGTTCATTTAGTACCAGGTGAGCTTGTGACTGTGAACATATACATAAAAATGGTAATGAACAGTTTTTTCCTGCACTACAGATGATTATCCTATGAATATCTTTATTGTCTATTTTATCTAGCTTGGAAGAATCAGATCTCAGCTTCAGCAAATAAGCCTGAACCACACTGATCAGGTACACTTTAAGTAGCTGTGATTTATGATATTCAGTTGCTAAATTCAGACATTTTATATTATATTGCTATTTTGTAGATTTGGGAATCTAAAGTGATACCAATAACTTAGGGAGTTCATTTTTTTCCACACAATTGGAGATTTCATGTCTGGAAACTTTCATTATCCAAAGGCAATGAGGAGATGGGAGTAGTTTAGAAGACTGTAGTCAAATTGGTTGAATTGCTACTTTTGTTGCAGATCAAATTGAAATCTTTACAGGTAAGATAAGAAAGCTGGTTTGAAGAGCAGCTGAGATCAAGCAAAAAGTGAAATAAAGGAAACATGTCTATGTGATACTGCTGGGATAGTCACAGCACACACTTCTCAATCAACATCCGACACTGATGAGACTCCCTCAGAGGAAAGTTTGCACAGAGTATTTATTTCATCAATATCATTAGTTTAGTGATGAATGACGATGAGAAGACAAAATACATAGACATGTAAGGCAGTGCAGTAGCAAAAAGAAAAATGGAAATTAGGAAAATTTTTTTTCATGTTATCAAATTAATGAATAATTTCTGATCCATCCTTTTAATAGCATAAATTTACTTTTTCAATATTCTTGTTCCCAGAAATACATGTATTTATGTTTCAGTAATATTTTATCATTTCATAGCATGATAAAAACAATCTAAAAAGAAATATGTATCATAAAAACAAGAGGAGATTATGTATTTTTAAAATTTTTTATAAATATCCATCTACACCTAACCTGTTTAGAATTGTTCTATGAATATGATCTCTGTAAATTATGGTATATATAAATATAAATATAAATATAAATATAAGGTATTAATTTACCCGAATAAACAATTATTCCAATCTCAATAATTATCTCCACAAAGATTCAACAATGTGGACCTTTGTTTACAACTAGAAATGTTACTAAAATATACTGTGAATTTTTCCAATACATATTACAGTAGCATAAAAGTGTCTCTAGTTTGGAAATTCTCCTCTTTCTATAATCAAAAATCACAATGACCTACTTGGGGGTCCTTTATATTCCAAAACTTTTTCTTTTTCTGCTTCCTAGGTTGCAGTCACTGCTCTGCAAAAAACTGTTTTGCTCCTCTGTCCCTCATATACAACCACATGCTTGGCAGGATTAAAATACATTTTGTTTCCTCGTACCCTGAGAGCAAATGATCAAGTTACTTTCTGCAATTTCTTGTCATCATCAATGAAATTTATTGCTCTCAAATTTTTGAGTGGAACCTTAAATTTGCATTTGCCATATTTTTATGTTTACTTGAAATTATTGACAATTTAAACATGGAGATAACAAGAACAGATTTCATAATAACCTCCCTTTCTTCCAATGTGCAGGCATACATCTGTGCTTTGGAAGGTGTAATCCAACAAAAAAATTCACTGCTCATCACCTAAATAAAGCTATTTCTGAGATGGAGTGTTACAGCCATTTAGTTACTCAATCTAATACTAGACAAAAGATCTGGGGAAAGAAAACCCCAAACATATACAAAAAAAAATCTTCCTTTCATTAACATGCATGTTGCTTTCTAACCTCTAATTTTTTTATTTTTTTTTTTTTTTTAGTGAATGAAATCTTACTACGTTCATTAAATTCATGTTATTTCAATATGTTCTTATTTATTTAGAAAGTTCAATAGGAGAAATACAGGATGTGCATTTTCAATGGCTTATTTCTCCCCATATTTAAGACAAAGCTCAGTGAGGAATAGGACAGGCTTTAGATAATGTGATCAGTAAATTATCTATCAAAACAGAGTCTCTTTCAGGTGCTTCACAAAAGCCCTACTTAAAAGAATTGCAAAGCTTTCTGCATCAAATATTTTTTTTAAGTGGTCCAAACTGGATGCTTTGTACAGTAGGAAAACTTACAACTCAGTCTTCTGACTAGTTGTAGAAAAGACATTGATGATTCTTAAATTTTAAGGCAGGCAAAGCTTTGGTTTAATTACTACATACCTTTTGAAATGTCCTCTCTATTGACACATCTTCAATATGATGAATACCTTTTATTTACAGGAGTGAACTCATCAAAGAGGTATGGTTTTGGACAAAGGTCAGTAAAAGAGAATGCAAATGGTGGGAAGAATCTCTCTTGTATCAAACCCACCAAACCTCACCAGGTCTCAGCAGTGCTGTACAGTGGATGATTCAAGTGAAAGGTTAAAAGGAGTGTAAGTACAAAAAAGTTGCACCTCCCTTGGTACAACCACTGAGTTGTTGGTAACCAGCAGTTAAGGAATTTTTGATCTTGAGATTGTTTTCTGGACATTTCCTCCTACTGATGTTTGAGAAACTTATACATTAATTTCCCAATTCTTCTTCTAACCCTATTATTGAGCTTTATAATTCCATGAAAACTGTGACTATATTGTATTTTGTGATAAGACCCTCTCTTTGATTTCTTTTAAGCTCGTTCCCTAACAATTTTGCTACAAGGTAAACTTTACTTGGTTATAGTATTTGTACTGTTTGAGATTCTACATCATCTTTTATACATTCCTCCTATCAGCCATCTTGTTTCCAAAGTACTTTTAATCTCCATATTTCTGATCTGATTTATCTTCTACCTCTCAAACTGCCCTACTTCTGCTGCTTTTTTTAACAAAGATGATCAGAATTACATCCACAAGATGCAGATTCACCAGACATATTGTCATAATGACAATTTCTGTTCTTTATTACTTTCATAATACTTCCTAAATTCTATTTACCACTTTAACTGCCTCTGAACATTCAGCTGATGCTTTCAAAAATCTACTTATAATGACTACAAGATCTTTCAGAGCTCATTATTGTGCATCTATAGTAGGGTTATTGTGTTTCTCCTACCAAATGCATTATTTTGCATTCATTGGCATTGAATTTTATCTGCCATTTCATTCCCATTTCCAGAGCTAATATCACAAGATATTCCTGCAGGTCTTCGCAGTCAGCTGTAGATTTTAACTCACTATTCTAAACATATTTTTTGCTCACACCACTGACTCTGTCAAAGGACTCCAGCAGATTTGAGAAGCAAAAATTATGTTGCAAATCACATTCCCTTTACATAAAGTACATTGACCTTTTCTAATGTATTATGGTTACTTCACTATCTAATAAGCCTATCTTTCTCACAGCATTTATTTATAGTCTCAGTTTTGAAATCAAGCACCTAGAAATATCTGGATACCTCTTGCTGCCCTTCAGAGAAGCTAATTTGACTGACAGATGGGTTACCATAGTCAGTATTTCAGCAATTTGATATTTGAATTTCCTGAGTTCTCCTAGTTAAGAAATTGTGTTGATGTCTTGCTACAAGGTATTCTATTGAACTATTCTGACATCTGACACTTCAATATGAGATGGTTGCTCCCTCCTCCTCCTCACTCTTTTTGTATTAGTGAAAAAAATTAATTTAAATATTATGCTACGGCATTGTCTTTCTCAAGATCAGTCAGTATATTTCTGTTGTCTATTAATCTTTATTTCTGGTTGGATTCCTGCTTCTGATATGTTTGAATAAAACTGGAGGTTTTAATTTTTATACAACTAACAACTTGTTCCTTGAAATCTCTTTTTGCCTTTATTGCTAGGGGCTTATATTTAGAAAAATAAATTTGTATTAATGGATTAAAGTTTCTATGTTATTTCATATTTTTCTTATAGGCTTTACTTTTTTGTGATTTTTTTTTCTATGACCTTCTTTCACTTTGCTTTTTTAGTAAAATATATGCCTTGCTTGATTCTTACTTCCAATTTTAAGGGAAATTTGATATGCAAAGTGCAGAATAATGTGTAGTGCTAAGTAGTCTTCACTCTGTCATTAGCATTTTACTCTTTTAGCTGTTCCTTCTCATACCTCTAGTTTCCAAAGAAATTGAGAAAAACCCCAAAAGAACAGGAGGAGCATGTAGTGATACATCCCTAGACTCTAAGCATTGTGGGTCTTGGATTTCCTAAACAAAGGTCTTTATATTTATCTTTTGATTTATCTTTTGACTCCACTTTTTTGTCAAGTACATTTTTAACTCATGTATTGCCTCCTTTTCAATGCTTCAGACCCTCGGATACCAGCTTCTACTTCCAAAGCATTTCATTAACAAGCATACAAATGTAGATACCAAGACCTGTGTGCCTACACAATTCTATTTTTTATGAACAGCAATTTTTTTCAATAATCAGTGAGAGAAACATTCTGAAGTTTCTGCTAAGGCAATAAGGCCGGGTGATTTGGTAGGATTAAATTTCTATTTATTTATTTATTTGCATAATCCTGAGTAAATGACTGGTATTAAATGAAAAATGTTTGATCTAATGATTGTAGAATATTTAGTTGAGACTGCGATGTACTTGCTACACGTAGATGAACAGAGTTTAAGACCATGTAAAACTGAGACAGTTTAATAGGATTGCCACTGAAAGACCTCTTAACACATCTTTTATTAACATCAAAATATGTGATTATTTTGACCTTTGCAATTTTGGGTCCATTAGGAATGTCATAGTAAGATTATGCTAAAGAGGACTGCTTTTTAAGCTTTTGACTTCTCTGTGAGTCAGCTCAGCAGGTTTTTGAGGCTAGTGACATTCAAACTTTTGGTTACAGCAGATACTTTTTTTGAGAAACTGAAGAAGGAAAAATGTTTTCAAATCCGGAAGTTTTATGAGATTTTGCTTTCCTTACTGCAATGATTTATGGCTTAAAAGCCATAAATTTTTCAGCTTTGAAAATCAGTTTTCTTGAATCTATGCCCTGGACCATGAGAATGTGCAGGCAGCACCCAACAGCTGTGGCTTCCAGGGCTACACTGGGCAGAGGGACCCCTCCCATATCAGAGGTTTTCTGCACCCCATTTCTGGGAAGATGAGTCCAGAAGGAAAACCAGAAGGAATCCTGTGTGTTATTCCTGCTTTGCATTTGGGTTGTTGGAATTGTTTTGATCTGATTTATTGCTTTCTTACCTTGCAGCATTTGGTTTGCAAGCTGCCAAAGCAGGGTTATTAGTAGACCATTAAAAACTCGGACTTTCTTCTTCACCTTAAGGTTTAAAATCATTCATTCTGCTGCTGGGATTCCGCTTGCATCAGGAAACGATGGTATAGAGTTTCATCACCAAAAGACAGTAAAAACAGTTCTATGGAGTCTTAACAGAATATTTGAAATGTCTAAAGAACTTCTGTGGGGATGCACAGGCAGAATTAGAGATCCTCTGAGAGCAAGGTTTAAATATTTTATTACCAGAACTATTGTTTTATGTAAGGATGATGTGCTCAAAAACTACACAGACATTGTTTTAATGACAGCTTAAGCAAAAGATTGCTTTCATTTTTTCCATAATGCGACTGATCCCACATCTGGGATAAATTCAGTGCTTTTTCCAAGAGAAATCCTCATGGTTGCTTCCTAATTCCAGCAAAAGCAGAGTAAGAAGGTTGGCACTGATACTAGGAGGCATCAGAAAGAACCAGATGGGGGAAGCATGAAGAGGGGAGAGGCTGGATTTCCACCTGTAAGCTTAAAGTGGCTGACTGAGCTTGATTATAATTTATATTAGAAGGAGTGGGGGGAGGGGGGAATATTTATCTTTTTGCAAAGCTTCTGAATTTATTCTCTGTGTTGACTTTGTTTTTTTTAAAAGACTTTCTTTGGACTTCTGGGGCTGTCTCTGAAACTGCAGGAAAACCAAAAACCCTCCAACATTTTTTGTGTTAGAGAATCAAGGCATTACTTTATTCTGGCCAGGATGTGCAACAGAAATAATTTCATCCACACAGAGCCCAGGTGTGCAGAGAAAATCATTCATGAAACATGACTCCTGACTAGATTTTGTCAGATACTTAGGCAGTCAAAACCCATAGAACTTCATTGGTTTAATGTTCCCTGCTCCCAAATTGTTCAGTTCTTAGTATTTGGTTTCCTGATGGCTATCAATCTCTTAGCTTTTGATATTTATTTGGTTCTCATTCTTGGTTCTCTTATGTCACCTTTCCCAGGCCAGGTGTCTCTGACCATGCCAGGGGTGATGCTTGGAGCTGATGGTCGTTAATGGTTGTTGATGGTCATTACCTTTTGTGTATCTAAGTAAAGGTGCATAAAAAATTTTTGAACTTAGTATGTTTTCCAAAAGGGCCTTGATGGTTTTGTTTTGCATTGGTTGGTTTGGGGTTCTTTTTGCAGATCAAAATGCTTCCTTCAAGCTGATTGACCGCTGCCAAGGGCCTCTAGTTTATTTCTCTCCATTGCAGTGGCTTCTGTTTAGCTTGCTGAATGGCAGCCTGATTCCTGGCAGCTACTTTAAATCTGCATCACCAGAAAAGTTGGGAGGATAAGAGAGAATGAAGAGCCCCATGTGCTCTTTCAGAGGTAAAATCTATTTAAGTTTTATAGATGTTTTAGGCATGAATTAATTTGGAATATAACTAATTCATCTATTTATATACTACAACAAAACAAAAAGAGCTTATTTTCTATAAGCTATCAGAGCAGTTACTACTTGTGGTCTATTTTGCATATTACAGAAAAAACGTTACACTAAAAGTTTTTACAACTCTGCATTTAACACCTTTTGCATTCTTCCCTTCTTATTTTAAATTATAAAAAGTATTTAAATGAAAAAAAGTGTTTAAATAACTTCCAAACTGCATTTTATAATTTAAATGAAAGAAAAAATATCTGTTTTTAAACTACAGAGCTTGTACTCATGGAAGCTTGTGACACTTTAAGATAAAGTCACCTGATCCTTGCATCAGGTCCTTTCATACAAGCACCAAGTCTATGACGCTGCACAAATTCCTAGAGCTCTGCTTTGAAAAGAAAAACCCTTCAGAGGAAGCACAGAAGAAATTCTCTGTGCTTTTGCCCAGAACAATAAATTTGAACCCATAATATAGTGCATCCTGATGTCTGTTTGCCTTCCTCATGACAATTCCTGTTTGGCCTTGGAAAAGAGCCTGATAATTTTGCTCTTTTGAACCGGTAAGCATAATAGATGCCTAAATATCTATTAAGTACCTATTATGTACCCATTAAGTAGAATAATAGCCTATCTGAATATGGCCTTAATTGCTTCTGTGTAAATGTTCCAGAAATTTGTGTGCTAACAACAGTAAAGACTTCCACTGCTGAAAGAAAACCTATGAGCAAAGTCACAGCTTCTTGATAATGGGCCATTACCCATTAACTGTACTCACATAAAAAGACACCTCTTTCGTAAAATGCCCTTACAATGGGACTGCAGCTGAGAGATATTTCCTCTAACAAGTGTTGTCTAATCAAACAGAGGCAGCAATTTGCAAAGGGCAGCACAGAAATTATTCTGAAGGTCCAAAAGGTGAGTCAGGTGCCAAGAGGATGCCTGTTAAATAAGGTGGGAAAAGATGACGGATTCTTAAGGCAGGGAAACCTGCAGAAATTGGCGAAGGCAAAGTAAAAGCCTCCTAAGAGAACATGGTCTGAAAAAAGCCTGAAGAGGAAATTGAGAAAAGAGTAGCAGTAACATAGGGAAGTGTCCATCTTCAGGCTTTTTCCTGCAATAGGGACTACATACTGTCATTCCTCTGTGTTCTCTCATAACTTGCCTTCTTAAGAACAATACGAACTAGAGAAAAGTGAAGCCTTTTCACTGGATATGAAGGAAATGCATTTTTTTTTTATGTGACCAACACTTTTCAACCCTGAGTCCATCAAGACCTGTCTTTACAGTATCCAAATTCGCTTGCAATATTTTGCATGCAGAAGTTGAACTCTTCATTTCTGTACCAACAGAGGAATGGCAGTCAGAAAACCCCAAGAAGGAGCTGAAGGCAAAAGCCAAGGAAACAGAGCCTAAATTTTGAACATTTTCTCCTACACACAGATGCTGCAGCCTTTCTGTACGAGTTTGACATGTACTGTAGGTAAAAGAGGTCCAAAGAGGTTTCTCTTCTCATCTCAGTTTTATTCTCAGTGATATGGGGGACCAAAGAAAAAGTGCTACCATACATGGGGAACAGAGAAGTTATCACAAGTCCTGTGATATAGTATTCCATAGAGTCTTTATACATTTCTATTGTTTGGAGTGAACAGAAAGCCATAAGGACATTTGAATGAGATAAAGAGCTTTCTGAAATTTCTTGTGTTTGGGTGATAAGGAGTTTTCTGTATCATCATACATGTATTCTCAAGTAGTTTCCTTATCATGGCAAATCCCAGTGTTATATCTTGGCTAGGAAATTGATTGTTTTAATTTTTCACCTAGGGATTCCAAACAACAAGAACTAATTAAGCATAAGAGTGATGTGAGACTGAAAAGTAGACCAATTTATTTTTTCCTTCTGACCATTATCTAATGTGGTTTTTTTTCTCTTACTGAAAAAATAGAATGATCTTTAATTAAAAATGCCACCATTTGAATGACTCTTGATGACAGTGAGGTTAAAGAACATAATTTCTGGCAGCTTTAATCAGAAAGCCACGAGACCATCTTACATGAATAATACAGTCAAAATAACAGACTATGTGCTAGCCATAATGATTTAATGTTTGACACTTGTTTGCTTGATTTTGTTTGTGTTTATGCAGAAAGGACTGCTACATCTTTTGCTAACGCCATAAATAAATACATCAACTTCCAGCTCTTGTTCATATGGTATTTGCAATATAATGGAGACATTACTGCATTACACTGCGGCTGCCCAACTCCTGGCATGCAGATTGATCTATTCCCCAAGTGATTCATCATGTTATAAAGTTTGTTTGTCCTCTGGTCCATGAGCAACACACTGTAATAAAATCTGGCTATAGTTGTCAAAGAAGTTGAAGAGTCCTGTTTTATATCACCCTTAGGCTAGCTAAGTTACAGTGAGCATCAGTAAAAATGCAGTTACCTAGTCATCTGAGGGATTGAGAATAAATTCCTAAAGTAGTCAAATGGTTTTCTGAGATTTTTTGATTAAACATTATTACATAAAAAGCTAAAATTGAAATTTAAAAAAAAATCCTTTTCCAGGAAATTCTTCTATTTTGTTAATTTAAGACCACTGACTTGCACAGCACTGCACAAGGAACAACACACATGGGAGCTTTTCTCCTGACAACATTCCCCTAAGAGGTGAGGAATGGCCAGCCAGGGTAGGTAAAGGATGTATTCTATTGAGCCATTACTTCTGGTTTTTTTTACTAGGGGAATAAAGTATAGAAAAATACCAAGATAATGATGCACATATTTTCATCATCGGGATCTCTTTTATATTAATTTATTACAGCTGAGGAAAGTTGGCATTAATTTTATTTTAAGTTCCATTTTTATTAAAAAAAGAAAAAAAAGTTGTATACCTGCCTGTAGGTTAGCACATCTTACTCCTGACTTTAAAAATAAAGTGGTGTAAAACTGAATTATTTTCTTTATTCAATAGCTCATCTAATAAATTGCTGTACTGAAAATTAATTATACAGAACTGAATGCAACACAAATACAAAATAATCTATGAATCTACAAAGCTTGTTATCTTTAAGGAATTTTTATCAAAGTTACGAGAAGCTAGACTTACATCTGATTGTTATCTTGTCTTTCTACAAATGTACTACTCTATTTTGAGATAAAAACTGGTATAGATCCTTTCTGAACAGATTTTATAGGTTCTTTTTTTCTCTCATATATACTACTATAGCTCTGAATGAATGATGGGTGAAGCTGGTGAGCAAAGTAGTTTCAGGGAGTTCAAGATAAATTTAAAAAATTTTTGAAGTCTAATTTTCATCAGGCATTTCAAACCCAGATCCCAGGCTGGGCCATGCTGTGAGAGACTGGTCATTCACTGAGTAATGGAAGTGGAAGCTGACGGAAGATCTTGCATCAATAGGCAAAAAGAAAAAAGAAAAAAATCAGAATATCACAACTGAAAGGTTTAAGAATGCCTTTTGGAAAGGAGACTTAGGAACTCTAAGCAGACCAACTGTCTTAAGCTCTCCCTGTTCATGAAAAAAAATAATATCCATCAGCTGATGGTAGTGACAATAATGAGTAAAAATTTCTTAAACCCAAGCAATTCCATCATCTTATTTCTTTGAGGCTTTGTAACTCAGAATCAGAGATTATCTCAGGGAGCTGGTTTTTTTTTCTTTTTTTTCCATATACAAAACTTTATGAGAACAAAAAACTTTGAGCCCTGAGAGCCACTTAGCCTCCTAGGAAGACCAAGGTGGCCAGCATTTCCCGCTTCCAAGAACCCAGAGCTTCTGCTCACTCTGCCTGGTTGCCATTGCTCTGGGAAGTGCTGCAGGATGGTGAGGATACATCCAGCACATGCTGCCACTGCCACTGCTGCCAGGGCTTCCCAGGCAGGGGAATGTCTTCTGCTGCCAACTGGTTTGGGAGCTGGAAGAGTGTGAATAGGGAACATCACCTACAGGTGAAGAGGCAGCATTAATTGCACAATGGGTGCGTTAGCAAAGTGTTTGCCCCACTGGCCAGCACTGAGCTGGAGTGGCAACTTTGGGAGAGTGCAGCTGGATCTTTGCACAGATCCAGCCAGCCCTGGTTGTGTGAGGAGGAGACAAAGACTGGGAGATATTTTTCTTGAAGAAAAGGAAGGTTTCCATAGAAACTTCTGTTTTATTTTAAACAAATTTAAAAGAGAAATTTAGCAAACTATAAAATCAAGCTTCCAGAGCCCAATTTAAGCTATTCCTTATTGATTGCAATACAAATGAACATAAAAGCCTGCAGCCTGGAACTGACAGCAAGAGACAGACTTCTGCCAGCTCCCTTGTTCCTTCCATCAGTGCATAACCTCTATTAGTTGATAGTGGCAGTGAAACACACTTTCTAGTACCCTCCATTTTATAAAAGGAGCTTTCTTTAGAGCATCTCATCTAAAGGCTCTTTGTTCATTAATGAAAACACATTTCTTGGACTTAACATGCAATGCAGGCATCACTTGTATTCTGAACATCTCTTACTTTAAATTCAGTTATTTACAAACAAGCAGAGCAGATGCAAAGTGGCCATTTCACCGCTACACAACATCTCCTGGAATACCAAAATGCAGCACTGAGGGTCCAGACCCCTCTACCAGCTGGAGGTACGGGAGATGGTATCCCTCCTAGCAAGTATCTGTTGCAGTGGAGAGAGTATCTGGAAGAAGCAAATAAATAAGCATCTTGGACTCAGCCACACATATGGTTTACTGCAAGAAAAGCTCACTAAGGTATCCCTTTGGAAACCATTAAGTATTGCACATACCATTTTAAAGCCAGACCTAACTGCCCTCCCCCTCACAGTTGTTCTTTCAGCAACTTCTTTAATAGTCAACTTACAGTACAAATGGTGCCCTTTGAAATATCCTTGTTTTCTTAAATAAAAGTGTCAGGCTTTTAATCAGTATTTACTGCAATTAAAAGGATCCAACTTGGTTGGTCAGGTATAACTACAAAACCTTCCATGTTATCCTAGAGAAGTCCTATATGCTGGCAGTGCCTTGTGTACTCCAGTAAATGCATTGCTGCCATTCCACACCAATCCATTCAAGTCTGTCATGAATGAGTGGTTTGGCTGCTTAAAGAAACATTGTAGGAAGTATTGGCGAAAACACGGTTTCACATGAATTTGTGAAAATGTGACTTTACAGAGCTTGATGGCAAGGTTCACTCTATTATGTACTACCCAGATCAAAGCATAAAAAGGATGATCAACTTAGAAGCAATTTGGAATGATTTGCACAGAAGCTGGGAATGCAAAAGGGGATAAGGGTGCAAAGAATATGAATGTAAAGATAAGGGTGCAAAAGGGTTTAGCAGCACTTAATTTTTGAGTAACATTTACAAAACAATTTGATAGGGTTCACTACAATTATAACAATGACTTAACTACAGATTTGAGATAGTAACTCTCATAACAAAATCACACTAGCACAAGTTAAAGCAATATGTACACTTTTTTTTTTTTCCGAAGGTACTTATAAAAAATTCCCCCTCAGATTCAATGAAATACTCATGACAAAGTCCTTTGCATTTCCAACAGGCAATGGATTTCAGCTCAAGAAGCATGAAGATGTGGCAGGGATTTCAGCCCAGGGCTCATCTTCAGAGACAGTTTGTTGAATACTGCAAACTTGAGGGTTTGTGAGCTCCAAGAGGCATCCCACTCAGAGGGAGGTGCTCACCCAGTCTGCTGCAGTCCAGAAAAGCTCAAAGAGCCTCTCTGCTGTTTATAAGGTTGCAAGATGATTAACTCTGGTCATCAGTAAGTTTCCATCCTGGCCACAGCCCAAGTTAATAACTACTGCACTTTTTTTCCTCCCGAAGTGCAGTGACAATGATATGAGTTCCTCTCAAACTGCAGTTCCCAATAGTGCCATTCCATTCAGGCTATGATTCAGGAAAATGTTTTACCAAAGGTACAAATGTAAATGCTTATCCTTTGTTTCCCACCTAGGTTGGGCAACTGGCATTTCTGATTGTTACCATCTTTAGCATGCAATCTAAAGTAAATCAGGGAATAAATATATCTCAGATCAACTAGTATGGTCAAGGGATGATTTACTGCTCAGATGCTTTGGCCAAGGCTTATCAGGGAGCTTCTGAGGTCATAGAAGAGGCCTGAGGATGAAGCGGGATTCAGATGCAGCACCACAAAGGCAATGCTCTCTTTACTGGCTTCATATGAAAATGGTGAAGTTTTCATTAAAGACATGATGGACTATTCCATTTGCCATGGCAGTCATGGACACACAATCCTCCAGTGACCCAGCAAAAAGGTTGTTCTGCATTTCTTTTTTTTTCAGAAGAAAATTAAAAAAACCCCACATACTCCATAAAAGAGGGGCTGCTTTTGATCCTGGAATGACACAAATATTGGAGGTTAGCACATTTTCCCCTAGAGCACATTTTCTCCTATATATAGGAGCTGCTTTGCACCTGCTCTGACAAAAGAAGAGTCCAAATTTGCGTCTCCATGAGTGACACAGCACTGAGTAGGCTGAAAGGGCAGATGGCACAACCTCTCAGCTGCAGAGAGGGAATGAAGGATGGGATCGCCTGTACAGCCAGTTCTTTGTAATTTGGCACTGCTGCGTTTCTGCTGCTCTCTTCCCTTCATCTTGTGAAAGGACCCTGAAAATTGGAAAGATTCCCACTTTTTGCAAGGATAAAACAAGATACTGGTCGGAACATTTCTTTTTCTTTCACTTCATTGTAAAGCTGGATTTCTACCCTAGAAGTCTGCTGCCAGGTTTCTAATGTGAGAATAGCTAGAAATAACTGAAAGATGGGGGAGCAACATTATAAAGGGGGTTCTGGTGGCACATGCTACTTGTATTCAGGAGGAATCATCTTACTTGTGTATCATGAAAACAGCCAAATAGATTTAACATCTCAGAAAAGAGCAGTGCAATTCAGTCTGCTGTTATTCCACTTTTTGTCCTGTGTGAGCTTAAGTCTTAATTCCAAGTTATAAAAGATAGAACAGGTTGGAAATCACATATGCTGACTCACTGTGAATTGTTATGAGTAACTTAATAGCTTAGTCATCAAACATAGAGATACATTTGCGAAAATATTGAAATCTGTGAAGAGGAATGAAGTGTAACAGAGCATAAATAAAATGCTCTTGTGTTCTTCTGAGATGATGGTTTTGATTTTCATCTGATATCTGACAATTGTAAGAAAAGTACTGCCTCAAATATTGAAAAATAGTAGTGATATAAAATAATCTTTTTTTATTTTATTTCCACTCAGAAATTAAAAAAACACACCCTGAAAAATAAATGTTCTCCAACATTGCAGTTATATCTCACATAACAACAATTTGAACCTACTGAAAGAGATAAACAAAAAGTAAAAATTATAATAATCATAATTTCAACATTTTTAGCCATTTGTTTTAAAGTTAAGTGTCAATAGGATGGGGACATACAGTTATGAGCAGATCATGTTTGCATTATCAGTTTGTGCCCAGCATTCCTGGCTATATATGAGATCATGTGTTCATAGGCATTGCCTCAGAAGACAAATGTGTATTTACACATAAAAACAACTTCTTTCTACATTTTTGCCCCATCTGTATTTACATGCAAAAAAGATTATCAAATGATCTTCATATGGATTATCTTTAGATGATTAACATTTACTTGCAACTGGACATACCAAATAGCATGTCCTGCTGGTGCAAACAGGAAAATGGTTATATTAGGCCACTCAGGCACTGTTGGCTGGACACTGGGCAGGAAGCAGATAAAAGACAGGCTGGATGCTGCTCTTACAGCCACATAAGAAGGTCAGTGTTTCAGAGCAAACCAGCTACAACAACTGACCACCATGACAGAAACACTTAAAAGTGTTTCCAGCTAGCGTTTCACATGGAAGAACTCCTGAAGGTGCTATGTATTTGTGTTATATAAATATCAAAGAGGATACTTCATATTTTTTCATAACACATTCCAGCACGTAGACTTGAATAAAGTCAGAGAGTATTGCAGAACACATAGGTATTGCTATTACTATTATTAGTTTACTTAGCTGTTCTTAAAAAATGGAAAAGTATATTCCTTGGGTTTAGAGCACTAAATTTAAATAAGATGAAAAGATGAAAAAAAAAAAAAGAAAAAAAGAAAATATTAGAGCAGGATATAAAAAAATCTCTGAACAGGTCATTAGAATACATAGTATAAACAAATGCACATTTTGCATTGGGTTTTCTTTGGTGGTTGTTTTTTTTTAAGTTTTGCTCCTTAGCACAAAATTTTACTTTGGAAATGTCTCACAATGTTGATCCCTGAAACTCTTAATCCCTGCCAATATTCTTCATACAAGGCAGGATTAATCCCTTTCGAAAAGAAGTGAGAAAAAGTAGGTTAGGATTATGGAAAAATATTAGCAGTAATATAGAAGTTAGTAGCACAGTTAATACTCTGTCATTTCTGGATTTAACTTTCCATATCAAGTTTTGCGCTGTTTCATTTTAAAAATGGATGACTACTACGATCAATCTTTGCTGTCAGAGATAACTGCATGCACACACTCTATATATTAGGACCTGAATGAATGACTCATAAAAATCAGATAAAAGAACAGATGCTAATAATTTATTTAAATAGAGCCTTCTTGAAAAGGTTAACTTGTCACATTTCATCTTCAGTCGTAAACCCCCTATTTTTATAATCAGCAATATTGACTATCTGTTTTCCTTTTATTGGATGGGAAAGAACACACAATAAGTATTAAAAATAGCCTAAAAATTGAGCCTTTCTCCGTTTGTGGAAAATGGTGTCCTGGCAATTATGGTAAAACTTCTTAACATGTACAAAAGTGCTGTCATTAAGCTCTTTCTGCCACCTCAAAATCCTTTATTTCCACCTCTTAGTTCAACCCATTCAAATACTGTGCCTCTAAGACTGCTGTGAAAAAATTTCAGACTCTTATTAGAGTTGCTACACATGAAGTGCTCTTGAACTATCCTGGCATCTTATTTACATTTAGTATATCTCTAAAAAAGATCTTTTGACCATTAAGGCTTTATATCATTTAAGTACAGAAATGGGAAAAGTCTGAAATAAACTGTGCTAATCAATTCTAAATTGTTCGTGTTGCTTTTTTTGGGAGACCATCCTCTCCTATACAGTCAGATGTTTGGTACTAGTAGGTGGTAATGTTCAGTTTTGCAGCTGATACGTGCTTATTAGTCCAGAGGTATGTGCCACATACCTCTCTCAGCAGTCATCAAGGACTGAGTTTGAGAAAAAAGACCCCACACTGAACAAAAAAAACCCCTTAGAACAACTCAGCCATTTTTTGTTGCAGGTTTACTAAACATTAAGTAGCAATGGAGATGGATATGCCAGCCTTCATATGTCTTAAGGTGTTCAAGAAATTCTCAGTGTGTGGATGAGCTTGGGAGGAATGGTGAGACTGCAGAGCATTTCCTCATGAAACTTAAGAGTAATGCCTCACAGAGATTAAGCAAAGTGGCTTCTTTCCTGGCTTCATTTCTTAGAACAAAAAGTATCTGCCTCCAGCACTAAGACTTGATTATGACCTCAGATATGCACAGCACTGGAAAGAGGAATAATTTATGCATTGAAAGGGCTGGCTGCAGCCTCCATGATAAACTGTTGTTCCTTAGAGGTACTGTCTTCCAAGAAGTGCTGCATTGTGCTGGTTATGCACGGTTGCTTCTGCACTTTAATATTTCCCTAAATGCAGGATAAGTTTGACCAGATGTAATTTTATGGTTCTACATTTAATTTTTTTTTAAAAATGTCTTAGATGAATATAACACATTTTTTTAGTTGTTCTTGTGCACCTTATCTTGTACTTGAAGAGGTAAAAAACAAGATTTCTGGATGTAGTTCTCTCATTTCAGCAAACCCAAAATTCACACACTATGTTTCAGCAGTACTCTGGAATACACATCCAGTAGTAACTTAGACCAATAACTTAATATATTTTTTAAAAAATTATCTGTGTAGTTTTTGCATTACCTCAAAAGACATATATTGGAACTCCAGGCTGTGTTTGCCCTCTGACAGGACTACAGGATATGGTCAGGTGCATTCAGTCCAGCAACATAGATGATTTTTTCAATAAAAAATAGAACCAGATTCCAGCATTTCCTAATACAATTGACATGCTATTGTTTACAAGCTGTATTGCTGCTTGAAAATATAAAATAGATATAACTGCACATATGTGTATAAAGATTATAACAAGAATGTAATATAAAATGTAGTAGCTGTAGCAATATAATATAAAAAGTGTATAGAAAGAAGTTATCTGAGAAGTGCACCTAACAAAGCCCCTTTTCCACGGGATTTTTCTTATGGTTGACAGACATTTTAACTGAATTAGTCAAAGGCTGGAAGATGAGCTCATCCCTAACTCGACAGCAGTGAATGCAATGAGGAGATAAAGATAACTGCAAAAAAAGGGTTTTGTCAGGTTGTGCCCTGTTTCATACCAGAGGATCAGTAAGGGGCACCAAGTTTGACTGAGTAGCATCTGCTCTCATGTCTGATAGCTGCACATTTATGTATAAAGCGTCTTGCTGTTTTCCTGCAGATTTCTGGATACATATTAAAGTACACTGACTTCACCCTGCAGCTGTCCTTTTAGTGAAGGCATTAGCACAGTCTTTGTTCTGTCCTGTTTCAAGTTGTTTGCTTTTACAAATAGGTAGGAGGATCTATTTACGACTTCAATTAATGCAGCTTGAATTTGGTCATTACATTCAAAGGTTGCTAATGGGGCTCATAGAGATGTCCGTGCACACATATAAACATGCAGCATCTCAAACTGCAGAAATCTTGTAGAAATTTGCAAATATGTACAAATTGCCAACACACAGCACGGAGGTCTATCTTGGTACTACTCTGAAATAGCTCCAGTTAACACCGTAACACTGTTACGTTGACATTCAAAGCTGTAAAGTAACATGATTTTGTGAAAGTATGCTCCTCACTCAGAAATATTATTAATATTTGTGTATTGAATATTAATGTATACATGTATCTTTGCATGGCACTTTTCAGATATTAAAAAGAAAAGGTCTCTGTTCTCAAGAGCTTACAGTCTAAATACCATTGTTGTAAAAAGCACTTGCCTCCTGATGAAACTAACCTACTCTGAAACTATTTCTTTCCTATGGAAATGTCCAACTCCTCTAAGCACTGCTCTGGAATATCAATGTTTTTTTCCTACATGAAGAGGGATTTTTTTTTTCCTGATTCACAACATTTATTTTCATTATAGCTAAAGGTTTACAGGTTTTTCAACCTAATTATATATTTGCATATTTACTCATTAAAGTGCCCACTTTGCTTGCTAGAGGTCAGTGAATAATTTTGCTAGGAAGTTTAGCTTTCCAGGAATCTGTATGCATTAAAAATATGCATATGGACTCTACATAATTAGAATATGTGAAATTATCTGAGATGCAGAAATATTGTGCTTTGTTGTTCTGGAAGTGTGAACATTCTTTTTTGAATACTCAAATACTGTTGTGCTGAAATTTGGATTATTCGGTGATAATACTTTGTAGAGTCTTTAATTCATAAACTTACACAGATGGATAAATATAAATTCCTTTATCTAACAATTGTGGAAATGGATGCAATATGGAACATGAGTTATTGAATTATATAAAGTCACAGAGCAGGCAATGGGCAGCGCAAAAGCAGTTCTTCTAACTATGTCATCCCTCTGTTGGAATATTCTATGCATAAATTTAATCTCTTGGAGCAATTTGGTAGAAAATGCACCTTTTCATGAAAAAGATTACCTCATTTTTGTCCTTAGTAAAAAGAAAATTCTTAATGTCATCATCTTACATTTTCTCCAAACATCATATTGCATATTGTGTGTTAAATAAAGTTCTCTTGTATCAGCTTATAAAAATGTCTTATACTGGAGTCTTCTCATGTAACTTTGTTTAACATGTGAAGTTAGTGGTGGAGGCTTTGTGAAAATGAGAAAGAAATGGCATAGGGATGGAGAAAAAGGGGAAGAGTTATTTGGATTGGGTGGAATGGTGAGAAAGGCAAGCAGAAAAGTTTTGGGAAGGAAACACCTGACCTTTTCCAGCCTAATTCAAGTCAAACCATTTCATCTCCTAAGGCTTTTCTGTTATTGATTCGATCTAAATATTGCCTTTATTTCTCCATCTTTCCTATTTTCCTTCAGATTTCATTCATACATTTCAAAGTTCTGTAAAGTGTTCAAGTATGATGAAAAGGTTACATAACTCTCAAGTTATGGCCTTGAAAAAGTTACATAACTCTCAAGTTATAGAGCAACATATGGTATAATACTGCCACTATATTCATTTGTATCCATGATCATAATAATTCCAATTCAATGCAAACTCAGACCATCAATGACAATGTATCTTTAAATATGCCATTTTTGATCAATATAAAAGTATTTCTTCAGTGAATGGAAGAATGGGGTGAGCCTTAGACCTTTTTGTTACCAACACATTTATTTGCTCACATGATAATGCTAAACGTAACAGTTAATGGGAAACATTTATTTGTTCTCTGCTCTGTTTTACTTATAGTAGTGATAGAGTTCTTCTTTACCCTTATCTCTCTTAAGCCCCAGGGCATAGCAATGGTTTATAGGCCCCTCTGCAGCCTCTGCTAGGCCAAAGAAAGTTATTCCTTCTGGCTTGAGATGAGTTCTGAAGCATGGAAGACAGTTTGGTACCTTCAGCCCAATTGTTTTACATTACTCTAACTACTCTTCCTGAGAGGGAACTATAATGTAACATACATATACCTGTGTTAGCCTGACATTCATTATTGAAAAAAAAAAAAATTATATTGTAGAATAGCACAAAAAAGCATTTTCAGGTATACAGATTTCTCTTATAACTTGGGAAAAATTTAGTCATTATGTTTAAAAACTATATTACTACTCATCTGTTCTCATATTTGATGCTCAATCTATATCCCTAGCCTGAAATTATGGTTTGTGAGTTTAGCAGTTTTGGTGGGTTTCGGTTTCTTTGAAATACAAAATACCTATGAAATGTATCAAAAGAATTGCATTAGATTTTGAATTAGTTTTCCATTCTTACTAACAGTACATTAGGAAAATTGTCCTCTCGTTTTAAAATTATGAGAAATGAGAAAGACCAGCACATGTGGTTTCACTATGATAGATTCCATCATTTTCCATGGTTTCGTAATGATTTGCAACTTTTTTTTTTTTAATATGCATATGGGTAACTCCAGCTTTAGTTCAACTGTATTTGTATTAAGTTACTGAGTATGTGGTCCTGGATTCGGTCATCTAAGGAACTCCTGTGCAGTCAGAAGGAAACAGTCACTTCCCAAGATGATTCACACTTGTTTGAAAGAGGTGGTGTTTATCTTCCCACATGGGCTGAGAGCTCAAAGCAACCCAGTGAGTTATCCGTACCTAGAGAAGAAAAACCCACATAAGATGATCTTCTAGGCGACCCTGTCTTGGAAAATCCTCTATTTGAGAAAAAGTGTCTCCCATGGATAAGATAGATGTGCTCATGGGAAGACAAAGCACTCTATGCCATTTTGTTTGGGACATCATGGTGCTCATTTCTCCACCTCTGGAAAGAGAAAGAAATCATGATAGCTATCTAGTACTGAAACTACTGTGCCTGTTTAAAAAAGCATGAGTCCTTGCTGAAAAGCTATGCTTTCTCACTGCTCCCTACACAGAACTGCAGTTGCTCGGTGTTTGGATGTACCACAGGGGGAGTTGGCTGCAATCTCTACATTAGCTTGCTAACACCTTGTGATTATCAAAATGCTATTGCATATTTAGGAAAATATGCTCTCCTGTTGTTTGCATGCAGTCTTAAAAGACTGCAGAATTTTATTCTTTTAGGTTGGGGAGGGAACTTTTCCTTATTGAATAAAATGCTGCTCTGATCTGAGTGACCATTGTGAAGACCATATGGTCTCTATCCTGCCCTTGTATTTCAGAATCAACTCTACTAAAAAATATGTACAATGCAAATCAGGAGAAAACAGGTCCTTCTAGACTAATTAAAAGAAAAAAAAAATACCAGTCTAGAAGACTTACACCAAAAAATAACTGACACTTAACCTTAACCTGACCTTAACCTAAGCGTAGTACACCAAAGTTAAGCAGTCAGTTTTTAAGGATGCTTATTCTTCAAGAACTCTTCTGCCATACACCCTTTAATTATATCCAGACAACACAATCTTTAATTATATTTAATTGAATATTTAATTATGCTTACCAGAAATGCCTTTTACCAGAACGGCTGGGGACAGGAAAGAATAGGACTAGGCAGTGAATGACATCTTCACAATGACTTATTAGCAGGAAAAAACCCCAAAAACTAGAAAAAATATCAGATGAATGCAGGAATAGAAGTGAAATAGTAGCTAAGGTACTGGATTTACACAAAATAATGTAATTCCTTCACTAGTCTACTGCACGTTGACCTGCCGAATCAAGGGTCAAAGTCACTGCTTGGTGAGTTTGCAGACTGCTGCTTTCTTTGAGTTTTTATTTCCAGACACTCATCTGCACCAGGTTAAGGCATCATTTTCAGAGCTCAGGTTCTGATTTGCTTAAAGATTTTCTGGTTCCTTTTGGGATCTAGCCTTTGGCTTGGTTACAGTTTTTCCCTGTAATTAAGTTTGCAAAATTTTGTGTTGACACTTATGTTGAAAACAGTTTTTAACAGTGCTGAATGAAACAGAAAGCATTCTTTAATAAAAATAACAATTCTACACCATGTGCAACAACTAAGACATAGGGCCATGCTTGAATAAGGAGGATGAAAATGCCAGCCCTGTCTTGTGAATTAGAGCCCTGCCACAAGAAAAGAAATGTCTTACAGATTATACACAAGATAAAAACCTAAGATATCTGAAGGAACTAGAAGTTTGGTATTAATCAAGTTTGGCATGCCTGACTTAGCAGCAATAAACCCAGACTTTTAAAGTCACTCGTTAGGCTATATTAACTATGAGGAGTGAAACATATTTTAAAGTATTATTCAAGGGACTGTCAAAATAAATTTGTCTTGTTTACAAGGAAGTTAGGCTTATATGAGTGCCCTGTCAATTTCCCCTGTCTTTTCACTGAACTCCTGACTGACATCAGCCAAATTCAGCAGAGGATTCCAAATACATCACATTGCCACAGATTTTGTGCGAATATCAAAACAAACTGAGGAGTGCTAGATCCAAGAAATTCCATAGTGTAGCAGCAACAAGTCAGCAGAAGATCAAGGTACTGCAGGTCTTTGGCTTTCTGTCTTTATAAATTTGCATTTTGTGCAGCTACTAGTTGACCTGTTAAGTGCCATGCAAACAGGCATGTATTAAGGGAGAGGCTCAGGAGTCTTCTGGCTACCCAGTGGTACCAGTCAGGGCACCAAGGTGCTCTCACGATGTGTGCCCTGGTTGGTTTCACACACTGGGGCAGTCCTTTCCTGTACCCATCCCGCTTATTGACACATTTTGAGACTTTGAAGTGTCTTCTGAGAGATCTTTCTCCAACATGGTTTCTTTACAGAGGTCCCTCCAGGTTTCTTATTTGGGGAGTGGGTGGATATAGTGGTATTTTTCCTTTAGGTGAAAACACTCCTAAATTTATATAAAGTTATATATAAAGCATTTATATATATATATATATATATATATATATATATATTTACAGCCGCTTCAGTGACTACTTTGGCAATCTTTTATTTGGACATAAACATTTTGGTTTACATGGGAACACCAGACCAAGTGCTCAATCTTTACAAATTGCAATTCTAGATTAAGGATAATAACGATATTTACAATGCATTCACAATGAACCTAGAAGCCATGTATAATTTGTGCAAAAAAGGAGAAATGCCATTCGCCTGCATCTGCCTCACATCTGTAGTTGTCCAGAAAATGAGGGCTATATCCAGTCTTCAGAAATAGCTACCACTGGCCATCACCCAGGGCTTAAGCTTATACTAACCTTGAAGTGGTGGAAGCTGCAAACAAATCTATATTGAACTGGAAACAGAGTGTACACGTTGAGCTATTAAGTTAGCTTACTTGAGTTGAATTATCAGGAGTATTAATCCTATTTAAAGCACTGTATAAAGCAGGGGATAATTCTAGAAAGTGATAGTTCTGAACTTGCCATTAATGGAGTTCATAAATAAGGCCCCCAAAAGACTGATAGCAAGAAGCCAAAAATCACAAAAATCTTCTCCAAAACTGCAAGTGACAGATTTAAGAAAAAGGACTGTGATAAAATCTTGGCGGGGAGGAATATGAATTTTAAAATCTAGTTTTGGTTCTCTTTAGAGTGATCTGAGAACTAGAAGACTGTGAATCCTTTGGAAAAGGGGATTAGTAAAAGTAACACCCTGAGAGAGTCTCAGACTTAATCCATGTGCTATCAGAAAGACTGCTCCATCACAGCTGCAGCCCATCAATGATACACTCAACAGCTGCACAAAACTGCACACTACAAGCCAGAGACTGAGAAGTTCCACACCACCTTATTAATTTAGACACACCTGCAGATATAAATATATACAGGCATTTTTATATGGAACCATACATGAGTATCACACAAAGCAATTACAAAACAGACACAAAGCAGGACTGGTTTTTAAACTGACCGCTGCGTCTGCTATTCAGAGCCCCGGGGAGCAGCGAGAGGAGCCCTTGGGATCGTGCGGCAGCGGCCGGAGGAGGCGGAGGGGCTGCGGGGAGCGGGGAGGGCGGCGCTGCCAGCCGGGGCTGCTCGGGGAGGAAACGCTGCTGCTCCAGAGCTGGAGAAATCCCCCCGCGCGAGCCGAGAGGAGGGAAGTCAGTCACCTGGCGGTGAAGGACAGTAAAACAGGGACGGAGAGGGAAATCTCTGCCTCTCTCTCCCTTCTCTTCTGCAAGAGATCCACCTCCTGTTTTCCTCCCAACTCTTCCAGCATAACCTTCAAAGAAGACCATACCGTACAGACTTTCTTTTATTATATATATATGTGTGTATATATACTTTACTATTGTTATTACTATAGACTATCTTTAGCTGCAAAACAATTTTTGAGCCTATGCAGGACTTGGGGGGATTTTGTTATCTTGCCAGCAAAATTGTTCATCGCTAATGTCTTGCGCTCACAGGGTGCTAAATTAGCTACCAGACTACTCTGGTAGCATGACGGAGAAAGGCTTTTATCATACACTGTTCTCTTCAGTTTGAACACATTTGCTTGAAATTTGCTGCATGATGCTGTCCAGGGAAGAAGGATTTTTTCCTCGGGATACAGCGATTCGCCGGCTTCTGAGCTTATTGCAGAAGGAAAAAAATAATCTTTAAACTGAGTGGATTTTTTTTTTTTGCCGTCTCCTTTCATTGCCAGAGGACGCGAATCTCTTTCACCAGGGAAGGATCACCTGTCGCTTTAATCCTTAAGGGAGTTATTTTTTTTAAAAAAAGTGAAATATTTTATTTATTTATTTATTTATTTATTTATTTATTTAAACCGGTGGAGGCGTGATCGCGGAGAATGAGACTGAGGGGAGCAGCCACGGTTTGGAGGACAAGGCTGAGTTTAGGCTGGAAACTGACAGACTAGATTTCCCCCCTCCTCCCCCTTTTTTATCCTCCCCCCCTCTTTGTTCCTCTTCATTTTTTGGCACAACTTCCGTAGTTTCCAGTCCGCTCCGTTCAGTTTCGCTCTATGGACAGATCAGCTAACCTGGACACGGAGGAGCTCAAGGTAGGCGACCCGCCGGGTGCCGTCGCTGTGGCAGGGTTGGATCCCCGCTGCCCCTGGGCCGCGGGGGCCGCGCGGGGCGCAGCGCGGGGCTCCCGCAGCCCGGGCGGGGGGCGCGCACGGCGGGGGAAGCGCGGGAGGGCGGCTGCCCCAGCCGAGCGCGGCTTCCCTTCCGCCGGCGCGGCCCACAGCATCGTCATGGCAGTATTAATAATAATAGTGGTGGTGATGATGGTAGTGCTGGTGGTACTGCCCGTGTGCTCTCGGCTTTGCATGAGCACTGGGGACAGCTGGGAGGAAGCGGCAACTGACCCGCGCCTTTCCCGGCAGAAGTTGGCTCCGAAGCCATTCTGGCCTGGGCATCTCCTCTTCTTCCTCTTTCTCCTCCCCTTGCCGCCGGGAGCGACGGGGAAACCCTTCCCCACCCCTCCACCCCCCCTCTCGACTCGCCCCCCGCGCGGCGTCCGGTTCCCTCAGCCGAGCGAAGCTGAGGCAGCGCCAGTGGGATGCCGAGCCGCTGGGCCGCGGCCCGGGGGCCGCTGGTACAATCAAACTTTGCATTAGGACGGTGCGAGCTGGGAGGATTGTTCCCCCCGCGCCCCCCGTTCCAGCTCTGGCTCCCTCCTCGCTGAAGGAGCATGCCTGAGAGCGTTGAGCATGCTCCTTTGCGGAGACAGAGCCTTCCTACACCTGCTGCCAACCCGCCCGGCCCTGAGCGGAATTTGGCTCAAGTCATCATCATCATCTCACCATGATACTAGTGATAATATTATAAATCTCTCTATCAATCTATACGCGGTAAAGAGGGTGGCTGGCTCAGGAAGGCAGCAGAGAGGGAGCGGGCCCATGGGGCGAGCTCCGAGGGGCCGCCGAGCCGGAGTGAAACGCCGGCCGTGCCGGAGGGGCGGGACACACATACACCTCGCCGCGGTGGCGGCGGAGGTAGCGCAGAAGGAGCGATGACAGGGGCAGGGGAAGAGAGTCTTCCTTCGCCGCCTCACGCACGGCCATCCGCGGGACACCCCCTCAGGGCGCCGGCTTCCCCGCGGCCGTGGAGAAGGGCTCGCCTTTGGGAAGGTAAACTGGCGAGCGCTGAAGTGCTGCTGGGAGCTCCTTTCCTTTTCCTATAAACAAGATCTGAAAAGTACTGAATAAATGTATTCACACCCCCCTCCCCCCTTGCTCGGAACTCCTACTAATCTTCCCAGGGAAAGGCACCCCAGGACTGCAGCGCTGTTTGAGTATTTGAGGTGACGGAAGCGCAGGGGAGGAAAGCCCATAAAACGATTTGCTTGAGAACCGCTGATCGTCACAGCGCTTCCAGGGCTTCCCCGCCGCAAACGCTGCCTGCCTGGGCTGCCCGGGAGTCCTCTCCCTGCTGCCTCAGCCTTCACAGTCAGCTGTGAATCCTGTGAAATTCACAGCTGCGTGAAAGGCAAAAGACGAGTATTCCGATTAAGCGGGAGAAAAGTTTTATTGTACTGGATTATTTTTAAAGGGGTCTTTAAAGAAAATATCTGTACGCTACAAGAGGGCAGCACTTCGCAGGAATTGTACGTAAAACCTGAGGCACGTTCCGCTGTGAGCAGAGCATCCAGCCGAGGCTGAAGAGCAGGGGTTTTCCAGTTATCCTGTAGTTATCTGCGCTGCAGTTACGACGCGTGTTGCAGGGTGTGCAGGCTGAGCGACCTTGAGCAAGGAAGCAGCTGAGAAGTAAGCACCGGCACTCTTCCGCTCATAAGGATGAGAAGCGCTTCCAAAGGAGGCATTTCTGCAGATGCTCTCAGGGTCTGGGCAGCTCTCTGGGACCAGCCGCTTTGGCACGATGCACTTCCTGGCTTTCCCGGGTGTTTTATTGACGTGCGGCCGCCGGGAGAGCTCCCAGGCGCCGGCAGGACGCCGCCGGAGCGGGAGGCGCCCCGCGCGGCCGGCAGGGGGTGGTGCGGGCCCGGCCGCCAGCCCCGCGCCGCCGGGAGCAGCTCCCGCCGGCAGCAGTGGGCGTGCCGAGCCCCGGGGTGCAGCGGCTCTGCACCTCGAGGCCTCCGGGAAACTGGGCTTTCCTCTCAGTGCCAGCCGTTCAGCCGCTCTGCCAGCAGCAGGAATGCAAGGTGGGGGGGTAAAGCTCTTGGCGGGTCTGGGAAGTTCCCATCTGGTGACCTTGCTGTAATTAGGCATAGTAAAGAGCATCTCCCACTCTGCTCCAAGTCGTGAAAGCTTTCATCAGTTTCTGGGTAGTTTCAAGGAGGGGTGAAGTGCTCCACTGCTTTTCTCCTGGGCCGAGACAGCTCCTTGCCAGGCCAAAAGGACAGTCAGGGCACACAGATAAGAGGCAGCCAGGAGTCCTGAGATGCCGAGGGAATTCTCTCCCACACCACGCTGCGTGGAGGGCTCATGTCAGGAATGTCAAATATGGTAGCAGCTTGTCGCAGCAGAGCTTGACAAGAATTTTGGAGACAGGCTGGATACTCTCTTCGTTGGTACTGGATTTCCTCTGCTATGACAAATATATGCCAGTAAGCATAAAAAAAAAAAATACTGACAACTTCCCTACCAATAAAAAACAAATGTGTAGTCTCTAGAGAAAATAGTAATAATGACACTGAAAACATATGTTATATATAAAGCTTCTATACACCTCAAATCATTCAAAATCTTTGTGTTATTTATTGCACTGATTGGAATGAATTCTGAATTATTTTTGTTGATAATAGACATTTTGAAAGGTGATTTTGTGAAAAGCTCGACAAGTATCATGTGTG
The DNA here is from genome assembly GCF_017590055.1 of Onychostruthus taczanowskii. Classification (NCBI taxonomy): domain Eukaryota; kingdom Metazoa; phylum Chordata; class Aves; order Passeriformes; family Passeridae; genus Onychostruthus; species Onychostruthus taczanowskii. The sequence continues at coordinate 2,053,518 of NW_024499239.1, forward strand.
CAACACCTGCTGATGGAGATAGGTGTGTTTTCCCTTACTAGTCCGTGCATGAAACCCTGAAGAAAGTAATCAGTATGGAAAACAGAGACTGCTCTTCCAGAGGTTTTGAGCTGTTCTGGTTTTCCTTTGATCTGTTTCATCTCTACCAGATGCATACAAGAACTTTCCTCTGGCTTTTTAACTCACAGGCCTGTGGGGTTTTTGTTTTAAAGGAGTAGTACACAAACTAAATAATTCTGTCATAGTTGCATTGTAGTATTTGGTTTAGTGTTGTGAAGGGCTTTCTGTTACCAAATGTCTATGCAAGTCTTTACCTACGTTTTGAACATCCATTAAACTGTGTGGTTGTATGAATATGATGAGTTTTATAGGACTCTGTAGTTTGTATATGTATATAAAAGATGATGAATTAACTTATTTTGCATTTAGTGTATTTAAAAACTATGTTGAGGCATGTAATTGCTTGAAATTGAACATCATTTGCAGAGAAGAGTTAGGAAGCATTTGTGTTTGCTGGACCCTGTTGACTTGTGATTTGCATTGACATTGGATGGATTATTACAGATTTTGTCCTTCACATTTGGTCATTCATTTGACATATAATACCTCTAATGTGTATCATGACTGGGACATCATAACACCTCTTATGTTTGTTTAGCAACCACAATTTGTGTATAGTCCTAGAGGGAGATAGTATTCCTTGTAGTGTGTAAACCACACAAAAAGTGTGATACTTCTCTGGAAGAAAGTTGGTTTGTAATTGAATGTATGATAACAGTGAGATTATTAATATGACGGATTAAAAACATCCTGGAAGTAATTTAGTACTTGAAGGCACTGGTTCAGTGAGAATTCTTCATTAAAATCCCAAAATGTTTGATTAATTGTGTGCTTAAGTGTCTTGAAATTGCTACTTTTAGTATGCAAAAGAATTAAAGACTTTATTTCTGAATCATCTTGTAAATATTAGCTGATTTTTTTTATTCAGCTCATGAGAGAATATTTATAGTCTGTTTACAGTTTTACATTTCCTGGTGATATAAAACTACTGACATAACGTAGCATGAAACTGGTCATGGTAGAGGTTTTTGTGACAATAGTCTTCCAATGTAATTTATATAATTTGTAAAATAGCTGATAAAGAAATTCAAACAAGGAAACCACAAAATTTTAAGCAAGGGGTACTTTTATGGTCTTAAACATGTAAATCACTTCAGTATTTAAGTTAACAGGAGAACTAATACCCTGGGGAATTCTGTAATTTTTATTATTTATTTATGTTTTAAAAGAAGGAGCCAGAGAAGTTAATGTGCTTGGTGTGGTGTGGGAGGACTTTTGATGAGTTTAGGTAGGTGGTTTTATTTCTGTTTAAAGTCAGTCACTCCATAATAGAAAGTGTAGTACTCCATAATACTCAACAACCTCTTATGAAAGTCTGTTTCATTCATTAAAGTCTTCTGCTTGGGACATGGGCATCTTAGTGTGGATATTAAGGGATTTGTCTTTTTAATGCAAAACCTTTTCTCTCCTATCCTTCTTTAGTACGTCCCTCCAAGAAACCTTCATGGTTTACTAGGGTCCTTTCTGCAATACTCAATAAAGACAATTAACCTTTGCATTCACACTCAAAGCATTCATCCTTTAAACCATTCTTCATGGAAGGTCAAGCTAAAATGGTTTAAAGTAATATACATGCAAATTTCTTTTCTCTGTGTTTCTATTGTGGGATTTCTTCTCCATCTCTCAATATGTATAAAGACTAGAAGTAGTTCAGGAAACTGGAGAGAATTCTATGCATAAAATACAGTTGTTCAGCAGACATAGAAAAAAGGTCAAGACAATGGCAGTGCTCTTGCTATACACTTTAGAAATCATTCTTGTACTCTCACTGCAGACAATCCGTGTAATCTGTGACCGAGCTTTTTGACATTGTACATTACAGCTTTGCTAAGCTCAACACTCTTTAAAAGGAAGGTACATCAAAATCTGAATGCTTGGGTAAAGGGAAAAAATTACTTCTTGTTTCTCATGGTTTTGGGAAAAATATTGTGTTTTCCTCTGCCACTGTATTTTGCACTTAAAAAATAGATGAAAGAGATTTACATAAAGGTTAGCAACACATTCTTTCTTCTTGAACTGGAAGAGGTTCTGTGTGATGCTGCTGTAAGTTTCTATAGGTCTGAATGTAAGATTTGGAGACAATGTATAACTCATTGTAGACCCTTTCAAAGCTAAATCTGTAATGTGAATACACATTTGTGAGTCCCAGTCATGCTTTTGTACTACTTTCCTTAACCTTTTGGAGTTTGATACTGTTTTCCCATCTTCCTGATAAGGCCAGGAGTAAGATTGCTTTACTTAAAGTGTTACAGCAAAAATGTTACAAGAGACATTTCCTGTGAAATCATTTCACCCTGTAGTATTTTATATAAATTTTGTAAATCCATATCTAACATAGTTGTTCTGTGTCCTCTAAAGATACAGCATTCCAAAGGACAAAGATAAGGATTCAAATAAAAATAATACAAAAGGCACTCTGGGTTACGAATAGACACTTTTCTTATTTTGGCATGGAAGTTCTCCTTAGGGAAAGTGCTGTCATTTTCTTCTCTCCTTCAAAGAAACCTGGAGAACACGGCTTAGATGCTGTACTGTTTCCTTTATTTTGAAACACTTTGTACATTTAAAGAGCTTACAGAAATGTTCTTAACGCCCTGTTGTACTTTTGACTGCAGCCATGTATAATGCAGAATTACTTAGTCCAAGAAGGAAGACACATTTATCTACTAAGCCATCTGATCCTTTGCTAATTCTTAGATATTACAGGTTAACTCTTTGATCCACAACAAAATCCTTCTTTGTGAGGAAAGGTGTTGTGAGGTTGCTATCCATGAGCACTGGGTTTTGTTCCTTGTTACAAGAAGGAATGACTGTTGGCTAAGCCACAACAGTGAGAGACAAAAAATGTGAGGCTTTATTCTCAGCAGTATTACTGCAGCTAATCACACAAGGCCAGATTTACAGAGCTACTGAGTAAGTCAAAGCAAGCTTCTGGTGCTCAGCAACTTTAATAAAAAAAAGTGTTCTTTCTGTACCTACCTTATTATACCTCTAGCTAACACATTAAGGAGGATTGTGTGATATAAACTCTGTGTATTTGCAGTTGAAAAGTAATAAATGAGGACAGAGTATCTTTTTCTGCAATTTAAAATTATTGAATCACTGCAGTTACATCAGCAGAAGCACATCAGTGATATGCCTAAAAATTGGTTCCATAAGCAGTAGAAAGCCTCAGCCATAAAAATCTGGCCTTCAGCCATATATCTCTGTTTTAGCAGTTCTGTGCCGTCCATGTGGGCAGCATGGCCTGGAATTTATAGGTTCTACCTTCCTGCTCCTACAACTCTTGAACAAATTATGTTAGTAAACAGAGGCTGCCTCTAACGAAAAATCACATCCCTTGCAGTTTGTATTAAGGTAATAGTGTACATTTAATGGTAGCACATAGATTGAAAGCAGAATTATTTTAATTTGTGCTTTCTAAATGTATTGTTCTTCGTACCATTATCAGGGTGGAGAGTACAAATTGTTGGATCAGATCCACAAAGACATTTTTGTTATTTTCAGTGTTCAGGATGGGGATTGATGATACTTCAGCTTTTCAGTTGTGTAGGTCATCTTCTACATAAAATTGTTCATTAGTTATTTTGAGTGGAATTCAAGAAAGGAGGAAAACTTCTTCACTTCCTATTGAACACAAGCAGTGCAATTGCCCAGGTATGCTGAGACCTGTAGTTGAGAAAGTAATGCTGTAAGCCACTGAAATTACAGAAAGCATTCTTTCCAAATGAAGTTAATTAGTAATACTGATTTTTATTATTTCTAGTTATAGCTAGTCCACATGCACAAAGCACTCTGTAAAGCTCTGCCCTTTAAGTGAAGACAAGTAAATGAACTGTGTTGAGGAAGGTTTCATGTTTGCTCAACTTAGGCTTCCATTTGATAGATTTCCAGCATATGTGAAACAAAACTTCACAAAAAAATGAAGAATCAATAGAACCTTTGCTGCCTTTATAAGCTGGGAACTTTCTGAACATAGATCAGCAGATGACAAAGATTGAAAGGCAGTCTAAAACTTCATGAGCTACCTATAATAAAGGGGAAGAGAGCTAGTTGAATTAAGCCTCAGAATCTGAGTTTTACATCACTTTCAGTTTAAAGCCTTATATTGGAAAAGGTGTTAAACCTGAACTCAGAAAGGTGCTTAGCTGCCACATGTCCAGCCTGCCTGCTCTGTGCTGAGGGGGTCAGGGCTGGGCAGCCCCCTCTCCACTCTGTCTTTCCTGATGGCACTTGAGGCTTGGCCAAAACTTGATTTGGTTGTAGGTAGCTTTGGAAGTAGTCGAGCTATTACTAGGTTCACTAGGAGAGTTCCAAGTCCTGTTTTCCAGGAACATTCATTATTTCCCTTAGGAACTGCTGCAGGGAAGGTGCCTACAATGCAACAGAGACTCTGAGCTGTAAAGGAATCCACAGAGACCCCACTTCACCCACAAGACATGAAGTGCTTCAGTTTTTTCTGGTCATGCTGCTTAGGCAGATCACACTAATAGTGCATTTGCTTGCATATTTACCATCTGGATTAAGAGGAGTATTTTATGATTTATCCTGCTTTAGGGCCATTGATATCCATCCCCCAGATATACTGAATTCTCCTAGGGACCCCAGTGAGGGTGCTCAAAGGTGATTTCTTTGCAAACCTGAGTTTAGCACACAAAGAGTGCTAACCCCAATGGCTTTCACACACCTGTGTCTTTATTTTAATGTGGTTTTTTTTTTTTTTTTTTTTTTTACTATTAGCTTAAACTACATATATCTTAAACAATAAAAAGAGACTGTAACTACTTGGAGGGGTTGTTTCTATTTTGAAGATTGACCCAGTTTTCTGTATTTAAAGTGATTGCGTGGTCATCACAGTCCTGTGGAACTTTTAAGGATGCATTCCATACAGAACATTCTGACAAGGTCCTAAGGCTTCAGGAGACACATAAAGATTCAGTCTGTGCTTTTTTTTTTTTTTTTTTTTGGTAATTTGTCTTGACTAATTCAGGAATTCCCCTGCTGAGCCGGCTGGCTGTTGTAAATCCCATTCACCACATAATATATGTGTGAGGAAGGAAGTTGAATAATCTATGCCTCAATAAATAGCAGAGAAAACTTCAGAATGCATTACAAACAGACTGGAAGTTTTTTCCAAGAAGATTACTTAGCCTTAAAGCTAAAACTCATGGCATCATTTATTACTATAAATAATTTGAGAATTCGCTCTGAATAAGTACAAACTAGGAGACACTCTCTATAAAAATCCATTCCTCCAAAATGACACAAAATCTTAACCCTCTCAGAAGTTTAGAACAGTTAAGTCAAAAAAAACCACCAAAAAAAAAACCCCAAAAAAACCCAAACAAACAACCACAAACCCAAACAAACAAAAAAACCACCCCCCCCCCAAAAAAAAAAAAAATTGGGATCAAGAGCCATCTATGTTTTTTTTAGCTTGAGTCATCACCAACAGATGGTAAATTACTCTGTGGAAATCACTCAGCTGAGTTATTCCAGTTTATGGAGTTCCGAAGGCATTTATCCTTAGTCCTAAACTCTAATACTCTTTGTCACAACCTCAGTTCCCTCTGAACGTTCTGACAAGTACCAGCACACAGGCTTGTGTGTAATTATGCATTTTGTTACAGCTTGGTAATAATTGTCTTCCCTTTTATTTCTTCTGAAACAATAGGATCTAGTCCTAGCACAAGACTCCCTAGCTGTGTCAAGCTTTATAGGTTGTTGCAGAAATAGCTGGCAACAAGTTGGTATTGACTGTCACTTCCTGTAGGACTTGAGATGACATCTACTATTTCAGATACACATCAGTTTAGAAATATTCTATGTGCCATTTCCCAATGATTCCTGCAGTTCCTGAGCAGACGTGAGATGAATGCAAAAACTGTCCATCGTATAGACTCATGTTCCCACTTAATCTTCCTGCAGAGAAAATTATTCTTCTGTTTCATCAATGTTTTATTAGATTTTCCGGAAAAAGCTGGCAGAAGAATATAATTCTTCAGAGACTAACAAGTTACTTAGAGAGTGCTGTTTCCCCAGTACTGGCGCTGACATTGTCATTTCTGTAAGTATATCTTGTTTTCAGGAGAGTGAGTTGCTATTTTTAGAATTGATCTCATACCTTTCTTGATTTGTCCCCCAACTCACTAGGTGCAAGTGAATATGTGATTGGAAAATGATCTCTCTGTTCAGAAGAGACCTCTCTCCGGTTAAGCTCCCTGTTTTGTTCATTATTATTTTAGATGAGGTAGATAACATTCACTGTTCATGCAAATATGTCATCTCAGTCTAGTGAGACCACTTGCATTATTGCTTAATGAAATTATGAGATTGTGAGTAGCGTCTGTGTCTCATGATAGAATCTCCATCATACTGCTGACAGACATAAAACACAAGGCACCCTTTGCTGAGGTCCTGCCTATCCTATTGAACTCAGACTTTTGCAAGCCTTGATCAATCAATGAATGTACCTAGTAGGCAGAAAATTGCAGCTTGATGAGCAGAGCGGAGAGGGAGCACTAGGGGAGCTGTGTTGAAGCTTATCACTTGATATGTCAAGAGTTATAGATTATATTGAGTAAAATTTATTTTGGTTTTGGGTGTACGCTGCAGCATCAGACTGCAATGCTATTATTTTGTAATAGACATGCAGAGCTTGCCAATTGCAGTTTTAGAACAGCCAAATAGAATGTAAAGATTTGAAGGTGAAAGGGAAGGCTGAGGGGTGCAATAACAAATGGCAGCACAGTGATGGAGTGCTGAGGTGCTGACAAATTGGATCAAAAGGGCTGTGCAGCTCTCTGCACTGTTGCTGATACCTCATGGACATATCTTAATTATTCACACATTATTACTATATTTTGAAATTTTTAATTGAAAGCAGAACCTGGTGTTCTGTGCTAATATTGCTATTCAGTAAGTAATGTGTTTGTGGCATATACAACATTTGAAGCATGTGGAAAAAAAAATGAGTGAAATTTATTTGTTGAGGTGCTAGAAAAATCAAACTACTTACTCAGGGGCAGAGGAAGTGATTGGGCCAGAAAAATCTCAGAACCTATGAAAGCAGATGAAATTACTGTCCCACTGGAATGTTACCACTGAATTGGTATGCAAAATGTTTTATGGTTTACTTGCAGTTGACAAGGCATCTTTGAGCTTGGACTCATTTACATTTTAAATTATGGATTTCTTTAATAATTGATAACAATGCCAAAATATCCTGTAGCATTGATACACACTTAATGCATCTTGTGACTCCTCCCAGATAGAGCCAGTAGCATGAAGAAGGAAACAGGAGAGATAACATGCCAATCTACTGGAAGAAGCCAATAGCACCGTGTGCGCCCAATGAAGGTGCCTTCCATTGTCTTACCAAAGTCAGTTTGACACAGTTCTGTGCTCTTCTCTCAGCATCGTTTGGCTGCCAGCCAGTTGCACAGATTGACTGTGCAATTTTTCTACCAGAAATTAAGTGCCATACATTTTCATTTTAGGGGACTCAAACACTTTCAAACAAAACCCAAAATAAAATACAGCTGACTCAGGAGTTGTGCAGAGGTACTAAGCTCTGTTGGGGGGGCTGGCAGTGGCAGCTGGTAGCTGGAGCATCTTAAGTTGGATCATCCCTCATAAAGCAGAATGGTTGTAAGAGTGTTAGGTGCCCATTCTGTGTGTCATATTTTCCAGACTTATGTATGCTGAGTTGCCACTACTGATATTATTCCAAAATGTGGCCCAAGAATCAAGAATGAAGAATTCCCAAGAAACTGGCCCTCATGCCATCATGAGGGCAGATGTTTGGATCACAGTCCACAAAGTGCCTGCTTGCTGCAGATGGTTATGATGACAGTTTTATTTCTTGCTTTTATTTTATTATTTGCCTTAATTTTTTTCTTCTGATCTTATAAACTGAAAATAAATTGTGAAAGATTCACTATGAAAATACTGTTTTCTACATGAGGAAGTTAAATAGTTATTTCCAGTTCAAATAAACCCCACTTCCGCTTACCTTGCAATGATTTGGTGCTCACTCACACCTATTTTTACTGCAGTAACGTACAAAGAATTGTTTTTTTTTTGCTAAATGATTATCTGAAACAGATTTAAATGTAACCTTAGAGCATAAAACATGAAACAAGAAAACAGAGTCAAACTTTTAAACCAATCAATTTTATTCTGAACATAGCAATTGCTTCTGCTGTCAGCAGGCGTAAAGTTTACAGCTGTTGGAAACTTATAAAAAGTCGGATGTGTTCCTGTAAAATGCCTTGTCAAGTGCAAGCCAACCAGACCACACATTTCAAGAACCAAACATCTCCTTATTTTAGTTTCTGTAAGGTTTGTGTTCTAAACACCTGCTCAGAAGTTGTTACAACAATGTGAATTGAACAAAGAGAAGGAAATGCTCTATTCCTAAATGACAAAGAAATCCTGCTTATTGCCTTTCTGAACTGCCTCAGCCAGAATTCACAGGATTCAATTCTTTATGTCATGGGGAGCCAAGGCCTGCCTATATCCAATGTTCAACTAAGGTTAATATGGATGTCTTTGTAATTATTACATCTGAGTAAAACTAATCCTTATATCAATGCAAGTTATATCACAATTATATCTTAATGACAGATACAACCCCAGCTTTTTATTGAAAAAAAATACGTTCTATGACCTTTCAAGGGAGTTGAAGACAGAAGAAGGAATAATTATTTGTCTGCTTAATTTGTTCAATTTGAATCTAGAACCAATTAAAATAACTAATGTTTTAAAAATCTACCTTTAAAAACATACCTTTTAAAAGAAAGGTAAAATTGTAATAAATCCCTCATGCAACAGTCTATATCCCTATCAGTTTGAGGGGTAGTTTGCTTCTATGGCACCTTCTGAAAAGACAAAACTAATGAAAACCTCAAACCTGTGAACTTTCACAGTCCAGGGCTAAGGATGAAATGGTAGTACTGTTTACTGGAATAAATCAGGTGCTACTAACAAAATTTCAATACCAAAGGTTAATAATATCATCATCAGTAGTTCTTGGAAGAGACTTGGCTGCCTAAAGGCGACCTAATTTTAAACACTGAGACAAGTCAATCAGTATACACCTAAAAATATGCATTGAGGGCTGCAGTTTGCATACCTTAGAGGCTAGCTTTTTCTTTCTGACCTGTGAGATCTTGAATTCTTTTGTTTGCTTATTGAGGAATGTTGGCCCAGGTGCATTACTTCGTGGGGTATGGGTGTGCTTGTTGGTGGTTACTGGGTAGAGACAGAATTTCCAGAGGAAGTACAGGGTACTGAGAAATAGCCTTCTACTCAAGATTCCGTGCTTTCTGTCCTAGTGTTAAAACATCTTTCTCACAAGACTTTGTCTGGGGATAGGGGCATGTTGATGATCTGGAAATGTAAATGTCAGCTCGGCCAGTGTCCATTGACTGCCGCCTGAGAGGTTAGGAGGTGGGCCTATTTCCCATATTTACATTTTGCAGCACCAGAACTGATAGCCTGTAGCATTTTAAGTGGCTAAGGGCACAGTGGAAAGCAAAATACTGAGGTGTCAGTAAAGCTAGCTCAGTGCTTCTGGGACCACTATCCTGGATCATGACTAAATGGATGTTTCTGATTTTGACCAAATGGCAACAATTTTGGCAAGACTGTATCAAGGACAAAAAAAAAAAATCCATAGAACTTAGACTTTTTTTTTTTTTAATGTCTTTTATTAGCTCCATGTGTCATTTTGTGTTTCATGGTGCAGGTAGGAACCTATTTTCACTTGACACTCTTTGTTACACTTTGTGCTTTGACTACGCTCTGATTAAATTAATTATGTGAATATTCATATAGGCTGGTAGAAAAAGATTTGTTCATGATCACATTCATGAGGGTGAATTACAAAAAGTATTATTTCCTAGCCATCTATTTTGACTGTCAACCTCAGAAAGAAAATAACTTGTCCTTTTAAGTCACATGGAAGGATATAATTTTTGGGTGATAGAGTATACTTACCCATTGACTCCTGGAAAGAAATACAGTAACCTGATTTGAGATGTGATGTAGAACATAATGAATACAGGGAAATTACAGTTTATGAAGGGCATTGGTCTCTAAACTTTTCTGAACAGTTGTTTTGAAAGGTTGTCACTAGCTAGTCCAAATAATTCATACTGCAGCAAAATATCAATGAAAAAAAAAAGTTGGTGACAAAATACCATATCAAAGAATCATAGATTAGTTTGGATTTTAAAGGGCCCTTTTAAAGTCATCTAGTCCAACCTCTCTGCAAAGAACAAGAGTATCTTCAACTGGACTAGGCTGTTCTGGGCCCAATTGAAACTGACCTTGATTGTTTCCAGGGATGGGGCAACTAGCACCTCTCTGGACAATCTGTCCCAGTGTTTCACCAATCTCTTTGTAAAAGACTTTTTCCTCATATCTAATCTGAATCTTTATCACTCATCTATCCTTCTTATAAACCCCCTTTAAATACTGAAAGATGACAATAATGCTTTTCCAGAGCCTTCTGTTCTCCAGGCTGAACCTGTTTCTGTTTCAGCCTGTCCTCATCAGAGAGGTGTTCCAGCCCTTTGATCATTTTCATGACCCGCTCCAGCATGTCTGTGTCCTTCCTGTGCCAAAGGATGCAGATCTGGATGCAGCGCTTCAGGTGGGGTCTTGTGAGAGGGCAGCAAAGGCCCTGGTGGCCACGCTGCTTCTGATGCAGCCCAGGATGCTGCTGGTACTCTGGGCTGGGAGCACACATGGCCAGTCATATTCATGAGATGCCTGTTGCAGGTCTTCCTCCAGTTCTTCCATCTATGTGTACACACACCTGTGTTTCTTCCTGAAGAAGCAGTATGGGATAGGCAGACTCATCTGAGGTGATCATCAAGTGGACCATGCCTCAGCTGTGAAAGAGGTTACAGTAAAGAGATGCACCCCTGAGTCAGGGACTGCCTTGCCTGCCTTCTGCCTAAGTCCCTCCACCACTGAGGTTTCTTTGGTACAGAAATTGATTGTAAAATTAATATATTGCATCACGTTGTTAAGAAGTTTAAAATTTGCTTCTTGGAAAGACTTCTGGTTCCTCTCTTCTCTAAAAAGGCAAGATCTGCTTGAGACATTTGCTTTATCGGCGCAATTAAAGGGATAGCATGTTCTGTTTTCCAAATACGTGAGTGAGAAAATACTTATCTTCAATGGCTTGCAGTTGATAAGGATAAAGAGGACAAAACATAATTAGTACACTACAGGGTTTTGATTCTGTTTATTTTTATTTTTCATTTTTTTTTTTTACCTTACCTTTTCTGTTTTAGCTTTGTGGCCCTTCAGTATTTTTCTGAAAAACTTCCCTAAGTAAAAGATTTTTGCTGAGCAGTTTGATGATTTAAGGTACTATATTAGCTGAACCAATAAAGCCATTGTTCTCTTTGAATTCTGCTTTCCTCTTAAGTATAATAATTAAGTCCTCTTCTAAGTAGTGTATGTATTAAAAAGTATCTAAATGTACATATACAGCCATATGTGTGTACAGCTTTTATAGGACTGTATTTTTCTTTTACTCTCAAGTCTTAAAACTTTTTGCCAACAGTGCTTTAAGAAGTGTGCTATTGTAGTTATAGACTCTCTTGGTTTGCGTCTGATTTCATAAGCACTCGTCAGGACACTCATTAATTTCAGTAAAAAGAGGTGAGATTTGCTGAGATTTTCAAGACTGAAAAAGTTGTGCACTGCATTGTGATATGGTATGTTTTTAATAGAAGAAATAGTCAAAGAAACAGGTGGGAAACATTTTCCTATGTTATGATTGGTGAGATTGTTACCAGATTTATGCTCATGGACCTTGTTGCTGTCTAGAGGCTTTCTTATATACTCCCTCACTGATGGCAGCAGAAGTTCAGTCAACTCATAGAACCAGGGCAGTGTGTGGGTCTAATTACTGCAGCACTGTGTGTGTACGTGACAATGGGCATTTTGTAGCTGAGAGGAAGACAACAAAGGCAGTACGCATCAAAATTCAAAGGTCTTGAAAATAATGGTCAAGGGCACCTCAGTTTTTAGTAACTGCTATAGCCAATAATCACAGTGAGCACATTTTGATTTAATCTTTTCTCAGCCAGTATCTTCCTGAAGAGACAGGAGGCTTGGTTACCAACCCACCTCCTGCTCTGCAGTGTGCCAGGGACAGATTGACCCATGTTCCAGGGGAGGTGTTGGAGGGCAGTCCTGGCTCTGCTGCAGCCACGGCTCCCTGTGCTGCAGTGCCAGTGTTTCTTCAGCTGCCTGTGCTAGGAGACACTTCTCTTCTACCTTGTGAAAGAAAAAGTAACTCTGCTGAAAAGACAGTGAGATCTCAGGCCATATTAGTTTCTCTTATGATATCTGTAAAGAAAGGCAGTCCCTGTTGCTGCATTTCATTTGGCTTGAGTCCCACGAAGCATTTTCTTTCTCAGAAGACTAAGCTTCAGCTCAGCTTCAACTCGGAAGATCAATCCCAGGCCTATATTTTACACCTCGTAAGTAGTTATAGTGGATGTAAGAAAATGTAGGCTAGCTATCAAAATAAGGGGCAGTGTTACAGCTTTTGCAGCCATGTAATCAAAAATATTCTTTCCTTTTTTGCACTGAGCCACTTGCAGTCTGTAATAGACCGAGAAGAGATTTTATGTTTCCTTTTCCCCCCTCAGTTTCCAGCAAGGAAAACAAGTGCTCTGCTTCAGCAAGTGAATCCACCCATGCTTGTGATACACATACAGGCTGTGTGTGAGAATTATACCAATAATTACTATTTAGAAGTGCTCTGCATGCAGATGCCACAATAGGGCATTGAGAATGCGTCACATAGTTATTGGGAAACACAATAGGAATCTTTCTGTGAGTGAAATAATTATATTTTAACCACGTTGGAACCAAATAATCTAGCTAGCACTAAGTCTCTATTCACATGTAAAAAAATAATTTATGCATTGTAATACACCCTTGTTCAAATAATTGTGCTGGAATATTCTATGAAAGTTTTTAAGCAGCTCTGTAATAGCCATACTGTTGAGTGACAGCAGTATCATTGCTAACCTATAGAAGTATTTCTAACCATGTGCAAATTTGTCCTGTATTCCATTGTAATTTATCACAGTGTTTTCACCTTCTATGTATTTCAAGGGAAATTATCTTCACTTGAAATGCTTCCTTAGCCCAAGCAGCTCCATGCATAGATGGATGTGTTGGTGCAGGAGAGAAGACACTGTGTGTTGTACAAGGTCCCACATTTGTAGGAGAGTGCTGGAAGGCCGGGTGGTTCGGAGGAGAGCCTCAACATGGGGAGGATTGCTGTTCGAGGTCTGTTTGTCTGGAGAGGCACAGTGCTGGGTAAGGCAACCACAGGCAGCTCTCAAAGATCTCCTGCCCATTTGAAATACTTTTAATGAAGTACTTCTAATGAAGAACCTTTTTTAGCAAAGTGTAAAAAGTGTAAAAATCCTCTCATAAGCAGTAACTGAATAAAGAGAGGATGTGTTCTTCTCCAGGAATGGAAATATTCATCCAATATAATAATATTTAGGGAAATACTTAACCTGTCTTTATATGGTGTCTCCAACTGTCCATACTCCTACAATGACCCATTATTTGTTTGATGTGCTGCAGCTGTTCTTGTGGTCATAAATAAATAAAAAACATTGCTTCTAGTGCCTGCATGAGTGTCTTGAAACAGTAACATCATCAAAAATACACCCTATCCCCCCTGCCCCCCGTGAAAATCTGAATAAGCTTGGCCTGTTTAATTTAACAAACAAAGGAGACTTGATAGAATGCAGGGCAACTTCAGCATATTAAAGGACTTCCTTGTAGTGGAGAAGGAAATAATAATAGATGCACAGGGTATGTGCATATCCCCATCAGGCAAACAAATTTATAAAAGGGAGCATGATTAGCTGCTGGAGTAAATTTACCAGGAAAGAGATGAATTGTCAGTCTGTTGATGTTTATAGGTTGAGACTGAATGCCTTTCAAGATGATATGCCTAAAGCAGTCATAAATTATGCTTTAGTCTAATTTATGTTGCCAGCTTAATGTGAGTAAATAAGGTAAATGGGTGAAATAAACCTGTGACATTGAGAATAATCCAATTGTTTCTTAAGACATTAAATATCTGGAAAAATGGAGTACTCTCAAAGTCTCTTACTAAATCATTAGCAAAATGAAGCAAGGTTTGCAAGTGCCATAAACACATTTTCAGATGGACTACAGAGTTTTTAGTACGTACATGCAGAGATTAATTTTCTCACTTTTTATTTTGACCTAGGTTTTGTGGAAAAGATATAGTGCATGTCTGAAGGTAGTGTAGCCATGCCAAAATGAGTTGCATGTATGTGCTACACACCTTTGAGAGGTGCATATGTATAGTATCTAAATGACAGTCATGGCTTGAATTTGATTGCATTTGTTGTGAGGATCAACTTCATGACTTTCTCAGAAGAATTTTAGCTGTACAAAGATGTAAAAAAGTAGACTTGTAGAATATTACCTAGTCAAAAAGGCTTAGCATCATCTTTTGTTTGGAAAATCAACACTCCTATCCTGCTAGAATCTACTAGAAGATGTTTTCAAATGGTAATAGTATTCTAGGCAGAAATCCAGAGCATTATATTTGCTGCCTGAGACTGTAATGTCGGAGTTGTAATATATTCCCTAATTAAAAATATCATGCACAGTAGTGATTTTATTATTCATTTATTATCTGGATCATTGAACTAATCTGAAGAAAAGCAGCATTCTCAGGGGTACAAGTGAAGAGGTTCCCTTTCTGTTTTTGCAGCAAAAGGGACAATATTTTTTGTTTGAAAAATAAGGACTTCTCATAACTTGCTACACAATTATTGTTACATTTCAGATAAATAAAGATTATATTTCTCATCTGAAGGAACATTCAGGATTACTTTTGTGACATTTACGTTTTGTGGTACCTGGGTATTTCTTCATAAATGTAAATAAATAGGACATTGAGAAGCAAAAAGAAATATGAGATTGGACAATAATGTATAAAATTTAACAATCCTTAACTGTGAAACTACAGCTAATTTTCAATAATTTAGAAGAAATTGAATGACATAAATCCTAAAAATCAGAATCAGTTGCTCTCCAGTTATTTTCTTGTTGCAGCAAGCTTACAAGTATAGGCTTTAAGCTCACATATATTGTAATATTTTTGTCCATGTCAGTGACAAGTGGAGTCAAGCTGTTGCAGATTCAGGCTGCAGAGATTTGGCTGTGAAGCAGTAGACCCAGGTGGAGTCTGCAGGTCCCCAATTCAGTCCCAAAGTCATAAATTGACACAATCTTCTAAACGACAGAATACACTAGTGAATACTATACAGTATACAATATATAGTGTTTGAAATCCACTGTATACTTTGTCCTCATTTTCAGTTATTTTATGTATGATGCATGATGTTGGTCTGTTTTTTTCTTAAGCATCTATGCCTACCAATGCTACTTCTTCTGCTTCTGCTCTTCTGAAGTTTCAGGTGCTATCTATATTTAAATAACACTAAGCTAGAAAGAACAAAGGTTTATTTCTTCTAAATTTTATTAGATCTGCTTTACATTTTTCAACCTTCAACCTGATCATGTGTTTTGAATTTTTGTGGCTTTTTGACTACACAACTTTTAAATCTTTCCTACCTCAGCTCTCCAAAACCTTGAAATCAAGAAGGAAAAAATCACTTTACTGTAAAACATGCAGTCCCTTTTTAGTTTTGTAGTAACTATATACAGAGTAGCACTGGAGATTCAGAACAAATAGTTTAGAAAAGTAATGCCTGAACCCTAGAACTGAGCAATGCTGAAGTGACAATTGACTGGCCACTTTTCTTTTTTTAGATTTCCAGATGCTGAACCTCCTTTACTGGAATTAAAATAAAACATCAAGCATGTATATGTTCTCAGACGTCTTTCTTTTGGAAGATTACATTATTTGTATTGCAAGAATTTCTGCTCAGTTTATTTTACTGTATGTTTTTGTTGCACCATGGGTAATGGTTTTTGCTTTATACTACTACTTCATTGGTCTATACTACAAAAACAAATATCCATTTTATTATAATATAACCAAATTATTAATGATGTGCATGTAGCTGAGTTCTTGTTTTGATTTTGTCTATCTGAAACTAATTCATGTTCCAAACTAATTCTTTCAGACTGTTTAACTCATGGCATGGCATTTTATTCAACAAATGCAGCATAAAACATAAGGATTATGTAGACAAAGCTCAAAGGTAAACTCTGCTGACAAAACTTTCTTATTTATCTTAAAATTCTGAGCTGTTATACTTCAATAATTCTCTTTTATGCCACAGAATAAATCTAGAGTATTACACAGCATTTCTAAATTTTCTATTGAACAAAACACAGAACTTACATTGCCTTTTGATTTGGTAAGTGCTGTCTCACAAAGAAGTAATATGATAAAGAGAGAAGATTGCCTGGAGCCCAGTGTATGGTCATGGCCTCTAAGCACTTTGGTATTTCTTAGCATGAGTTTGCTAATGCACATTGATTCATATTGATATTCAATAATTCATATTGATTGGTGTTCACATATCATCAGTTTGCCATTACTCTACTCAAGCACAATTTTAAGAAGATTATCTCACCATACTTTCAGTTGGCACAGAGTACTTTTTCTTTCCTTGGAAAAAAAAAGTAAGCCCATGCAATACTGGAATAGAAATGCTGGTTGTAAAAGGTTACACAGATACATGTGTACTAAATTTTTTACGGTTTGTATGCTAATAAAATTAAATAAGAAATTTATGTACATATATCTCTTAAATCCATTACTACATACAGCTTTACCCTCAGAAAAAAACAGATTAAGCCATTTGCTGTTGTCTAACACTAGGTCGTAAACAGCAATTTTTTCCCTTCACGATAAAGCAGCTTAATCCATTAATCCTTATGAAAAATGTAAATGTTTATATTAGTCAATTAGAACAAGGCTTTGTTGTGCTCTTGTTCTCTTTCTCTTTCAATATATACCTGATTTATTATTCAATAAATTTTGTCTTTTGCATTTTTTCTTTCTACACTATACCTTTGTTGCTTGATAATCCAGATTTCAATGGGTCATTGTCTGTTCTAATTGATACTAGGAAAATCCAAGTTTTATTTTGGCTGTAAATTTTAAGCAAATGTTATTATTTTCAAATCTGAATTTTTGTCTATTTTGGATTTTTCTAATGGAACAGCTAATAGTTATTGTTTGAAGGTTTGATGTTGTTCCTTACCCTAGCTGCCAAAACACACAAAATAATTGCAATGTCACCTGCATTAAGCTCCCCAAAACGCAAAACTGGGATGGAAACTTAAAATCTTGGTGTGGTGAGGTGAAAAATTCTTGCAAAATTCTAATTAAACAAAGGGAAGCCAGGGAGAATCATCTCAAAATGGTTTAAGATGATGTATTCTTTTATATGAAGTGAAAATGGAGGGAGGCATGTCTGCAAATACTTTGGAGGAGATGTTTAAGATCTAAAACAATCTTGTTAATTGGTGATTTGGTCTGTAAAGCAGGATGCACTTCAAGCAGGACAAATGGAAATTATCGCACTTCAGTAAAAATAATCAGCTGAGGAATGAAAGATGGAAACTGCCTAGCAAGCCAAAAAGTGCAAAAAAATTGGAGACGTTTTATTGAAGGCAACACCGGTTGTCAAATTTATATTGTTGTAAGGGGAAAAAACTCAGCCAAAGCCAGCACCTGGTATCCTGGTTTGGTTACTGCACTTCAAATAAAACATTGGCCAACTGAAGAGATTGCAGAGAAAAGCATGGTGATTGATCATGTTCAGAAAACACGACCTGAGGAGGAAGGAAATAATCTGCTTCCTTCATCCAGTGGCGTGAAGGAATGAGCTAATATTGGAACAAGGGATTTACAGACATTAAGACTTATTTTCAAGGATCCTGGGGCAGAGTGAAGACAGCTGTTGTGGAGTATTCAACAATATATTTTTTAGATAATTTTATTGAATGCCTACACAAAAGCCTGTGAGGGTGATTTTGTCACAGTTGATTCTGACTTAGGAGGAAGAAACAGATAAAGATGTTAGGAGATATACTTCCAGTTCGATTTTGTGTGGTTAGTGAATGAGGGTATTCCAGCATGGAATTACATAAGAGTAATCTTTAAAAAAAGAAATACAACAAAAACCAAACAAACAAAAAAACCCCCCAAACTGCTACTTTGAATTATTTGCATGGTTTTTAGTTTAGGATGTTTTAATTTTTTAATTTTGACCCTCCTTGAATAGCTTCACTTCATCTTTCATACAGTCTAATTCAGTTTATACTTTGCCAGTCAAACTGACATAAAAAGTTACTGCACATTGTACCTACACATTCTCTTCTGCATGATAGGAACTAACCAAAGAAATCTATAAAATATTATTTTATCTTTCCCTGCATCTCTGCTTAAAACTTATCCAGGCTCTGAAACTTACCCACTCTTCAGTAAGTTACATCCTTGAATCTTGTTAGAAAAATTATTTTGTTATTTCCGTGGAGCGAACCCTTCTCCCTGTCTCTTGCCCATTCTGTATTTATTACTTGCAGTGCAGCAGTATGTCTTTAGATGCATCGAGAATCTGAAAAATCTCTCAAAATACTCACTCAGGCCAAATGCCAATGTTCCAGCAGGAATGCCCACTAGCTTTTATCAATATTGCTATAAAATCCAAGTCTCAGTTACTTGAGTTTGTCTGTCAGCTGATTTATGTTTCTAGTCAAAATGTATTGAAAGCATAAAACGCAGCTGAATGGCCTTCAAAAAAAGTGGCATAAAATTGAAATGCTGAACATAGGAAAAGGGTTTTAATCTTACAGTCTCTTTCAGACTGCATTATTTCTACATTTTATTCTTCATTGGCCATGTTTTTAACCTTCTTAGGTTTTTTTGCCACTTTAGAAAGAAGTGTTTCCTTTGCTGTTTCCTTTGCAAGATTACCTTGGGAAATTAAATTTTCATATACTTTACTACAATTGACTCAAATTGTGCTTTGATTTTAGTTTGCCCTATGATTTTCTGTTGGGAAAATTCTAGAGAAATGAAACCAATGAAAGGAATTTCCATTTGCCAACCTTTCTGAATCAGTAATGACATCTAAATAACCCTCTCTGGTTCTTTACCTTACTCTGTTCTCCCAAGGTCATTGGAGTTCTTTCCTTACACTGCACCCCCAAAATCTTTGAAATTGCAGCCCAGTTCTGTGCCTGCCATTCAAAGCCACACCCACCTCACATTTTCCCTATTTTGTCCACCATGTCTGTCCCCACGTGCTCAGGTAGGAAAGGAGATCCTAGAACTAAGTCCAAAACCTGACTTTCATGCATCTCAGCATCTTCCCTGCTTGCTCTTTACATACTTTGTCCCAGGGACAACTTCTACTCAGCTACGATAAATCTCTAGGCAGAGGAAATACACTTATCCAATAAGCCTATATAGAACATGAGTTTTAGAAGCACATTTCTGGCAGAAAAGGTGGAGAAGAGTAATGAAAAAATGGGTCACAGGATTGCTAATGCAGAGTAGGACTTCTGTGTTGTATCACACATGCTTAATGACTTTAGCAACAAAAGCAAAAATGTTTTGCTTCCCAAGGCAGTGGGAGCATGGTATCAAGGAAAGAAAGGGAGAGGAACTTTTTTTTAACACAGTTCCTTTTTTATGGACGTCATGAACAAAAATATTCCACAAAACTGAATTTCTCATTCATGGCCTCTGTTTTCCACAGATGGATGAAAAGTGGATAATTATAAGTGAGGAAGACAGAAGGCCTGGTGCTGTAAGAACCATTGCTGTGAGTCATGAGCCTGGAGCACATTTCTTTATGACAACTTTGTATATCTTACTCTGTCCATGAGGTTATTATTCCACAGTAGTTATCAGCAGCACATTGGGTCAGTGGTGTTCCAAATACATTCTTTCCTAGTACAGAAGAAAATGATGTCATCATGGATATACCTTTCTTTGACCTTGGGGACTGCTTTAACTGGTAATAAATATTGAACTTGCATTTCAGACATACAGAAAGAATTAGAGATTGGAAAATATTTCTGATAGAGCATCAAGCTTTACTTACTCACTAAGTTCTTTTTGCAAAGGGGAACTAATCAGCAGGCCCATTATCACAAACAATCTTTCCCCTTTCACTACCTAAGTGTAATTTGCCAGCTGGTTGAAAATTTGATCATCCGTTACAGATTTATTCGGTTTTATGTTGTTGGACTTTTAAAAAAAATTTTTTTTTAAACAGACTGACATATTTCTTTTCACAGTCACAGATATTGAACTAGATTTTTGGGGCATGTTCCCATGTTTAAAAAACAGCCAATTCCCAGGCCATAAAAAAGTATTTTTCTCCTCTACTGGGAAAGAACCTCCTGCTCTTGGTTTATAATCTCTTTGTAATTTTATCTCCAAGCTTGTCTGAGTCAAATGCTTCATCCTGGCTCCCAGCCCCATGTATTGGTGTGGTGTGGCAAGGCTTTGTTAGATGGGGATCTACAGGAGTGGCTTCTGTGAGAAGCTGGTGAAAACTTCCTCTGCATCTGGTGGAGCCAATTGCAGCTGGCTCTGAGATGGACCCGCTGCTGGCCAAGTCCCAAGCACCTCTGGGATAATGTCTTTAAGAAGAGGGGAATGCTGTGGAACAGCAACAGGAGGCAGAGAGAGAGGAGTGAAAATATGGGACACGAACAGCTCTGCCGACAGCAGGGTCAGTGCAGAAGGAGAGGGAGGAGATGCTGCAGGAGCAGGGGTTCCCCTGCAGCCTGTGGTGCAGACCATGGTGAGGCAGCTGTGCCCCTGCAGCTGTGGAGGGCCACAGTGGAGCAGAGAGCCATGTGCAGCCCATGGAGGAGCCCAGCTGGAGCACGCCATTGCCTGAAGGAGGCTGTGAGCCCTTAGAGAGTCTGGGCAGGAGCAGGTTTGCTGTCAGGACTTGTGACCTCACGGAGGGCCCATGTTAGAGTAGTCAGGATTGAAGGCAGTGGAGAAGTTTGTGGAGGACTGTCTGCTGGTTGGAGAAGGGGGAGTGTGAGGAGCCCTGCCCTGCAGGAGGAAGAAGAAACAGGTATGTGTGGTGAACTGACTGTAGCTCCCTTTCCCCATCCACCACAGTGAAGAAAGAGGTAGAAAATTTGGGAGCAAAGTTAAGCCCAGGAAGAAGGAAGGGGTGGGGGAAAGCTCTTTTAAAATGTAGTTTGTATTTCTCATTACCCTACCCTTTATTTTGGTTCATGATAAATTAAAGCGATTTCCCTAAGTCAAGTCTGTTTTTCCCATGATGGTAGCTGCTGAGTGAGCTCTTCCTGCATTTATCCTGACCCATGAGCCTTTCATTATATCTTCTTACCTGTCCACATGTGGAGGGGAGATACAGAGCAGCGTTGATAGGCACCTGCCATGCAGGTGGCCCACCACACTCCAAACCCATGAATTTGTTGAGTTTGATTGAGGCATCAGTACTGATCAGTAGAAAAACTTTCTTAAAGCAGTAACAAACCTTTGTTTCACTCTGTTCAATCTATATTATACAGTTGTAGATTCAAAAATAACTTGCAAGATATAATTTTAGCAAATTTTTTATTGAAACAATTTAAAAATCAGAATATTTGATAATATTGCTGTTTCTGGTGAGATTTTGGAATGAGATGAATAAAAACAGAACAAACTCTACAGGGCATTGAATTCTTCTGCCAAGGTTTTTTGAAACCCAAGTGTAATTCCTCACATGCAATGTAAACATTTCTCACCATGAACCTCTGTCAAAGTTCTCACAGTTTACCATATTTTTATGTTTCTTCTTGAGTATTTTCATGTAATTCAGTAGTGCTAGACAAATGACAGTGACAAAGATCACAAATGGTGCTCTTGCTATTTTCTCTTTTGCTGTTTTCCCCATTTTTATACCCTAGACTGGTCATTGAGAAAGACACATTGAAAGAACTACACTTTTGAAGTTGTTTTTCTCTATAGAAGAATATATAAATCTTTTTGCTATTGACTGACATTCACTCTTGGCTTATTGGTATATGTGGAGCAGCAGAAGATCCACACAACCAGGCAGCTGCAGGGCAGGCACACTTGAGCAATAGTGAACAGTTTGACTTCAGTGTCAAACAGTTCATTTACTGTATAACTCAAGAAAGTGAGTGAAATGTATGCCTGAACAACCACGGAGTCAAAACTTTGTAAAAGTTTAAAATGCACATTTATTGGAATAAATGTGAAAAGACAGCAAATTTTAGAGTTAGAATAACTTCCAGAAATGAAATAGCTTCTAGAGATTACACACTGCACTTGAAGAAATTTATTTTGCTAAATTTAGAAAAAAAATTTCAGCTTTTGTTTAATTGTATAGTCAAATATTAATTAATCTAATGCATAATTGATAGGAAAAAGAAGAAAAGAGATAAAATTAAATAGGTTGAAATATATGCATAATATGTTTCTTGTGGAAAGAGATGAAAAAGGCTGTTTTCCCCACTATTGGTGGTAGAATAATCTTACCCAGAAGAAAAATGCAGTCAAAGATATTTGCATTACAATTAGCAAAAAAAAATTGCAAGAAATGAAATGATTCAACCAGCTTGCTCTGCGTTAGATTCTTTGATGATAAGATAAAATTAGGAAGCTACAGAGTAGTGTGAATTCCTTAGTATCCATCTTTTTATGCTTAGCATATATTAAATGGCCAGATAATCAAAATTGTCTGCTCTCCTATGTGCTTTTAGTTCATCAGCTTATTTTAAGCCTGTGAGTGTACTTGGAAAAATGACTAGAAACCTTTTAGCTAGACTAGCATGTTTTACATTACTGTTGATTTGGCAATTGACTTCAATTACTATTCTTGTTGCAATTTTCATTGTAGAATATAATCTGTTAATATTGCCTGCCTAATGTTACTGAAAGCTCGACTGTGTTTTTTTCAGTTTGTTCAGTCACTGGTGAGATATTTCATTATGGTGTCTTTTGTTAGATTCATAACTAAAAATGACTGACATGAAATGGCACCAATTTTTTATGAAAGTTGTTAAGATCTTGTACTTCTGTTTTTGAAACTGAGTCCAGAAACTTACTGGATGTTCACTTAGAACCGAAAATTCCATGTCTGCAATACCTCAAGTCCTAAGGCACTCAACATTTAAGGCTTTAACTTGTTCTCAGTGAACTTCTTTCTAAGGAGCAATGCTGAGAAATTGGTTGACTCCTTTGAACTATAGTTTGTGTGGTGAAACTTATGTAAGTTTGTATTTTACCAAGTTCTAGTTCTTCTGTCTCAGTGAGAAAAAAAGGGCATTTCTCCTCCCTGTCTCTTTTATCCTAGCTGGCAATTCATTTTATATAAACAGTTGTTACATTTCAATCTGAAGAGAAGCAGCAGGAAGTGTGTTTAAAACTTCACATAAAATTGTTTCTTTTCAGATTACAAAAGAGCTCTTCAAAAGGCTTCAATAGGAAAAGAACTTACAAATGTGCTTGTTAATTGGTTGTGGTAGAAATGAATGCCTAATTTCTAATTGTAATATGTGTCACTTTAGCTTCTAACCTTATTTCTTGTTTCATTTTCTCAGCTAGATTAAAGAACTCTTTACTACCTAGCTTTTTTCCCTCTGTGAAGATACTTTCATAGAGTAATCAAGTTATTCCTCGTACATTTTGTTAAAAGAAACAGCTCTTTAAATCTTTAATTGTAAAATAGATTCTTAGGTACTAAAATTTTATTTGTGTTTTTCTTTCAACATATTTCCTAATCCTTCAGAATCCATTTTGAGAAAGGAGCACTCAACTATTGAGATCTCTCTGATGAGCTGCAAAGACACTCTGCAAGGTCTATCTCAGAGTATATATTAACGTGATTTTTTTTAATACCTATATATATGTATGTTTGTATGTAGGTGTGTTTCTGTGTCCAGTCAAAGGTTTTACTAGTCCTTTTTGTGTTGGCATTTCATGGATGACTTGACTTCCTGACCATATTTTCATTGTTGGCCAGAGCCCTGGTCCATTCTTTTCTCTGTTTAGTCTGTATTTGTGTCTTTTGTTCCTAGGTATGTATGTGAATTCTGTATTAGTTAAATTCACACAGACCATGGGGGCTCTGTCCCTTGTAGAAGCCAGGATGACAGCTCTGGAGGTGGCACACTGCACTGTGTGGTACAATGTGCACCATTTATCCCTGGGCAGCACTTATTTCTTCGGTCATGTAGGCCAGGAGGCTGACATGGCATCTTCTAGTGTGGTGCCAAGTCTTGACAGCAGGGAGCATGGAAAGTAACACTGCCTTGACTTCTCTAATAATTAATATAAACCTATGGGTTTTTTTCAGTTTTTATTTCCACAGGGATCTTCTTAATCCATAATCTCTGTAAATTCTGCATTTTTGCTAGAAGATGGTGTAAAAGATCTTAGAGAATCCAAACTTTTATGAGAGCTTCAGTGAAATGACAAAACGAGCAAGAAAACTGCTACTGTTTTGGAATCTGGCCCTCCGCAAAATAATGCACTAAAGCAAATTGGAATGCACAGTAAATATGAGTTTCAACTACTGAGCGATGCACATATCATTGATCTGATTTTTAAGTGCCTCTATATTTTTTATAGTATTCCTAAAATTATGAATAAATTATGGCAACTATCGCTGTGCATAATGCATTCATATAATGACTGTAAATTCTAAACCATAACACCACAGTTATCATCTAACTTGTCACATTTACTGTAATGTATTCATCTTGGATTGTCATTATATGTAGGTTCTAGCTGTGGAGACATTTTGGAATTATGAAGTGAAAATGTAGCTACTGAAATATTGTATAATATTTAAAGTTCAAATATTGAGGGTTCTCTGTTTTCTTGCCTTGTACAAATTTCAACAATAATATGACATATTTAATAATAGCATTTTATAACTCTGCAGTATGCTCCCTGCAGTACTGTGCAGCACTTTATGAGCTGAGAAAATATGTAAGGTATTAAGTGTGAATCTTTCCTAACTGAATACCATTGCTGCAGGGCTAACATATTAAAATACATTAAACACATTGAAATTAATGAAGTACTGTCTGTCTGTGTCCAGTGGGTGCTGTATTAAGATTTTTTTTTAGGGACATATAGAGGTAGATTTACAAAAACTGTGAAAGAGCAATCAACTTAGATTACTTGGACTAAATACCAGATGGATAGCTACAGGCATAATTCCTGAGCTTTTTACCATGTCAGAAGGACTCCATGTTCCTGCTACTTCAATTTCAGTATTACAGTCTGCCTCCTGATTTTTGGCATAAAGCAGATAAACAGATTTCCTCCAAAGGAATTGGAGGAATTAGACCAAAGGAATTGGTCTAATTTTGTCAGGACAACACAGGAACTGTGGACTGTGTTGCATGCTCTGGTATCTGTGCTGATGATACCTGTGACTGAGCTGTAAACGGTGTTTCCCTTCACTCCCAAGCAGGCTGAAAAAAAAAAATATATATGAACTTTATATTGAAGTTTTGGTGGAAATGCAACAGGTAGATACTGTCCTCACAGTGAAAAAGTTTTTTAATATATCCAATTAGACAGGCTTTGGGTGTTGTTTCATTCTTTCTCAGCATGTGTTATTCAGTCGATATACTTAAAACTATTTTCTTTTCAGGTATTGTTTGTCAGGAAAAAGTAGATAAGAATACAGTTAATGTCAGAATTGAGAGTCCTGGGACTTCAGACTCTCTTCTGTAAATCTTTGTGTTTAAATCTCACAAGTCTGCTGAGTAATCAGGTTTCCCCATGGCAGAAATAGAAGTAAAGCCCTTACTGTTTAAAACTTGGCCAGAATTTGGAAGTGGTTTTTGACACAAATTGGTACATTTAAAGAATTTCTTCTTGTGTGTTGCATGTAGAAAAACTTCAGACAGAAATCCCCAGATCTTCTGTTATGAATTTGTCCAGCTGCATTGGAGATAGTGTCGTGTTTGTTGTGAAAGGGCAATTGCATAGGTGAGCTTTGTTGATTACTGAACTTAAAAAATTATTACTGAAGCAAGGAAGCACGCAAAGAAACTGGAACATGGAAATAAAATGGATAATTGCTAAGGATATACAAAGTCAGTTCACTGTAACAAACACTCAAGACATTAAAAACATTAATACATAGTAGATGGTATGCACTAACTGGCTGTGTTTTTGTAAACTTGGGCTCTCTATTTTCTGTTTTATTCAAAAAGCTACTAACCTGGTCAGTGTGCTGTGCTATCTTTGCAGTGCACTGCTACAGTACTTAGAACATGGTAGGTGATAATCTTAAATCAGAGTAGGAGCTAACAAAGCATGGTTTCCTGCAAAATGCCTGCACAGCGTGTACGAGCTGCAGTTCACCTATGGACCTCAGAAACCATGTGCAAACAGTTCAGTGAGTAGGTGCACTGACCATCTGATTTAAACATTGACTGATTTAATGGTTTTGCTTGTTTCAGCTTTCATAGGCCTAATTATGGGCATTATGCATTGCTGCATTTCCATCCTACTTATATGCTGGCTCAGTGATTTCTGATGGTTTAACTGCCAAATTCTAACCAGTGGCATAGGACTGCTCATTAAATAAAGCATTCTCAAATGGCTTGTTCTTTTAACTTTTCATTTGAAATAGGAATTCCAGAATCAAATAGTATAATAATCAGAGTCTTTCTCTGTATTACCTGCTATCTGGATCTTATTTAAATCAAAAATAAAGCTAAGAGACAATTTCCTTAGTATGGTATGCTGATGTGAAAGAGTGCAATTTTCAGTGTTAAGCTTGGTGACAGAACCTGTTATTCTAGAAATGTTCTGACTCAACCTAATTTCAATTAGTATTTAATATGTGGTTTTATGTCTGTGACATAGTGCAATTACTACACATTAGAATTCATGACCTCCAGAATTTGTCAGGATATCTGAGTGATTGAAGTAAAATCTCCTATGCACACACAAGTAGAATTAGTGAATTTAAGGTTTCACCTTCACTTATGAATTAATGAATATTTAATAGACCTTTCTTAGCTTTAATTTCATATCAAACCACAATATTTGGGCTTTGTCCTTTTAGGCTTCCTAGGCTTTTTTGACTTTAGCACTCCTTCTTTGTGTACTCTGACCTTCCAAGGGTCTGACTGCAAGAATTTCGTTTCACCAGCTCTAAAGGAGCACTTGAGCTATTTCTATCAGACATCTGGACCTGAAACTTCTGCTAGATTTAGTACTTAGAACTAAAATAGTTTAATGAGTTTGAATATGTATAGATCTCAGTAAGTGAATAAAACTGTTTGCCAGAGAGAACACAATGTCAGCCAGCAATCTGCAGGATTGGGTCCTGACACAGAGTTTTCTGTTTTCCACTTTTAATGACTTCATATGCAAACAGATAGTGAGTGGTTCTGTACTCTGTAGTTCCAACAGTCAAAAGCCATTGCTGCTGAAGTGGATTCAACCTAGTGTCTATAAGCAAAAGTACATTCTAAGAGATTGAGCATCATAGATAAGAAGTCAAAAGTTTACCATCAAATACTTAATTCTTTAATAGAGCCTTGGTGCTGTTATTGTTTTTCTTGTTTGGTTGGTTTTAACAGAAGAACCAAAAGAGAATACCCTTAACATGAGCTGAGTGCTGAAAACAATACGGGACATATTTGTGACCTGAAAAACTGGGGTGTATTGATGACTTGGACAAAATTTGATTGTTTATGATTTTTTACCCCTGATAAGAGACCAGAATTTTTATCTGAATGTAATTTTTCCATATTGCTCTTCACTAGGTTGGCAGTTGTTATCCCTTTGAAAATACTTATTTCTGAGAAAGCACTGCAGTTCCATATTACAAGTATAGACAATTATTTTCTTTCTTTTGGAAGAAAAACCTCATCAACTTCAGTTACTTCAAAGTCCTTAATATGATGTCCCTAAAAGTCAACAATAGCTGTCACTGACTTTTTATAGGTGTATAGTCATGTCAGTTAACAGGGTGCACTCATTCCTTCAATCCTTCCTGGTTATTCAGTGAAAAATGCTTTGGGAGGTGGGGTGTTTTCTGTTAGGTTTTTATCCCTTGTAGTAAGTAAATTCTGACATTTTATTTTGAAGTACTGTATATTATCTCAGTTAACAGACTGCCCAATAAGTATGTGTTTGCATTATTAATAATTGCATTTTCATTCTTGTAACAAAAGAATAGAATTTCTCGGGATGAAAGGTAAAAGAAATTACAGCATAAGAAGGCCAAGCTGAGTCACAGCAATTGACCATCCAGCTTAATGTTCTCCAGCTGAGAATAAGGAGAAGTGCTATTTGGGGAATAGCATTTCTAGTTTGTTGGGTTTTTTTTGTCCATGAACTGCATTTTCAGGGACATTGGCAGGTTAGATCTTTCTTGTCTTTTAACTTCTCTTTCTGTGCCACTAGATTCAGAAAATTTTGAAGTGTAGATGTGATGTTCCTTTTGTGTTGTTGTCTCCAAATTAAGGAGTCTCAGCCTTAATCTTTCATTGTAGGGCAGTTGCTGCAAACCTTTTTTCTTTGTAGTTGCCCTTGTCTGTACTTGAGTCCCCTGTGCTTTGGAGTTGAACTCAACTGAGATGTGGTGTTGTATGTGCTGCTCTGGATAAGATGTTGCTAAGGTAGGTTTTTTGGGGGCAGTGGGGTGGTTTGAACTATATTCTTCTGACTTATTCTTAATACCTTTCCTGAGGGATACCCAGTGCTGAAGTTGTTTCACGTGGAGTCCTGCTGTATGTTGAGCTGGTGGCTTCAGAGAAACATCAGTAATGACTCTTCCTTATGTTGTCACTTTCCGTTCTGGACTTTTGATACAGGTTTTAGATTATTGTTTCTCTGCACTCAGGAACTTGACTGTTGATCTGTTGTCTTTTAGCATGCTCAGTTTCACAGAATTCCTTAGCTTGGTATTGACTTCAAGTTTTAGGTCTTTTGATGCAGTCTTTTGTTTGAAATCTTGTATCTGCAAATACAGGTGACTCCTTTTATGTGACACTGATTTTCCTGGCCAAAATCTTATTGAGTGTGAGAAATGCTTTTAGGCTGGTGATGACCCTTATAATAGTGCTCCCTGTAAATAAAATATGCATAGGCAGCATACAGCTTGCTTTCCGGTTTTTTAATGCTTCAGTGTGTGTGCAGCCAAGACATGTTTATCAGTTTTTAAGTTAAATATTTTGGCAGATCATTGGTGGATGATAGTGAAGTGCTAATGTTGTATGGATGAGCTGATTCTGATAGAGGAGATAAGAGAAAACAGTCTAAATTATTACTCTTGTCATTATTAGTGCTTATTCTGGTAGCTCCCACAATACTCATGGTGCTGCTTGTAAAGATAAGAATACTTGTTCCTTTCTCCAAAGAGATCACAAGAAGTGCAAATAACAGATGAAATTTGGAGGTATACTATAAACAGCTTAAAATGCAAATCATCTACATGTCAAATTGTGATCATAAGGAAAGGAAAACATGGGGAAAAAGAATTTAATAAAAACAGAAAAAGGAGTTTGGAAATGTAAATAGATAAATTTTATATTCCAACAATCGAATGGTAACTTCTCTACTCATTTATAGCCTTCCCTTCAGAGAAAAAATTCTTTAACAAAAATACACATTCAAAGAGATAATTTTAAACAATAATAAAAAATTATCATTAAATTCAACCTAAATTTCTACATCTATACTGGCCTCAAAGCACCCTAAAAACAGACTTCCATGCAACAACAATACCCAGCACTTTATGCAAGTTTCTACAGACCTTCACATTACATCCCTGAAAATTACATCCCTGCTATTTCTGCATTTGTCTACAAATGTATGTTAAATTTCTCTTCTGCTTTGCTTATATGAAGTAATAGATGAGAAATTAAATTACTTTCACCTGTCTTTAGCCATTTGAAGCAAAGGCATCTAGTTTGATCTCACCTTCTGTTATCTGCTTCTGATACATAAGGGTCTGTTGCCATTCTCTGGAGCTCCTGGTATGGCTCTGCACAGTAGAGTCCAGACTGTTCCAGTGTCCCCTGTCCTGTGTGACAGCTTTTTACAAAGAGCTGAAAAGGCAGCTTGCATTTGGGCACCTGTCATAATTCTCTCCACCAGACAGCTAAGAATTATTTTCTCTTGACCATAAAGTTAGCCGAATAAAATTATTTTGAAAATAATTCTTGTTGTTTCAGGATTTTTTTCTTCTTTGTTTTGATGTTTTTTTGCTGTATACAGGAAACAAAATATCTTTGTGTTTTTTGTCTTGTGTAGTTACAATATATTTTGTCAGTGAATTTTTTTTTTTGTTTGGATGTATTTTAAATCCTACAGTTAGTAGCATTTTATTAATTACTAAATGATAATTATAATCCATTAAAAGATACAAGTTCTTTTTGACATAATCTGTGCCAGATACCTCGATATATAAAGGACATAATTCTTTCCTGAGTTTTGTCTTTCAAAGGCATATTTACTACAAACTTTCTTGCATATTATCTGATAAATCAGTTCTATAGTGTCAGGAACTTAATACTATTCCCTGAAAGCTCATACATAAAATTAGACCTGGATATAATTAGTTTTTACTTAAGGATGTACATGATCTTTGTTGCACAAAAATTGCTTTTACCACATACCAAAAATTTAATCAATCTGACCAATTCTGAAATAACAAATAATGCCAGCTTGGTATCAAAGTATTGGTTATCTACTTGATAATTATTAGATAGTTAAATAAGAGCAATATATCTTTCCTCAGATATTCAATTAAGATTTCTTAAAAGATTTATAAAAATGTTCTAGTTAATCAGAAATTTTTTTGGAAATGTTGGTAGCCTTTGTTTTACAAATGGACCAGACAAAAGCGTTCTCTTCAGAATTGTGCCATGTGATTTGTGCTGGATATCAGTGGATTTTAAAATAATGTTTAAGCAGGCATATATAAATGCAGTATTTTTTTTTTTATGTAGAAAGGAAGAACATTTATTGCTATTCCCATTAACTGCAGCATAAAACCAATGAAAGAAAAAAAAAAAAAGCAGAAAGGAAAGGGCTTAGTATATTGCCTTTTTGTCAAAGGAAGGTTGTAGCAAGGAAGCAAATCAGAATTGATGAAAAAAATATGACGGGGACAGGACCAGAAGGTTGGGAGGAAAAGCATAGATTGGCTATTCCAAGCATGTGCATCTCAGAATATAAATGGGTGGTGACCACACCACCTGTAATGACTTATGAAAGTCATGGAGAACTGAGAAGCTGCCACTGAGATGGGATAAATATATTGCTGATGGAAAGCATGATCCTAAAAATTAAAGCACTGTGCAAGAGTCTTAACTTTAAGTCTTGGTAGTATATGGAAACAGATGTTGCTTTTGCAAGCTCTCAAAGGTTACTGAGTGGTAGAATAAGGAAAAAATGAAGAATAGCAGGCAAAAGTAACTTCTAAAACATCTAGTAAATGACAAAAAAATAGTGATACAGGAAGCTTAATGTATGTAAAATCTAATGAAGTATTTGTGATAGTAAAAATTAATAACATAGTGATTTACAAAGTCGCATTGAAAAATTATTGTAAATTGACTCAAAACAGAAGCTGAAAACTGTCCAAAAGAGTGAATGTAAATAAAAAATAATGATAAGCAGCAGTATATTGAGCTGGGATGTGAAGGGCAAGAGGTGTGTAGTGGGGTGTCACAGAGACAATTTTATGTCTGATCTAATTTAACATTTTCATTAGTGATTAGCAAATGATATAGCCAGCATGTTAATGAGTTTCTTTAGATAAAGATGTACTAAAAAGCAGCACAAACGAGTGAAGTTAGTTCAGAAATTTAGGTTAAAAATTACGAGGAAGCTATTTGATCCAAGAAGCCGCAGAATTTAATGTTACAAAATATCTTTGAGACGTAGATAATTGAGGGCTTTTTTTTTCTTTCTTTTTTTTTTTTTTTTTCCTATTATAAGCACACCTGTTGTTGGGATAAGAAGAAAATAATTGTGTGCAAGTCTTGATCAATAGGTGCCATACATCTGCAAACAGATCTATGCGCCAGGCAAGAGGAGGATGGCAAATGCCTCAGTTTCCCGTCGTTAGTGTTTACTCATGAAGTAGGTTGGCATTTCCACAGTTGCTACCACATTCACAATGGCTAGTTCTTCTTTGCTTTCTGGCATCATCTACACTTCATATTTTCCAATCACCTACAGACAGTAACATTAACTGGTATAACCAATATGAGCAGAACAAAATAAAATATAAGAGTAATCTATTATTTGAGTTCATTTACGTGGACTTTCAGGCTTAAGACCTTTCTCAATTTTCATCTTTAATCTTTTAATGCATGTGAATGTGTATGCCTGGATTGTCAAATGCAGGAAATCTAATAAAAAAGAAATATATTAAATCTCTCTTTAGGCACATACTGATTTATGGACGTGGTTTGGTGCATTTCAGACCTGTGAACACTCCCAGCACAGATGGGAATTGAGAAACTTTATCTACCTCGCTGAGGATTGGTGGCTAGGTGTAAGATGTACTAATGTTTGAGTTTTGGCATTCTAATGTTTTCCTTCATATATAGATTATCCTTATTGACGATATAAGACCAAAAATAGAAAAAAAAAGTCAGACTTGGAGGAAAAAGAAGGAGGACCATTCTTAATCTAAATGATGCTTGAAAATGATGGGATTAAAGATCCATTTTCTGTACTCAGTTAACACATTGACAGAGACATTGCCCATAAATGATGGGGAGATAATCTTTCCTAAATTACGCAGCTAGGTATTTTCTTATTAAGCTATTTGGCTGATGCTGTTTAGTCTGTGTAGTTTTCACTAAAAAGCTTACAATTCAAGAAATCTTTTCATTTTCAGACAAGAGATACAGAATGCAAAACACTTGAGCAGAGAGTGTTTGAGACATCTGGTCACGAATCAGTCCTCAGTGCTGGTCCATGGATAAACTGGAGTAGCATTGGATATCCAGAAGAGGGCACTTGTGGCTCTCCAGTCTGTCTGCTCAACCCAAACCACTCTGCACTACAAACCTTGTGACTGGGTGGGGGGAAGGCTGGAGAGACTCTTATCTGAAATGAGCCAAAGTACTAATAAGCAATTATGGGTTTTGCGCGGCATCAGTTGGAAGGTTTGCTTGCAGGTTTCTGCTATCAATGGGCATATTTATCACACAAGCTGCTATCAAAAAAGAACGACACATTTCAAATGCTTTCAGAGCTGCAGCTGGTGGCTGCAGAAAGCCACCCTTGTACCAAAAGGATTAAAAGCATTTTCTGCTAAAAGTTCAGTCCAAACTATTAGACTTGATAAGTATTTAGACAGTGACACTGGGCATTTGTGGGCAAGAAAAAATATCTATTTCTATACTTGTTGTAGAGGAAAGAAAAAGAATAAATAGTTGATGGAATGTTGTACTTGATGCAATATAATTCTGTATTTGAGGTTTCACATGGAAAATAAGATATAAAAAATTTGACTGCTAAAGTTTTTAAACTCCAGATAATTATGCCTTTGAAACAAAAGTAGGTGTTTGAGTATGATAAATGGAGGTGATGTTTACTGGTCACATAGCATTGAAATCATGACACCTAAGTTCTAGTATATGAACTGAGCAGTCAAGTTTGCTTTTAAAGAGTCAAATCAGGAAGACTGAGATACTTTAACTTCTGTGCCTAGTAAATGAGACAAAAAATATGATAACTTCTGCGGGGGATTTGTATGAAGTTAGAGGAATAAAACCTAATCTGAACTTTACCCTCATATAAGCACATTTGATAGCAGTACAAATATTTTGAAAGTGCATATTTTGCACAAAATCATAGTATTTAGTACACAAAATTAAATTATTTTTAAAGTAATTTCCAGTTAATTTTTTTTTTAATTGGGAAAGTTCCCATGAAAAGTTACAACTGAACTGAATGAGACCTGGTGTTATTGCGCAAAAGCGTGAGCTCCAGTAAACGCCTCTTCCAAGGGGTGCTGAACCTTTCCATATTTTCCTCCACTGTTTTCCTGGAATTAACAGGACTGACTTCTGACATATGTAAAATTGTGTCATATGTCATGTGCAGCATTCTGAGTTCAATTGTCCCCTGGGCTTGAGAAAAACATTTTTTAAAACTAATTGCAATGCCAAAAATGTGTTTGTGTTACATACTTTGTTAAAGTTTAGTGGAGTGTAGTGACAAATCGTGAGAGGTAGAAAATAATCATTCCAACATGTATTGACACCATTTACTTTCCAAAAAAATGAATGCCTTTTACAATTACCTCAGCTAATACTTCTCTTTTTTGCTGATGGTGAAGAGTGCCAAGTGAGTGAGAACATGTGTGTGTGTGCTATCTCTGTTTGGAGGATGTGGAGGGGTGTGTAGCAGTGGCATCTCTTTGGTTTTTTTGTTAGCTACTTTTTGCAAATTAGTCTTGCTGAATGATTGAATTGTATACATTTTTAGCAACTCTCCCTCCAGTTGCTATAGCAATGCTGCGGCTATCGTGATGTGTGAGTCTGGGCTTTTGGGAAAAGATTGCGAGACCAGCTGATGTGGTTTGAATGAAAGGGAGAAGCTATCTGACATAATTCTTTTGACAGGAAGGTTTGTTTTTTCTATTGATCAATATTAGTTGAGAGAAATCTCTTCTTGTTATAAATCTTGCCTTGTTTAGTTTTTCCGCTGAGATTTCAACACATCAAACTAATTGAATAGTACTAGATACAATTTGTAAAGCAGTATCATCAAATTCATTCCAGTTATCCCTCTACACTGTATTTCTCATCACTGCCCTCTTGAGTTCTTATTAAGTGAAATTTGATGAGCTGTGATGATTGCAGGATCACCTTCTTGATTCACAAAGAAGCTGATGAGCAACAATATTCTACAAAGGATTACAAAAGTAATCCCCTGATTTATGCCCCTCCAAAGACTGTGTTGCATATCTGTTCAGGTTGGCATGAATGAAAAAAGAAAAATGGCATTTTTTATCAACCTATCTGTACAGTACCTGTGGCTGAGATGATCCTAAATTTAGACTGTCATATTCTTACCGCTGACTGAAAAATAG
Organism: Onychostruthus taczanowskii; assembly: GCF_017590055.1. NCBI lineage: Eukaryota > Metazoa > Chordata > Aves > Passeriformes > Passeridae > Onychostruthus > Onychostruthus taczanowskii. The sequence goes on from NW_024499239.1 coordinate 2,088,764, forward strand.
GTAATGAAAAGAAAATAGCTGCATATATTCTCAGGAAATTAGACACCTGGAAGATATATGACTGATGTAAGTGTCTACTCCATTCAGGGAGTCAGAACTGAGATGTAGTACATCAGATGAGATTTGTCATTCCCAAATTAAAATTTGTGTATTGAAAAGTACACACCAAAATTGCAAAAAAAGGCTGTATGAAAAATCATGAGTGCCTCTCTTCTATGAGAAGGTAAGGATGAGGAATCAAGGAATGTGAGGGGGTGGGGAGGATGTCTATGCATATTAGTAATGTTTTACAGTTGTGAAAACTCATAAAGGTCCAGACTTGTACCTACTTTAAAAAAAAAAACCAAAAAAAACCCAACAAAACCAAAACAAAACAACAAAAAAAAAAACAAACCAAAAAACTAATGCCTTTAAAAGTGCCAGCTAGATGCCCATTATCATGCACTTAGTTATTTAATTTGCTTGTGTTAAAGCTAACAGGGTTGCTCATGATTAGTGTCTATAGGTCCAGTAGCACATTATAAAGAATAGTCAGAGAACTATTACAATACTGGTTATGCATTCTTTGTTGTTGTAGGCAGAAAAGTATCAAAGGGTTCCACTACATACCAAATAAAAAGACTCCAGTTGTAACTGGTATAAATGTTTCAAGTTCTGCCATTACAAGGAAGAAAACAAGAGAAATAGAAGTGTTAGCATACTTTTGAGTAGGTAGTATGGTTCTAACCAAAGCATAATTTATTTTTCTCCATGTTTTCATAGACATTAATTATTGTTGGACTCCTGACTGAATCTGGGATAAGCATGAATCTGTCCTTGGTCTATAACATATATGATGAACAGAGCTGGTATTAATTAATATGTCCCACAGCTGTATTTTCTTCAGCTTGCTAGAACTATTTTTTTTCTGCTGGAACGTTATCTGAATTTTTTCCAGCACAGACACTTGTAGTGGTTGTTGCTAAATATAGCAAAATTAAGAATTTGCATTTTTTAGGGCTCTGGATGAGCATTTTTAAAGATTGTAAGGGCAGCAGAAACATACTTAATGAAGGGTCTAATACACAACACATGAGATTCATTTGAAGTCACATGTAGTACTTCAGGCTATAGGAGCCTGATGAGAGAACAGATAATTTCACTAATTAAACCCTATTATTGGTAGTAGTGAATATGTTGAGGAAGCATACCTTATGATTATAAGGAGACTAGACGGAGCCTGCCGTCAGCACTGGTACCACACATCTGACTTCCGTTATCCAAAATATGCACACATAATGTCACCTAGGTCATTGTCAATTGCTCAAAAATATAGATTACCATTTTTTGGTATAATGACCTGCCTCATTCTCTAAAGCTTTTTCAGAGTCTCCCATCAACTGATAGCCATTTAATTCTACTAGAGGGTGCTAGAAGGTATGGGATGGCTAGAAGAATTTTTGTAGCTAGCTGAGTCATTATCTATAAAGTATGTAGAAAATGCTTCATTCACAAAACAAGTATCCACATACTCCAAGATGCAGAGAAACGATTTTATTATACAGCTATAATAACATACTATAACCTATTCAGTTAAGTAAATATTTTCTTAACTGGTGCGAACTGTATCCTCTCAACTCTATCGGATTTTATTTGTTCTTTATTATCCCTTTGGCATATTGATTCAATGAATATGATCTAGTGTAGCAGCAAAACTGATGTGCATAAGGAGGTCTTTGTTGGTTTTATCTTTTTTGCAGTCTGTCACTATACACAATAAATTTATTCTTCCATCATGCACCTCAGGCACTCACTGTAGGTTTCCTTCTTCCACCAGTACCATACTGCTTCCTCTCTTAATTTGACTTCAGGCTCTTTACACTAGCTTTGTTCTCTTTGCTTGTCTCTCTTAATACAAAACACATCATGATTTCCTATAATCTGAGAACTTTGAATCTTAATTACTCCATATGTCTCTCCCTATATTTATTCCCTTTCAGTGCTTCTTGCTTTGCTTCTGTGAATTTCATTATTTGCCTTTCAATCTGGCTTTAGACTCAATACTAACAAAAGCGTAGTAGTAAGTGCTCACTAGAAATACTACTGAATAAACAGCCCAATTTACTGTCAGGACTTCTTATCTGGTGGTTCTGGTTCTGAAAATAATTCAGCAATTACCTCTGAGCAACCAGTTCATTCCTCCTGTGCTTCTCTTCTCAATTCTTCAATTATTTTGTCTATCTTCTCTTAATAGAGTGATTTGCAGAGAATTACTTGCATAGAGTTAGCGAAAATGGAATCATGCAAGTGCAGAATGTTAGAGGTTGCAAGGGGCCTCTGAAGCTCTCTTATTCCCACACCCTGCTTAAAGCTGGCCCAATCATCTCAGCTTGTTCACTGAGTTTTGAATATATCCAAGGACACAAATTGTATATCCTCTCTGGGCAACCAGTCTCATTGTTTGGGTATTTCTCTAGGTGTTTTTACCTCTAAGGATATTGTTACTGAGACTTTGTGCTGTTCTATTGTCCAGGGGTCTTCTCCTTGGAATCTAATATTCTTCATTGCTAGAAAGAGACTTTATATTTGAACTGAAGTTTGCTACTCAAGAAAATTATTTTTGTCTGACAAATTAAATTAAAATTGTTCTTATGTTTAGAAAGGAGTTTCCATATGAAAAATTTCTAAGCCCATCATTAACAAGTTAAAAGTAAAATAATATAAAACTGTCCTGATTGTTTTGTCGACTGGATAATAATTCAGTGTGTTTTTTCACAAACACATCAGGAAAGATGAACCACATTTTTTTATCAAGTACGTGTATGGTTTTGAGCATTCAGCAATTGTTTTTGTTGACACCAAAGTGAACAATATGACAGCTGCATTTTCAAATGTTGAATCACAAATTCTCTGATTTCTAAATGTGTATTACAGATAACTCTTGTAGTCAGTACTGATTAAGGTATCAAAGTACCTCTCAGAGTAAGAATCAAATCAAGACCCCAGAGCAATATGGGAGAATATTGTATGCTTGAATATGACAGCATTTTATCATAGCTGATAAAATCGCATATAAATTAACCAATCATAACTAACGTAACATATGCAATCTATGCAACCAATGGGATATGCTCAGTGCAAGTGCTACGCAACTCCCAGTTCTGTAACCCTGGGGAAATAGATGGACTCTGCCATTGTGTTATTACTGTTGTATGACTAAGATTCTGTTTCCTATCTATGCCTGTTTAAATACAGCCTTCAGAACTGAAAACTGAGTTCTATTCAAGAGTTTCTTAGGACTGGTCTGTAGACATATGCAGTTTAGAAATATGAAGGAGGAAAGATAATCTGCTTGAATAGTAAAATTATGTAGGGCAGGATATCCCCATATCTCCCTCTTTCAGTCTGAAATGGTATTAGTTTGACTTGCTTTTAAACTCAAAATAAAGCTAGAAATTTCCTTTGGATTAATTACTTTCTTCCTGGTTTCTGTTAATCCTACTTAGTCTTTCTCCTTGATCAGTTTTTAGAGATTTGAGTGATTAATCCTACCTGTCCCAAGAACAGAGCTAAGAAGAGAGACTTCATTTTTCATAGTTGCCACACTTCCCAAAGTAGGAAAACCTGTGGCAGAAGTAAGACAATTTGGAAGCAATTTGTGGAGAGGTAGTGGTTTTCTCCATTCCATTTTTTTTTTTATTTGTGTCTTGGGGCAAATCTGAGCATTAAGAGTTACTTCCATCTCATTTGTCTATTCCGTGCTTCCCTTTTTGATTTGAGTGATGATTTTGGTAAATATTCAGAGCGTTCAGCTGTATGTCTGCCATCTGCTTCTTGCCAGAGAGTTGCTGGTTTGTGCCTGCCACATAGGAAGGGCTTTTCCTCAAAATCTATCACTTGATGCTGACATTTTAAATTTAAAAGAAGCTTACCCCAAAACCTTGCTCTTTCAAATTAGTCTCAGGTTGATGTACACACAGTTTAATAAAATTTACAAAGTTATAAAAGAATCCTCTCTATCCTTATTTGTTAGCTTTATCTGGAGCCACACTTTTAAAACTAGACAAGACTAATGTCGCAATTCAACAAGTCTCTAACAAAATAAAAGAAAACTTTGATTACAGATGTGGCAGGTGGAAAATATTGTCAACAAAAGTAATCATAAAGCAGCATAACAACTCCAAATTATATTTAATGGCAGTTCATTTTCATCTTTGCACTTCTCTTCCTAGAATCTCAAGGAAGGTTTTGGTTTTTAAAGCTACAGAAAATAACATGCCCATTTCTCTTAGACTGTCTGACACTGTTATATCAAAGTAGTCTGAATGTCTAGCATGTTGCTCCTTTGTTTCACAGTTCTGAGTATCTTTTATCCCTTTATGCTCCAGATAAAATGCACTCTGCCTTTTCTTCTGAAGTTTAAGAAATGTAATTGATTTTTTCTTATGAATGTTCTTGATTTATATACCTTTGTGAAAGTTGTTTTGGCAATTTCCATTTTCACCAGTTGTGTTGCCAGTAAAGGCCCTTTGCCTTTAGGAGGTAGTTGTGGAATAAATGAAGACCACTGAGGTTTTATAAAGAATGAATTTGAAGATAGCGCCTCAGTCAATACTTAAATTTGGTTTTATGTTGCCCCAGAGGAAACAACAAATTTTAATAAATCTCCTTTAGGCCAAATAAGTATGCTTAATAAATTACTTCCAGGACATACCCTGGGCTTTGGAGGTCATCCACAGGAGATCTTCCAGTCTCCTTTGACTCTCTTCATTTGATGTGTCTGAGCTGTGGAGGCACCAGGTCAGTATAGCTGCAGGCAGCTGCTGTAGGAGGAGATAAATGCTTGGAATGTGCTTCTAGTAGTGGTCATACCAATGAATGTATGGCAATACGTTGTGCTATGTCTTCAGCTTTACTGTGTATTTTGTACTGTGATCATCTGTATTCTTACTCCTTTGGAAAACAAAGGAGACCATGTTGCTGATTAAATCAATACCAGAGCTGGAAAATCTTGAACTCTCAGTAGAGCATTTTGGTTCTAATAGCCCATGCCTCTTTTTCTCTATACAGCTTATAGGCATAAATGTCCAGAATTTCTAACCTGATTGCTTCAAAGATACTTTAACTAACATAAAAACAGAAAAAAGATGAGATGCAGTTGAGCCAGGAGAAAACTTAACCCATAAAAACCACCTCTCATCTCCTCCATTAAAATGACACCTGCCTTCTTAAAACAGTATTTTAAAATATTAACAGAAACCCTTCTACATTCACTTCCACAACAGATGGGATGGAAGGAAAGGCAGGGTTAGGACCCCAAATCCTGCCGATTCCTGAACAAGTGATGCAATATGCTGTTGACGGTCTGGTTTATCACAGCAGAACAAAGAAACAAAATATAATTATTTTTTCTTATGCTCATCCTTGTCCAAGAAAGAGAACTGGGAAAAAAGGATCCCAAAAGAACATACTTCTTTGGATGTGAGCTGTGTATATAATAAATTTGAAGTAGCATTTTTATGCCTTGCCTAATTACTTACTTGAGTTATGCTTCAGTAACTTTAGAACAGCTATTTAACTGTTTTTAGTTTAATTGCTGAGAGTAGCATTTAAATCTCACTCACTTCAGTACCAGCATTCATCACAGTCAAATTATATAGAATTATTATTTGTGAAACAACAGACATCATTTTTCCCATCTTTTTTCCCCATGCAGTTCTTTTAGGTGCCTTGGATAGCACTGATCTGGAGTTTCTTGAAAAGCTGTTAATTATCTCAGTTTTATTATTCTAGTTGCTACCTTAATTTTAATGCAATAAGATTTAAAAATTAGGTAGATTTAGAAATAGTTAATTATTTCTTTGACTCTCAAGTACTGGAAGGTATAAGTTCTGTTGTATCTGTATGAGTACTGAGATAACCACTGGAATAAATCTAAAAGTTTAGCTTTTACTTTGCTCTGCCTCCAGACTCTTTAATGTGTAACCATATAACTTTCAAGTTATCTTTAAGTACTTCTCAGTGGATTTGCAGTGTGGGGTTGTTTGTTTTAAATGTGTGGGAGAAAGGGGGTAATAAAGGTATGAGTGTGTGTATGCGTACATGTGAGTATATAAATGTATACGTAGAAATACAGAGTAACTGAGCAGCAACGAAACAGCTTCTTTCAAAATCTTCTGGAGGTCTGAGTGATATGTTTCATCCCCAAATTTTAGAGAAAAAATGTGAGTTTTTGCTCTAAGCTTTCATCCAACATTCTTGTCACCTTTCCTCAGCAATCTGTAGTGGAAGAACAGGCTAAATGCTTAGATAGTTGCATCTAGTTTCAGGGGTGTTTTTGTTTTGTTTTTTTTTTTGTTTTTTTTTTTTTTTTTTTTCCCTTGAGGTAGTATTTGTTTGTTTGTTTGTTTCTTCCCATTTGAGCTCATCTTACTTGGTTCTCAAAAGCTTGAATTCCTAAGTTGCCCAAATTTGAAAATACGAAATGGTATTTAATTTCTTTTTTATTCTCTGGAAAATAGAGAAATAAATGTGCTAGTCTTTCTGAAATGCACAAATAATGTATGTGCGTAATTTTACATGAAAATTAGCAGAATCATTAACTTAAAATTATATTTCTGCAACACAGGATGAAAGGGCCTCCTCTTCTTTACAGGTGTTGCAAGTTGACATAAACATTTATTCCAAACTTCTAGGTTCCTGGGAATCAATAGTGCATGTGTAATGCATGATTTGTTGATTTACACAGTTATATATTAAAAAACCCAAACCAATAAGAAAAGACCATTTGGAAAAGATGAGTAAAATTTTCAGATTTTCTTCTTGAAAACACAGTGATTTTGCAGCAATGTAACAGGTGTATAACCACTGCATATCCTAAGATATGATGGACAGATCATTCAAGTGTATAAGTCCATTCATGTACTTCTACAGATGTGTTGATTTTCAGGAGAAAAATAAAACAAAATAAAACAAAATAAAACAAAAATAAAACAAAATAAAGCATCAGTCTTATTTCACTCTTGTTAGGCTTATAATCCAAACATTTTGAACAATCATAGTTTATTTAGAATATAAAATGCAGAGCCTTACAGATGCTTGAACATATTGGGCTTCAGATTGTACACATATCAAAGGATATATGAAAATTACAATCCAGACTTTCTCAAAACTTTACATGTGAATATCTCCCATGATGTAGGTGTACTTTCTTTATTATAAATGTTCTTAAACATAACAGTCAGAGATAACAGTGGTAACAACCTTGATCTGTAATGGTCTTATTTTCCTTCATAATCTTTTGTTGGGGACCTTGCATAGGAAAGGGAAGAACAGTATTGCTGTGGAGATATGAAGGCTACCAGAGAGTGAGCAAGGAGATTGAAGTAGACAGGGACAGGAAGGAAAAAATTATAAAGTGGAGAGTGGGTAAAGAGGTGGTTTTTTGTTGTTTTTTTGTTTGTTGGTTTTTGTGGGGTTTATTTCTGTTAGGCTGAAGTGGGAGAGGTCTGACAGGGACACAAAATGAGACCATTTACCAGTGACAGGCATTTAAGAATGAAATTGAGCTGGAATCATAAGCTAATACTGACCTACTTTTTTTTTGTGGGTAAACATTCTGTGTGAAAATACAATGGCATTTTCTCTGTATGCCACTTTTAAAAACATTATTACCTTAGACCTGTTTCCCACATAAAAAAAGCTCATAAAGTCACAACTGGTGTTTTTCTCAGGCAGTTTTCAACTTTGGGAGTAGCAAACATCTTAATGTGCTTTAAGAAGTAATCTTCCCCTTCCCTTTCCTGCCCCCCCCCCCCCGCCCCCACCCAAATAATAAAGTGAAATGCATTTCAGAAAGAATTAAATAGGACACCATTTCAGTGTAACTTGGTAGTGGTGTGCTCTCTAGCCAAAAGCACTTCATAGTAAATTATTGCTTTACAGTACAGAAAACCCAAGTGAAGAGACGATTACAGATTTCACATCAGAAGGTACCTGACTTAATTTGGAGTCACATACTTGCCTCAGCAGTGAAACTAGATATGAAATTTGCCAAAATGATGGACTTTCAGGTCCGAGTCACCCTATGAATCTTCTACATTCTCACGTAGACATAATTTCAGGGAAATGCAGCAGGAAAGGGCAAAGAAAAGCCTTGTGAGACAAATCTAGATGACGGCAAGAAAAAATAATAAGAACTAGAGACAGAGATGAGATAGAGAAATGGTGGCAGTCTTCCTTAGGAAAGCTGAAGTATATTGAGAGAACTGTGAGGAGATCTTCTGAACATTGAGAGAGCTGTGAGGTCTTGAGCCCAGCCTAGGAAAAAATGAGGATGAAATGGGGAGACTGATTCTGACTGCTCTGGAGAGCACTGCCAATAGGTAGTTTGACAGCTAATACTTTTCTCTTCTTTGGAGGCTGTTTATGAATATTGTTTGTTCCACCTCCTGTGCTAGTCTGTGATGATATCTTGCTGTTTCTAGAGAATCCTCTCTCTACTCATGCAACAGCTTTGAAATAGATTTTAATGCTTCAGTTCTGGTGCCAAGCTCAGCAGGCATCTCAAAAACTGCTATTGATGGAATGTTGCTTTAATTTCTGAAATGCACACTGGGCAGATTTTGCTCTGATGATGTTATTTATGGCATCTTTCACATCTTAAGCAGCTGGTTATCCAGGCTGACCCTTTGTCAAAGGTTTTGTGTGTTAGCCTGTGTCAATATGAATGTGTGAAACTCTTGCTTGGTTGAAGTTAATGGAAGCTTGCTGGAATTTCATTTGGATTCTCATGTTGCTCCAAGTGTTTTGTGTCTTTCAAAAATAAATACATTAAAAAAAAAAAAACCAAACAAAAAAAACAAAAAAAAACAAAAAAAAAAAAAACCAACTAAGGCTTCATATCCACCCTGTAAGCAACTTAATGTTTTGGGTTTCTTCATTGTCATGGGCTCTCACCAAAGTGACAAGTTAAATCAAAATTTTAATCTAGTAGCTCAGGAAACTTCCATATGAGGCCTCTGGCACTGTAAGAACATGCCTGTGCATGGATCTGCCAGCATGTATCTACATTGCACATTAAAACCTCTATTTAAAGGGCAAACTGAGCCACTTAATAGCATGCTAGATAATCTCCACCTGTAACAGTGAAATAATTCTGAAACCTTTGAAACTTTTTAGCCACCAAAAAGGAAAAATTTGTAAATTTTTTTCTTCTGGGGTCTTCTCTATGACAGCAATTAAAGACTTTTTATTAACTACATGTTAATTATCTAACATGTTTTCTATCTAACTGGTATGGATATTAGACAAAATGTTACACTAATAGCTCTGCAGAAATATTCAAGTTCAGGACTTCAGTTTTCAGGTTACACTTTCTGCAGTTGTACTTTTTAACTAGGTTTGTTTTGCTTTTTGGTACATATTTCCAAATGTATTTGACTTTGAAAACAAAACAAGCAATCATTCACTCTCTCCCTCCAGACTGCAAATCTAACCTAAGATTAAGGTGTCTAAAGCAAATCCGGAATCATGAAAAGTTATTTTGCATTATGTTTCTTTTAGCAGTTTAGCATGGCTTTAACATGGCTTTAACTGCAGGAAAAAATGCACCTCTATGTTGTATTTTCCATCTTAAATGTGAATTTGTTAGTTAACATTCAAATATATGCTCTCTGCATATATGCATGTATAAATGAATTTATAGATTCCATCATTACAGCATCTTCCAAAATATTAAATTATAAGTAAGAAATTTTTCTTTAGCTTTTAATGGCATAAAGCCTGATTTTTGAGATCAGTCAGGAGAGAGTCACCTGGCAGCAGAATAAGTCATATTCTCCTGGGACATTATGAGACTGTTCATTCCTATTTTCAGGTCCAAGTTTTCAAACCCAGAGACTGGAAGTTCAGTTTACTCTGTAGCTGGAAAGAAGCCCTACTCTGTCCTGTGAGTAGACAAGTGTTTCATCTTTCTGTGGGACACTTTCATTATAAGAGAGAGCTTGTATCTTTTTAAAGAGCTTTAGCAGTTATGAGGTCACTTGGTTTGTAAAGGTCATGCTCTCTCCTTTGTGTTGCACCTGGTAGAAGTGGAAAAGAAAAAAAAAAAGGAAATTTTGCAGAGACTGAAGCTCTTATCAACTTCAGTCTTTTTTTTTTTTTTTTTTTTTTTTTTTTTTTTTTTTTGGGGTCTCCCCCTTTCCCCATGTGGGTCATCCCATCTTCCCCCTGCTCCCTTTTTAGTCTTCTCAGTGTATGTGTTAGCATATTTTTTGTTGAGGGAAGAGAGAGATGAGACCATAAAGATAGCGCTTAAAAGTAGCATCAATTAGGTAAACAAAGAAACTTCATTACAGTCCTTTTTAAGAAGAGAAGTAAATATATTCTGTTTGAATGCATTATTTTTTGTAGTACCTTCTAATCTATGTTGTTTATGTAGGCAGAATCTGGACACACTAAAAACCTGAAAATATTTCCTCCAATTGCTGTTCATGATATCTTCACATTTTGACATAATTGTGTGCAGGCTTCTACATGCAGGTTGAATAAATGTGACAGTTCCTGCTTCTTAAAAGAAATAATATATCAGTTTGTATAATTGCATTTTTCACAGTTCTGTCAACTGGGAAAAGTCTTTGATTAATAAGTAGTGCTCAGATGTAACTCAAGATGCATTCACCACTAAAACTGGAAACTCTTATCTGAATAAAGAAAATAAACAGATTATGCAAGCAGGCACTGTGGTGCTTTAATTCATTAATTAGTTAAAGGAAATAGCCCTGGTTTTGGTGGGGATAGAGTTAATTTCTTCACAGTAGCTGGTACAGTGCTGCATTTTGCATTCATTATGAGAATAATGTTGACAACACTCGCATGTTTTGGTTGTGGCTAAGGAGTATTTGCCCTAAGCCAATGACTGTTTTATTTTTTTTAGTCTCATGTTCTGCCATTGAGGATGTGCACAAAAAAGCTGAGGGGAGCATAGCAAGGACAGGTGATGTGAACTGGCCAAAGGGATATTCCATAACATGCCCAGTGTGTAAACAGGGGAGTTACCTGAAAGAAGGATGGGCTTTGGCATTGGTCAGTGAGTGATTAGCAATTGTAGTGTGCATCACTTTCTTTCTTGGGTTTTATTTGTTATTTTTGTTATTACTATTATTATAATATTTTACTTTGTTGCAACTGTTAAACTTTTCTTTATTTACAGGCTTTACTTCTGGTTTTCCTCCCCATTCCACTTGATGGGGGGTGAGTGAGGGCTGCATGGTGCTTAGTTGACATTTGGGCTTAAATCATGGCATAAGCAAAAGAAACAGAGTCTTTGCTTTTGCAGTGACCAGTCTGACAGCATTGCAACAAATTTAGATTTTCAGCGTCTGCTTATTGCATTGTTATTGCTGAAAGACAGATATATTGTTTGCTTTTTGTTGGAATAATACTCCTTTCTTTGTAGAAGAGAAAAATGAAACCACAAATTCCATCTATAAATAGACTGTGAAAACTGGAAACTCTTCCCTCCAATGTGTCCCTGTGGGAAGATGAAAGATTAGTCTTTTGAGAAGCTGATATTATATATATCAAAAGAAGAAATGTCTCATTATCATTTTTATATGGCTGCAATATATTGATTTTTTTTCTCTAATCAAACTTGAATAATAGATGCTTTCTGGAGGTTAAAGATGAAAATTTGTTTTTGTGGGACAAATACTGATACTTGCCTCTGACTGAAGTCATAGGCAAGTTCCTAGGAGTTTAAGGTCTGAATTTTGCTTTCCTGTTTTTTTTATCCTGAGGGTCGTAATCCTAACTTCTTGATGAGAAATTCCCTATACACATTTAGGTCACATACCAGTGTGATTGATGCCCTCTAAATGACTGTTGCTATGACTTCTGGTCAAAGAGAAGCAGTATAATTGCTGGCGATGTAGATGCCAGTTGTAGTGCTCCTGCAGAGAGGTCTGAGGAGGGGAACCACTGCAATACCCAGATGAAGTCGAAATAGTGAAATCAAAGAATGCCGTATTTGCCTAGGGAAAGATTGACAAACTAGACAACTATTTCAGAACTAACGCCGTTCTCTGTAATTGTTTTATTGAAGCTGATCAGTCTCATATATTGGGAAAATATATGTCAAATCATATCTGCATAGTCCTTTGATGTTGTAATAAATGATAGTGCTACTGTGATTATCTTTGTCAGAGGTACTTTTATCAAAGAGGAAAGGAGATGTGGACGTGTGTGTTAACTGCCTCCTGTGTTAGGGACCAGCTTTAGCATGACCAAGATCATGTGCTGGATGAAAGAATTGTGCTCACTTACAACTGTTCTGTCCTGATTACCACTGCATCTGTCATGGCAAAACCAGTACTGAACAAAAGTGGCTATGGTCACACTCCTGCAGCTGAGAGTACTCAAGATAATTCATGTGATTCTTCCAGAATTAGCTACATAAAAATAAACTTATGTTTTAGCTAGACATTTCTTGGAAATAAATTAAGCTGGAAAGCTTTTCATTGTGAGAAAAAAAAAAGTGATAAGAAGTTGAAATTTTCTGAAACTGTGTTGAGAAGAACAACTATTTAGCAAATTTCATTAACTGGTTGGGTTGTAGTATATGTGCTCATACAAACTGATTTTGGAACTCAGAAGCTCTTTTATGAAATCGGATCTCATGAGTTTAGAATATTATGTACTGTAACTGGCTACTCCATAAATCACAAAAGCAAAAAATTACTGGGGACTGCCTTGTGTGTTAAGATTTTAAGCAGACCAGTGATATAAATTCTTCCAGAATTGTTTTTGATGACTTATTTTCAATATCTTGAATATGTTGGGATTCAGAGGTCACATTTAACTTAACCAGGTAGTATGTGCCTTCATCCTCAGGTAGTGAAGTAAGCCAGCAAGGGGAAGACAGGTGCTTGTTTATTCAGAGAAATATAACATGGATGTTTCTGAATACACTGAGCTCAGTTACCTAATACACAGAAAAATATCATATAGTTCACAATTAAAATTATTCCATTAAATTACTACTGAAATGGACTTGATGATTATTCTCAGAAGTCTAGAAATGGGCCATGCATTTAAACATATGCCATTATAAGCAATTTTCTCTTTTATTTAATTTATGAAATATGTTGGATTTGTTTATTAAAAACATAGAATGGTTTGGATTGGAAGTAATCTTTGAAGGTCATCTAATCCAATCCCCCTGTAATGACCAGGGACATCTGGAATTAGATCAGGTTGCTAGGAGTCCTGTCCAACCTGAGCTTGAATGTTTCCATAGATTGAGCACCTACAACCATTCTGGGCAACCTGCTTCTGTGTCTCTCCACCCTCACAGTAAACAATTTCTTCCTTACAGTCTGATTCTACCTTCTTTTAGTTTAAAAACTATTACCCCATGGCTTTTCAAACCCAAATCAGTCAGGCTTTCCTCATAGCAGAGGTGCTCCATCCCTCTGATTGTCGTTGTGGCCTGCTCTGGACTTGCTCCAGCAGGTCCATGTCCTTCCTTGCATTGGGGCCTCAGAGCTGGATGCAGCACTCCAGGTGCACCTCAGCAGAGCAGAGGGGCAGAATCCTCTCCCTCCCCTGCTGCACACGCTGCTCTGGATGCAGCCCAGGACAGGTTTGGCTCTCTGGGGTGGGAGTGCCCAAGGCTGGGTCATGTCCAGCCTCTCACCCACCAGCACCCCCAAGTCCCTCCCAGCAGGGCTGCTCTGGATCTGTTCATCCCCAGCCTGTGTTGGTAGGGGTGGTTGCCCCAACCCAGGTGCAGCACCTTGTACTTGGTCTCGATAAACATCAGGAGATTCCCATATGCTCACTTCTCATGCTTCTCCGGGTCCCTCTGGATGGAATCCCACCCGCCAGGTGTGTCAATCCCACCACTCAGCTCAGAAATATACAGAGATAAAAATGGGAGTTGATTATTTTATAATCTTAAGGTTCAAGTAACTTCTTTGGTGAAATAGAACAGAAAATATTTCCTGTATTTATTTCCTTTGGAATGATTTTTTTATTATTTCTGAATTTCACAGTGAAATGTTATGTGTAAAATGGTTATTCCACAGCTCCCATCCACCTTACTGAATACTGAAATACCAGCATTAAGAACTCTTTAAAATGATAATTACTTTGCCATGTTAAAGTGCATGAAATTCATATCCTTTTCCAGGGTATGGGAAAATAATCCTGTTTAAGATAATGCATGATATTACATTTCTCCAAGCATGTGCTGATACTGAATTGTATAAGCAGTAAATGTTTATATACTTGGAAACTTAACTGTCAATGTTGCTTGAAGATAGTTGCAAGTTGTTAAATTAGGATATGCTAAGGATACTGTACTTCTCCCAGCTTTATTTCCTGTCCAGAGACTTTTTTGTCCAGGTGCTCTATCCTCCATTGTGGGCAGAAACTCTTTTCTGTCTGATAATGCAGTACATATGCAAAAGAGATTCCAACATTTTTCCAAACTACTGGGTATTAAAGACAATACAAGTATTAAAAATAAACTTTTGAAGATATTTACTGCTTGATTTTCTCATGATTACTTTTTCTTATGAAGCTGAAAGGTTGTGTTCAAAGCACAGTTTTGGAGTAGATAAAGGAGACGTTCATTTGGTACTTTAATATTATCCAAACTGGAGTGATGTATTTCTGCACTTGTAACATTCTGAATCTCTCTTTTGAGGTGAAGTTGGTCTAAGAAAACTTTTATCTATACCAAAATATATTTTTATTTTAAACTGTATAGTACATAAAAATGAGGGCATGTAATAAATTAAAAATAACATATAATATCTCTTGAAACTTCATCCTATTTTTTTATAGGTAGTATTTCTACAACAATATTTTGTCACTGGTTTAGCCCAACATGAAATTAATAGATCTAAGTGGTGATCAAGAAGAATTTATTAACTTTTTGTATTCATGTGTATGTCCTTTGAAATTTGCTACTCTGAGAAGCAATAAGAATACGCACCCAAGAAAGAGGCTAAAAAAATCTTTAGCAAGCCAGAGATAGTCTCTGTCTGCCAGTTATAAAGCACAGATTGACATAAATTTCAAATTCAATATCACTTTTGTAAGTGTGGCCACCATAATTGTGCTGCCTGCCTGAATTATTTTTAAAGCACATTACTACTTAAATGGCAGATAAATGCAACTTGTCCTTGTTACACTAGTGAATTTCAGCAAATAATTTCTTCAAGTATTTTCACTTGAAAAAGCTACAGATTCATTAGGGAAGACTGAGAAAAAAACATTGTTCTTTTCCATGCAGTTCTTTCCTTGTATGAAATAGTTTTGCTTTCGCTGAGCCCAAATGATGGTTGAAAAATGCACAGAAGCACATTAACTAAAAATAGTAGGATAGAACAGTGCAGGAGCAACTAAGAGGGAAGAAAGAGACTAAGGGAAGAAAAATGTAAAGAAACACAAAAAGATGGAATGACTGTACTGAAAACATAAATGTCAAGAGGAAAAGAGAAAACTAATGCAGGAAAGAGTAAAATCAAATGATAATTTATTAGATTTCTTTAACTGCTGTTACATTTAGTTTGAAATATTTTCTTATAACATTAATTCTCTTATAGGTTTTAATTTTGTGTAATAAAAATTACAAATAAATGTAAAACATTAATCATTAGAAAAAATATTATCAAAAACAGTATTTATAAAAAATATTCCACTTTTCAGATAAAGTAATTTATTTAAACTTGATGTCATTGTATCACTGGGATTTAGATATGTATGATAGTTATGTGTCCATAGCAAACCAAAGATTAAAATAATGTTGTTGTATCAATTAAAATATAGGTCAAGTTAAATGAAAAAAACCCCACCTTTTAAAAGGAAGAGGATATGTCTAATCTGGTGCATGTGAGGAAACAGGTATTTGCATTATGCATCAGGTGACTGGCACAATCTTGTTTCTTAGACCCTGATAAATTTATGTCTTTAAAATTATACTGATCAGCTATTTCTGTTTTTCACAAAATGGTATGGGCTTAGGACCTTGTTCTTCTTGTTGGACTGAAAGTCACTTTCTGATTTCTGTGCCTGCTTTGTTTATCTTTTATGTGTACTGTGAAATACTGTGCAAATATTTGCTCTGCAAGTCTTTTCCTTCATTGTGAATTTATTTATGCTGTCCTGGTTTAACCCCAGCTTGCAACTGAGCTCCACAGATGCACTTGCTGAATCCCCCTGATGGGATGGGGGGAAGAATTAGAAGGGAAAAATAAGAAAACTCATAGGCTGAGATAAAGATAGTCTATAGGGAAGAAGTCTAAAGAAATCTAATAAGGAAGGCAAAAACGTGTACGCAAGCAAAGGAAAACAAGGCATTCAATTTCCCCTTCCAATGGGCAGTCAGGTGTTCAGCCATCCCCAGGGAAGCAGGGCTCCATTACACATAAGGGTGACTTGGGAAGACAAATGACATGGCTCCAAAAGAAGGACTCACCTTTGTCCTTCTTCCCCTCACATCATACACTCAGTATGGTATCATATGGTCTGAAATATCCCCTGGGTCAGCTGGGGTCAGCTGTCCTGGCTGTTTCCCCTCCCAACTCATTGTACACCCCAAGGCCCCTCACAGGAGGGGTGGGTAAGGAGCAGAAAAGGTGTTGACTCTGTGTAAGTGCTGCTAAGAAAATAACAGAAATATCTCTGAATTTTCAGCACAAAACCAAAACATCACTGCATACCAGCTACTGTTGAAAAAAATTAGCTCTGCCCTAGCAAAGACTAGCAGAGGTGTAGAACTTAAAATCAAGTACATCAATTCAGCAGCTTTCCCTGACGGTACTCCCTGCAACAGACTATGTACTGAGGATAAACAAAATGGAAGGTCATCAGCTGATATGAGAATATACAAATGTACTTTTGAATTCTTAATTTAGGAAGATGCAATCTATGCTATAAATTCTGAAATATCTAGTAAAGCTGACAGGCTTATCAGTCGGCAAGGAAATCAGTCTGGTTGTCATTGGTTTCAGCACTTTCTTGTGAGCTGGGAGAGTGATGTCTCCAAGGACATGAAAGGCAAGCTTAAAAGTAGGAAAGTAGAGTGCTATGGTTAAAATATGAAGAGTTGTAGATAAGTATTTGAAGGGTGAAAAGAAGGGCACCAGTATCACGTATTTCTACAACTCAACCTATTCATTTTTCTTCTTTTCTTTTTCTTTCCTCATTTTTAGAAAAGGAAATGTATTGGTTAAGAGCGGTAGTTTCTAAATAGCTGATTACACAGCTTGCTTAGGATTGTGTAAACTAACTAATGTTTTAACTGATTTTTCTCACAGAAGTTTTCCATTTGCTAAGTAAGTACAGTGGGAGAGCAGGACAGTCTACATAGTGATGTATTGCGTTGATTCTACTTGTGTCATATAATGTTTTAGCATGCAATCTGGCTGCACCTGTCCTTTTGGAGTATTGTTTTAGTGTGCCTAGTTATAGGAACATGATTCTAATTCACCAGCTGTGCAGTGAAGACACCAGTTGTTCCATCTGCAGCATTCATGCTGTACCAAATGGGTAAAAGGTAAAATCCTTTCTGGATGGGAAGTTGTGAGATGGTTTCTGGGGCACAGCTGAAGTGGCTGCTGATTCTTTTACAAGTTAACTCCAAGAAGCTCCAGCAACTGCCTCTGAAGGAACTGCTTTAGTCACAGCTAAACCTGACCCACAACCATCTTTCCTCCCACTTTGATCAAGCAGAAGAGGAAACACAACTCAAAAGCCTTATGCAATTTATCCTGCAGGTATTACTGAAATACCAAGTTGTCTTTGTGAGGACATGAGAAATGGAGGCTGCAGAAGGAAGGGGAATTTTCAAAAAGATTAGAAGTCCATTTACATAGAGATCCCATCTTTTTTTGGGCATTGAGGCTCAGAATTGTGGGAAGCCTGCTTGAAGGGAAAAGTGAGAGAGGCAAATGTAGCCTTTTACTCCAGCATCTGTAAGAGCTGTACAGAACAGAGAGCAGAACTGTGGGCTTGCTATAAGCAGCTGGAAGTCTTTCTTAAAAACTAAAATGCTTCCCTTTTGCTTCCATATTTGGGGTATTTTTTTTTTCTTCTCTGTTTTACCTACTTGTTTACTACTAAGAGGAATCTTGCTCTTCTTCTAACAATGATAAAATGATGTGGGTCAAATAAGAAGCTGATGGAGAAGACCTAGCACAAGAGTAGCCAATGTTCTGGCCTTTGCATGTATTAGAACAGCTTCACATTTCGATGTGTAATTGGAAAATGCTTATGCAACCATTTTGGCAGAGATGCTTAAGAGAAACAAAGATTGCTAGAACTGCACAATTTGCAGAAAATAACTTTATGCCCTTGTTATTGCCTGGAAACATGGATTTTTCAAAGCAAAAGCTACAAGGATGAAAGAGAATAGAAAATGAAAGGAGCATGCATTCCTCTAGCAAAAAACATCCCTTAAATTTCTGTAGTGATTATTTACACACTTTGGCATTTGAAAACTTGGATATTTTTTACTCATGTTGTTGAAAAATGGATTTTGCATTTAAATTAGGATAGAAGGCAATGATAATGTTATAAGATGAAAGCAATAAAACAAAGAAAGCCATGAAAGGTCGGCTATGCTTGGCATAAAATAATTGTCTCTAGTGACAAGAGGAATAACATGTACAGCTAGTAGAAACCATAAAAGCTCTTGAGTATTATTGAAAAGACAGGAATTACATATAAATCAAGCTATACCTTCTAAAAATAAAAAATACCATGCTAGTCTTTGAGTGCTAAGTACATTACTTAGTGGTAGCTGTACAATTGTATTTAAAATAAATAATAAATATTATGCCTTCATGATTCTGTCTTTTTGGTGGAAAATAAAAGTAATAGATTCTTAAAAAAACCAGAAGAGTCAGTTTTATAAGGAAGGTAACCTGAACTTAAATCTTGTGAGATTTTATTACTTTTCAGAAAGTATGAATGTTATAATTGCCTTTCAAGACTTTAAGTACAATATGCCCTGTCATAACATACTTTGAAAAAAATTATAAGAAATAGTTCTCACTGCTGTATTTGAATATAAAAGAAGAATTACTTCTTCTATTTTTTTGCTTGATCTCAGAATGTGGAACAATCTGTAAATTGGTAGGTGAAAAAGCGTTTTTTGCAAAAATGTAGTGATCAAGAAGGATGTTAGAGGTAGCTTTTCTTCCTTTCCTCCATTTATTTCAAGTCTTGAATTAAAGCTAATGAAATAATGAAAGAACCAAACAATTATGAGCTGAAATAATTAAACTAGAATTCTATCATTTTCATTTTCTTATATTGCCAAAAAAGATAGCTGATGCTTTCTTTTTTTTAGAAAAATTTGTTATATCGTTTGACTTTTTTATGAAAGTCACACGATACGGAATCAAATTCTTCCTTAGCATCTCTTTTTTATTTTTTTTTATTTAATCAGTCTGGTTCTAGGTGCTTAAATTAGTCTGGATTAAATTAAGCAAAAAGCTTAATCACTTTTACTTTCAATTGCCTACAAATTCTATTAAAAATGTGAATACGTGTATATTTTGGAGATTACTTTATATGGCATGATGTTGCAGTTAAGATTATGGACATGATAATTTATGTTTAACTTTCATTTGATGCACATTATAATGACTTATTTTCAGAATGTAACTTTGTTATTATCCTAAGTTTACAGTTATGATTTTCCTACATTTCGTTCAGTAACATTAGGTGTACTTTCTGCTTTACTGTTTATTTGAAAATATTGCACAGAGAGTACTTGGTGAATAATTAAAGTTGGCCTCAAAACTTAAAACAGATCCTTTCAAATAGGCAAGTTTCTGATCAGATCAGGCTGTAAGGAGTTGATTTAATTCTGATGAACTAATGTCTGAAACTGCAAACCCTAGAAAAAAAAACAATGATTTGCACCCTTTTGGACTTTTGCATTGAAGTGTTGTTTCAGAGAACAAATAAGGAAAGAAACTACTCCTATGATAAAGTACTTACTACATTTGGTCATCTGACAATTTATACTTAGCAAATTTTCTGTGTGGGGTTGAGGACAGCTGGTAACCAGAGAATATTTTCTTTCAGTTTTGGGGACATGTAATTTTGATAACACTGAATATTTATGCCTCTGGGCATATATGATGTACCCTCTGCATGTGCCTTCTGCTCCAACCCACTGCCTGCTGCTGACTCCCAATCAGAGTTTTGGAGTTGTCTGAGTAGTTACAACAAACTTTCCACTCCCCTGACTGTGCTGAAACACACCCAGTGGAGTAAATGGATGAGTAGCACCCATCCCTCGAGAGGCTGTGGCTGCAGTAAGCCTTTAGGTGTTTGCAGAGCAATGCCACAGAACCTTCGGGCTGGGCACATCTCCACTCGCTGCAGAGAAACAAAGGGATGAGACAGATGTGGAGGTCATGTTTTCTCCCATTCACCATGTCAAACTAATAAAGAGTCACAGTTTTGTCTCCTAAAACCTAGGCTGAATGAGACTAATTTCTTTTCTACTGTGCCAGATTTTCAAGACAATAATTGGAACAATGTTGAAAGTTTATGAAGGGTCAAGTTAACAGTATAAGCCTTTTTTAAAATAAATTGATTCCATTAAAGCAAAAATAGAGTTTCAAAATATGGCAGAAAATGTCTAAAAATTATGTAATGAAATTCATTGATTTTATGCATAAAAGCACTCAAATGGTTTATTTCAGTTGTGACAGAAAGAGATCCATGGAACAGGTAAAGGGTATTGCCAATTTAAAATAAAATCATGGACGTTAGGGAGCAAGTATGTTCTTGAACCACAAGAAAAGAGTAACAATATCTCCTGTGTTTAACATAGGAAGTGCTCTCCAAGGGAAACCAGGTTTTGACTCCACTGCTCTTGCTCCACACTCTGGAGCTATTCCTAGAGTTTGCTTGCAGAAGAATAGGAGGTTTGCTTGAAGGACGCTGCAAACCATTCTGCCCCTCACCCTGCCTCATCCTTATTTCCTCCCCCTTTAACAAGAATGGTGTGGTTACTAACAACAAAGAACAGATCTTAGCTACATACAGCTCATTATTGAGAAGAAAATCTCTAGAAATATGCTATGGGCTGCAAAATGTATAAAGACCACTCCCATATTTGGCTATTATGCCATATTGATATGAAACGGGAGTTAATTAAAAAAATAAATTATTTTTGCTGTTATATTTCTTCAAAGATGTTATGTCCATCTTTTAGCCCATTCTATAAAAAGGCAGTGATACTGATATTACTTACTGGTGTATGTACTTCTGTTACAAGTATTGTTGCTGTTTTCACAACAACAATAAAATAATAACAAAATAATATGACAACTTGTCATATCAGGTAATTGATTTCTATAGAGAATTAAATAAAACAATGACATATATTATGACATATTAGCATTTCCACCAATCCATGTGGCTTTGGGGAAGTAATGTGCAATATTATTAATAATTTTTGAGCATATTAAATTTTAATTTCAAAGGCTGTCCTCAAAGCAAAGAACTGGGCTGAGGAAAGAAGCATAATGAAATACAGTTTTCAGTAATGGTTCATTTTCTTGCTAATTGTTTCTGTAGAACTTCTATGATAAAACATTAGGATAAATGTAGTGCAGTTCTCACTTTGCTAGTTTTTGAAACTGGTCTATGTGCTAGTTGTTGCTCAGAGATTATATATAATCAAAAATAATTCAGAATTAGTTGCCAAATTAATAAAGGCATTAGGTCTACATTCACTTGAATTTTTGGAAGGAGTGCAATATGCTTTTCCTTATGGCTTTAAATAAACTGCAGAGCAGATAACTAGTGATCCAAATTCTTATGTTGAATGGAACTAACAAGCAGAGCTACATTTGCACAACACTGACAATAAGGGGTTTTTTTTGCAAAAATAATATGTATTAACACAATATATTTATCAAATTTGTGGTTGTTTCAGTAAGTTGCTTGGTATCATATAAACTCCTCCAGAACTCTGGGAAAAAAAGTATTTTGGTTTCTAGATACCTTGGAAATTTCCTTTGTTCCTTCCTTATTCCTTGTCTACTCTAAGTTAATTTTCTGACCCCCATGTCTCCATTTGGAAAGTCTGCTTCTCATATGGGTAGTGAAACCAAGTGATTCAGCTTTTAGAAATATTTTTGGCCCTACTTAAGGAATCTCTTTTTTTTCCCAAACTTTCTTTTCAGTATACAATGACCATATTCTTCATTCTTTCAGTCACCAGTTGTTTAAAATGTTCTCTAAAGGCCCCCCAAGCTATTAAGGGAGTATAATGCACTCCTGCATATTTCTATGGAATTAATTAAATTTCTATTTCTTTATCAGATAGTAAATAAAGGGATATTTGGCCTTTTAATTTAACACATATTCTTTTACATTTCAGTATGCTGATAAATTATTCAGAATTAAGCTAAATTTCATAAATTACAAGGAATCTAATAACAATAATGAAGAGTTTTGAAAGTTTGAATTAAATTTTTTGCCTTTTTAATCTTCTGAGAGTTGCCTGCATGAGCTTCATCTGTCATAAGCAAAACAAAGGTTGCTGAAAGGAGGAATGAAGTGGGGGGGACGGGGGGGGGAAGGAAAGAAATTAAGACTCGGAAAATCATACCATGATGTATTTTCATAGCAATTGAAAGGTTTAAAACAGGTATAGGAACTTCTTTGTGAAGAAGGTTGTATTAAAATTTAGTTTGAATTTTCTAATTTCAGGACTTAAAAAAATGCAAAATAAGGTAGGTAGCTGGAAAGTAAAAAAAAGCTTTTTCACAGTTCAGTTTTTGTACTAACAGATGTAGTTACTATATCTATTTAATGCTATTTATTGCATGCTCATCGTATAAACATACCTGGTAGAATTCTGGCCTATTGCTGTCTTCTACCAGGTATAAACTATGCTTAAAAACATGCCAAATATAAACTGCAGTAAACATAAATCAACTATTTTCTATTAAATTGTCTCTTATTGTTGTTCAGTACATCTACCGAAAGCAAATAACCAATTGTTCATTAAGTAAGTTTTACACAACCTTAAGGTATTTTAAAAACTTGAATTGCAACAAGCCTCAGATACTTTTTTTTTTTTTAATAGAAATGGACAAATTTGGAAGTAACTGACCTTTAAGTGGTAAGACAATTTGTGCTTTAGATGATATTGTTAATGAAATTCCATTGTAATGAGGATAACATAACAACTATACTAATTTGATTGCAATAAGGAAATTTTGGCCTTGAAAGATTTAAAAGCTAATTACTGAATGCTATAGTGAAACAAATGAAACTCTTCATTTCTGTTGTGATAATATCTGAATTGCTACTAAGCATTTCCTCAGCAAAGATACTTTCTAAGTGATTACAGGACTAAATATTCCTATTTAAGCTCCAAATAAGTTTTTGCAGCCACTTTTATTCTTACTGGCACAGTTGCCTGGTGCACATCTGTAGAACAACTGCCATGAAGAAAAGTTGAAGTGTTTTTTGGTGAGGATGGGTGATGAAGAAATCAGCCTCTTTTACACCAGTGATAGGAATCAGCTGGAGACCTGCCCTGACAGAAAGTGCTTTTGAGTTGTGTCTGCCTTGTGCAGGTGCAGCCTTCTGGTTGACCTTGCAACATCATCATGGATCTCTTGTAGGGTTCTCTCTTGATTAGGGTTGTCCCTTCCCCCCCCCCCCCCAAAACACCTTTTAGAAAGCTTTCAAGAGTGAAACCTTTATGCAATAACACTTCCAAGAAGTGCATGAGCAAATTTTGGTGTTGATGTGATATATAAGACAGGAAAGAATGTGGCATGTAATTTTAATTTTTTTTTGATTGACCCTCTATATTTAAATTCTACATTAAAAAAAAAAAAAAAAGGAAACAAATAGCAGAATCTGAATTTTGTTTCTGCCTTAGTAGTTTAAACTTTAAAATAACCTCAAATTATCTTCAGGGAGACTAACTCACTACCTAAAATTCTATGTTATTTTCTCAAATCAAACAAGCAAACAGAAGTGTTGCCAGTTAATGCATTTTGTGTTTATGCCCTTCTTTAAACAGCGGGTATAAGTATTTACCAGGGTACTTTCTGAAGCTGGTATATGCAGGCTTTCATTGGCATTTCAACATAAACGATTGATGTGGAAAGCAGCGTAAAACTCTAGAGCACATGTGTCTGCTTCGCTTGTAAATGCCTTATAGCAGTTTATGATGCTGGCATTGTGTCAGGCTCCTAGATTTTATGAAGCTGTTGGACTAACAGCACTAGAAGGAAGTGTTTTATCTTCCTGGATAGAAACAAACATCAGAAATGTTAGTGGAACACAGGCTTCACAGCCTCCTGATAGAACAAACTGCACTGCCTCAGCCTCAGTAACTATAAAACCAGGATTGCAATTAGTTGAGCCATTGTCTGCTATCTCACCATGCACAGCAATGTTTTTGGGAGGGTGGCTATAGGAAGGTAATGTACACAACATCATGGCAACAGGGTTATTGTGCAGCGTGAATTTAATTAGAGGCCAAATGCAAGTGCTATTTATTTGGATACGGCTAATTTCTTTTGAAAAAGGAAAGAAGAAAGACCGACACCTACTCAAAATGTTTGAATCTTGGGCTGTGTGCCTGTGCGGTATCATTCTGGCAGTCAGGCTTTGAAGGAGACTGGCTTCCACAGAAAAGGGACATTGAACAACACAGGTTTCAGAGAGAAATGAACAACAGCATGTCTCGCTGTGTGTTCTTGATGCAACTCCTTTGGTCTTTTTGCACAGTGATCCACATTGCTTTATTGTTAAGAATAACTGTCGTCCTCAGAGACCCACAGTGACAGTCCCTTCCTTCATTGAAGGTAATGGGAAATTTGCCAGTAACCTCAATAGAGACAGGAATAAATCATTTATTCTCTGCTGCTGAAACACACGAAAGCTTGACAAATCTATGATTAGGTAGATTCATCCTCTTCTTATTTTAGAGTCTCTTTTCAAATATTCAGAATGTATCTTCAATGAGAAAACTTAACTAGACTGTTACTTAGAGTCTTGGCCACTATGAATTACTCTCTCCTGAATTAAACTATTTTTTCAGACAACAATATTCAACAGCAGTAGTAATACAAGGTGCATTATTTATGTATTTCTGAAAAGACACAACTTCCCAAGATGGGCCTACTTTTAATGGATACCGTGAAGTGAAAACCAGAATAACTTCAATCACATCTCATAATCTTACAATCTAGCTATAACATTGAACATGATTGTTTCTTAAAGTCTTTCCTTTTTCTCTGGTTAAACATGCAGCTAGCTGATATTTTACTCTCTGTAATTAATAAAATTGGGTTATACAGAATATAGGATACAGGAGAGAGTGGAACCCAACCACCACAGAAATTCCTTGAGAGAGCCCTTCAGAGGAATATTTAGGAATATTTGCATTGTGAGTTTAAATGAATTTTCACGTTGGATAATCCTTGCAGAGTTGAATTTTATGAAAGAATAAACTTGGTTTGCAACACAGAGAAGATTATTAGTTAAACAGCTTTATTTCATTATGTGACTGCTAATTTAATATTCCCTTACAAGCTTGAAAATAGACATTTTTCTGTCATTTCCTTTAAAATCATGCTTGTTTGACTTCTCTACCTTAAAAGGTACAAAAATACTTCAAAGAGCAGTTCTCTGTATGCAGAAACATTTTTTTTTTTTCTGGCAGCTATAAAGATTTGCTATATTTGGAATACTTAACATTTATTTTGTTTTTGCAGAAGGAGTTTTTTCAAAGTTACCATACCACATTTCAGAGTTATCACAGAACATGGGAGGTTGGCCAAGACCTCATGATGTCATGTAATGGAACTCCCCTGCTCAAAGCAGGGTCAATTAGAATAGGTTAGGACACATGCTTGGCTAGGATTTGAATATCCAAAAGTTCCCTAGGTAACCTGTGCTGGTATTTGACCACCCTCACAGGAAAAAATATTTTATTATATTTAAAATGAATTTTCTCTATTTTAATTTGTGCCTGTCATCTCTTGTCCTGTCACTGGAGAATGCTGAAAAGAGTCCAGCTTCATCTTTTTTTACCTTTCCCCATCAGATCTTTATATACATTATGAGATCCCGCTGAGCCTTCTCTTCTCCAGGCTGAGCACTCCAAGCTTCCTGAACTTGAGCCTCACATGGGAGATGCTTCAGTCCCTTGATCATCTTTTGTTTCTCTTTGTTGGATTTTTCTCCAGTATGTCCAATTTCTTCTAGTATCAAGGAGTTGAGCAGTAGACCCAGCACTCCAGATGTATCTTACCAGGGCTGAGTAGAGGGCAGGGGCCCCCACTTTGACCTATTAGCAATGCTCAGCAGCCCAGAAGGCTGTTGGCCGTGTTTGCTAGAAGGGCATCTTGCTGCCTTGTGGCAAACTTGTCATTCAGTAGGACCATTTTTTCCCAAGCTTTTTTATTTTCAAGCTTTCCATGCTTTAGTTATATACGTGTAGAGGAAACATTATAGAAGATACTGATAAGACCAAATTTTCTTTACAAACATGACTTCACTGTTACATTCTTGTGATGACATAAACAAACCCAAGGGGGAAATTTCAGCATCTGATTCTAAGTAACCTCCTTGAGTCTAATTAATTTTACCAACTTCAGATGAAGGTGAAATGGGGAGTTGTTGTGTTATTTAAAAGCTGTTTAGGGGAGAGAGGTTCTTGGAGAGTGTTGGAGAGCAAAGCAAGGAGCTAATTGAGTAGGTGAGATTAAATTATGATGTTAAAAAGAACTAAGGTTTTCATGAGTTTTTGTGGTCTGGTGGGTTTTTTTTTGGTTTTTTTTTTGGTTTTTTTTTTTTTGTTTGTTTTTTTTTTGGGGGGGGGTTTTTTTTTTTTTTTTTTTTTGTTTCTTTTTTAATGAGAAGTAGTTCAACAGTTTCACAAACTATGAAGTACAAACTTCTGGTAAGCAAGTTAAAGTGCTCTTAATTTGTGTAGGGGTCTAAATATGCTGTGTGATAGAAGGACTGGTGAGTAACCTGTCCTTTTTCCCAACCTAAATCTATGTTATAGTTATGTCCCTGAAATTAGAATATTTATTTACCAACACAACCCTGGACTTTCTTGTACTTGAGATGTTTTTCTTTTCAGTATTACATGTTCCCCCTTCCCCCAGCCAGCTCTGTGGCACTCAGCCACTGTGAAGCCTGCTGTCTGTACAACTCGTGTATAATTGAGCTATGCAGATGCAGCATCTGAGTCTTTCTTAGAATTGCTGCCTATGTGATTGAGCTGAAATACTGGAGTTGTAGTGATTATGCAGATGAATGATGCTTATTGATGCAGGACTCTCCAGTACAAGTGAGATTGCAAATACCCGAAAATCTCTTTACATCCCCATTGCAAGAAACATGTCGGCTTTAGACTCCTGCCCAAAGCAGCTGCAGTGATAGTTACATCTTTCTCTCTACTGATCTTCATAGTATCTGACTGTACCTTGCAGCTGCCTCCAGCCTTTTGAGGATTAAACAGCTGGGTAAGATATGGGCATTAGACTTCTACTGAGAGCTGTGAAAGACTAAGTGTTTGTAACTTCTGGTATTTTAGCGGTGTTTGAATCTGCCTGAAGGTAAAGCTTTAGTGTATGGGAGGAATATCAGGTTGTTTGCTGTCAATATTAAAATGCGCAAGCTTCTGTTAGAGCATCTACTGTGTATAGGCTTGTTTGGTAAGCTGTCAGCTACTGGTCTTCAAGTAAGCCAAAATTCCCTATAAAGCATCGGTTGTTGCTTTTGATTTTTCCATAATTGTGTCACCACTTGATAGTGAAGAAAATGCCAATTTTTACTAATAGTGGAGGAGGTTTGTGTTTTGTCACTTGTTTTAGTTACTTTCTTTCTCTGAGGATGACTTTTCTATGTCACTCTAAATAATGTTGTGGTTAACATTTAGTTGCTTCTAGATTTAGGTCTTAATTTTTAGAGGAAAAGTCAGTATATCAAAGAGCCTTGAACAGCACAAAGAAAATGCTTAATTCTCTCTGTTGGCTTCCTTGTGTAAATGTCTGTATTTAAAGAAAGGCATGACCTGGTTTAGTCTGCAGAACTCACAAAGAGGTGAGTAACTTCCCTAACTTGAAGTTCTTGTCTGTTGGAATGATTTCTTTGAATCCCAGGTGGTCTAGAGTAGCTGTTCAATGCTATTGATTGGAGGCATTTGTTCTCTGTTGTAAGATTATTCAGGCAGCTGTTATACAGACTGCTCTCGTTTTTGTTTTGCCTCCACTCTGTGACCTAAGGGTGTATTAGAAAGTTGGGGGCAAAACAAAAAAATTCATTAACCTGATAAACTGCCTTTTTCTTTAAGTTTAGGTGCTGACAAAACAGTATCAGTTTTCTCTGATGCTTTTTACTTCTGCATTTATTCAGTGTGTTCAGGGGGAAAAAAAAGGTGGTAGCTAGATCAGGTTATATGGGAATTGCAGCAGTCAGTGGAATCTAAACTCTGCCTGTTTGAGTGGATTTTCCTCCTGTTGTTTTTGGGTTGGAGGTTTGTGTGTGTGAGGTGTTTTTTAAGGTTTTACTTCAGTAGCTTTAGGTGCAAGCAGCCATTTAGGAGAAGTCTTTTATCTTCAGGGTGTTTTAGCAGTTCAGTGAAAAGCAGACATAACTGTCAAATCAGATTTTATTTTTATTATACTACTCAAGACTAAATGTCTTCACCCATGAACATCCCCTCCAATTCACTGTGACCACGGGTGTTTCATTGTTATCTTTATTTGATAAGGGCTATCTGCACTTTGTGTAGCACTTGTTAGAGCAGCTGCTGAAAAGCTGGTGTTTATTTTTAAGTCTTGGATCAGAGGGTGTCAGCATATTTAAGGCAAGAAACCACTTTGCTCTGACAGATGACAGGGCTTTACTCTCGCTTTCTTTGCCCACTGGACTGCCATGGCTCTATTGAGCCCGGCACTCCTGGAGGAGTAGCAACAGCAGGAGAAAGGAGTGAGGAGGAGGAGGAGGTGTGTAAGAAAGAGGAGTAGGAGAAAGCACAAATGGGCCCTTAGTGGTCAAAATGAAATAGCCCTAATCTTAAAGTGCTGCAGGCACTTGCCATTCCTTCAGCAATGTGTGACAGAAAAAAGCGGGTTCTAATTTTATGTTCATGTAAGCCTGTACCCTTAACAGGGAGTTTAGTAAATTGTAACTAAATGTGTGATCTTGAAAGAAAAAACATGGGATTTTTGTGTGAAATAATAACAAGAGCTATTTTTTTTTTTCTTTTAGAGGAAGTGACTATTTGGCAAACATTCTTCCCTAGAATAGTAATTTCCAACATAAGGAACTGGTGACATGACAGGAGGCACTAAATGAATCCCAAGTGCTATATTTAGGTACTATTTTCTGGATCCAGCTAGCAGCAGTACTTGACTCCTGGCCTCCTGACTTTATGCTTTTTAGACACCCTTATGTGAATTATTAATAGTGAGACATTGGAAACTCAGTTTTAAATACTAATTCAAATAGTGTCTTTGTAAGGAAGGTTCTTTTCCATACTTAGTGTAAGATTGCAACTTTCTGAATTGTGGAGCACTTGTTTTTGAGAAAACAAAATACTTAACTGCTTTTTGCCAGATGGTAGAGATAAGGAAGTCATCAAGAAATGCATTAGAGTGCAGGAAGGTTGGGATGATAATTAAAATATGTAATGTTTTGGTATAACCTTTATGAGCTGTATGATGTTATTAATTCCAAGCCCCTAACAGGAAAAAAGAGTTTTGACTAGTCACTTTTCAAAGTGCTGTTCATGAGCTGTTATTTTTTAAAAGGATCCATGTATTTTATAAGAATGAGATTTCATAATATGCTGGTAATTGTAACATGGAGTATTAGAGCTATATTACTGCTCTTTTCACAATGAAAACTTGATGCAGATCTGCTAAAATTTGTGGTTTCATTGATAAACCCAGAATCAAACAAAAGTGACCAAATCCAGGGCACCAGGGCAAACCTGCCTGTAATGCCAAGGTAACAAGGGAGTCTTAAGCAATAGCTCTTCTTGATGCTTGCCTGATATATCCCCCCCCGTCCCCCCCCCGTCCCCCAGTTAGGCACAGGAAAAAAATTTCTGTTAGGCATCTGAGTAATGAAAATAGCTACTTGTTCAATTTGTCACAATGATGATATTAGACCTTCACATAAGGGCAAACAGCTTAGCTGCCCTTTACTGAAATCTGAAAGAAAACAAAGGTTTGCAAAAAATCTTTATCTTGTGCTGTAGGACACTGGGATAGGAGCAGATGCTGGTGGTCTGTGCAGCAGGCCATGCTGGTGCCCAGGCAGCTTTGGTGCCCAGGCTCATCAGTTTCTTAGAAGAAAATAAAAATGACACTTGATGTTGTATTTGAATAGTAACAAAATATAGTAACAGTGCTTTATGCCAAACACAATGACAAGTTAGAGCACTCCACCAAGTTTTGCATGATCAATGTGCTGCAACGTGACAATTAAAGATCATTTGGATCAAGTAGTAACTGTCATATCCAGGCAGTAGGGAGTGTTTGAGTACCAATTTGGCATATGAGCATATGGCTGCAGTCCATAATGGCTGATGCAGTGGTAGATCCCTCTGAATTTGCAGCTGTACATCATCTGATGATAAAGCAATTCTAGAACCATGACCTAAAAATGTCAAAATATTTCAGGTTGCCACAACAAACTGTTTAAGCATGCAAAAGTGCTGTATTTCTTTCAATTTATATTGACAATCCATTCAGCAAAATTAGACCATCCTTTTTTATTTCTGTGAGATTTGCACTCCTCCAAAATGAATCCCAGCCCATTTGAAAGCTGCTTTTTGATTATCCGCAAGAAATTACTTCTACACATACATTACACTTGTTGGCAGAGTGTCAATATATTTATATAGGCACTAATTCAGTAATGTATTTAATCACTTCTGGATTTTAATTTTTTTCTTAGCAGAATTGCAGATAAACTTCTTTTATTGTGGAAATAATGTCTTGAAGAAAGTGTCTTAATATACCATAAAGGCTTCTCTACACAAATATTCCAAACAATTTAATTTGAAAACTATACCCTAGAATAAAATTTCATTGGTAGAGAGTCCAGAGAAGAAGCTCTGTGTGCCCAAACTTGGTAAAATTATTTGGGAGATAAAGAGACTGTGTTCCAGGAAAAAAAAGATAATGCTGATCCAGAATTTAGAAACTGATTAAATCACACAGGTTCTATTTTTACTTGAACACTGTTTCCAGAGTAGGAGGGAAGGGACAGGTGAATGTTTTAGTCCAGATGCAAAATGTCTGCATAAAACATGTTTACCAAAATGTGTAAATGGTACCTCTGTAAAGAAAAAGAAACAGTAAGATATCCTTTCACTGAAGTAACATCTTCTCCGCTCAGTTAAATGAACAATTACCACCAATACTAAATACAGTTGAGTGAAGATAACATTCTCAGCTCATTCTGCTGAGAATGTTACTTAAACACTCTACTATCTGAGATATTTAATGAACTAACTCAATTTCTGAGACAATAGACATGATTCTAAATGTTCTTGAGTTTTCTCTTCTTAAAGGTTTCATAAGGAGGAACGTTGTTTTATTTCATAAATGTTGTACTGTTTTATTTTTTTAAAGTTTTGTCCACTGTTGAATTTCAAAAGATACCTCTTTGCTGAATTGTCTGCATTGGTTTGACATCACCTTTTGTCTTCTGGAGGCTAAGCTAACAGAAGCCTTTCTGGTTTTTCAGGTATTTGGGCTCATGTGTTGCCATTAATTCTCTTTTGTTAAGCTTTGCCATCCCTTTTAAGAGTTCAGGTATCTCCAGTTCTGACAGGTCTGCTTACAGCCTGTTCACAAGACAGAGGTTTGTTTAATGAAACATATGGGAGCAACCAGTACTATAATTATCCAAATAATTGCACTACATATTGCCAGCTGATGTAAGATCAGATGGTCAGTGTGTACTTGAATAATTAAGGCTTTTTTCTCACAGGCTATAGTTGATGTAGTTAATTTTGTCTTCCTTGGAGGCCAGTGGGTGATTTGTATAGTTGAATTATAGCTATTCAATTGCTGTTCTATTAATGCTATTGTAAAATATATTCCTAATCTTAAAATCTTGTTTAAAAGACGGCTATCTCATTGCAAACCTCAAGTGTAATTATTGTGGAGTGTTAGTTTACATTTTAATGGAAAAAGGTACACCTATTCTACGTCCTTATTTTATGGATGAAGGGATCTTACAGCAGCAGCCTTTTACCCCCCCAGTCATTACAGTGGGATCTTTTTGCTAATGGGACTAAAGTCCTTTATCCTACAGCTACTAGTTTCATTGCCCACTTGAGCAAATAAATCATTCACTTCAGGGAAGAAATTTATCAGAAGAATTTTAAGAAGGTACTTGAAAAATACTACCAAACTGCTGTTTTTTAGTATCATGGGCATATCAACATTTTGAATAAAAGATGCAGATTATCTGATCATGAAATACCTTCATACCAGGATCATCAAAGAAAGAGTGAGCACAAAATTCTCTTATAAGTATTTTCTATCAAAGTATAAACTCCAATATGCTTTTATGTATAAGCACACTGGACAACACATATGCTCTGCATAAACCAAGTAGTCTAAATTAATGTGGCTGTCTTAGACTCTGTCTATAGTGAGGGAAATCTTAGTTCTAGCTGTCAGTATAACCTTAAATCTGCCTGCAGTTGTGCATAGTGCTACACATTGCATGTAGAAGGGAGTACTGCTGTTGAAGTGATGTCTACTCTAGACCTGATTTATGCAGTGATATATACATGAAGGTTATAATGAAGCCAGCTCTCTTTTGTTCCAGTGTGTTTGTTTACTTAGGTATATTCTAGGCTATAAAACACTGTGATGCAGTGTTTTTTCTGGTATTCTCAGATAAAGCATCTTATGCCATAAGTAAAATGTGACTTAGTATGTTGAATGCAGCTGGTATTGAGCCAATTGAGTTCTTGTTTGTGCAATGGACCAACAAGCATTGTGCATGTGAAACATAAAATGTGTGGTGCAGGGTAATTCTGTTTTAACCACACATAAGGTCTCTATGTATGACAGTGCATTCAGGTCAAATCATCCACCTGGCATCCAGCAGTAGATCTGGAATGCAAGCTGTTCTTGGAACCAGAAAGGCAAAATTTCCTCCCAGCAACTGCCTGGCTTTGTGCTTATACCTGTTACATACTACAGTTCAATAGTAATATTTTGAAATCTGGGTAGTTACTAATGACTGCTTTGATGCCCTGGGGCCTCATCAGAAAGAGTCCTGTAATTGCATGCAGTAGAGTGTCATGGAATATAATCAAAATGGATGGTTCATTGTCTCAGGCTCCTGGGATTCAAGCTGACAAAACAGCCTATTCAACTTACAGGCAACACTTCACATTTGGAAATATCTTATTTGGTGATATAACCATGTACTAAAGCTCTGGACTGACATTTCATGCAAGCACTTGAGTGACTGTTTTACTAAGAAAACTCTGAGTAGCCTCTGAAAAGTACTTGGAAAGGCTTTCAAAACTGCAGTTTTGTTAAAAATTGTGATAATGGATCTATTAATAAGATATTTGAAACATGACTAATTTTTTCTTCTAGGAACAGGTAGGGAAATAGCAAGCTCATATGCACTTTGGCTTGGAATGGGTTATCCATCATCTAACTTCTCATTTAAAATAAACATTTAATGCAACAAGGCCAGCACTTTCTACAGGAGGTATCATTATTGGGGAAAAAAAGCCCAACAACCTAACCAGCAACAACAACTGTTCCCCTCACAAAAACCCAGCCAACCAAACAAAAACCAAAACCCAGACCAAAATGTGTTAACAAGGTTTCATTACATCTGCCAAACAACATTTTCCCAATTTCAGTGGAGATAAGGAGCCTGCTAACTGGAGCGTGCTAGTGAGCTTGCATTGACTCTGAGTGAGTGCACAAAACATTTTTGTTACTGATTCCTAAGATGGGCCACTCTTGAATGTCACCATGCAAATATTGCAATAGGACTAAAACTCCTAAGTTAGAGAATGCAAAAACTTATAACCCTCTACATATGAAAGGGCAGGTTAACCTTGCTTAGGATACATAAATATGCTTGTCTGTGTGCATAAATATCTATATACATAGATATCTTTGTATTTAGGTCTCTGCATATGTTCATCTGGAATAGATGTATGGAAATAGACCACTAGTGATTAAAAGAGGAGGGGGATTTTATGATGAAGATCTACCGTGTTCTTTTTTCCGGAGGATGTAATTTATAGTGGGTTAATAGAACAGATACTAGTTTCTGTCAGACTAGAGGCTACAGTGTCTTCACAGTCAAGTGTATCCTCATGTTAATTGCCATAATTAAGTTATGCCATAATTAAATGAGTTCTAAGACTTCTGCTTGTTTAGATGTAGAAAGAGGAGTAAAGAAGACTCATCAAGAAGAAGTCAGCTCAGCAATTATAGGTGGGGCTGACAGCACTGTGTTTCTTTCAGACGGGTGATTTGTATCTTTTTAACAATGCTTTGACATTAAACATTCAGGTTCAGAAAACACAAAATGCCACCCCTGATCAAAGAAATACTGAAAATCCATAGATTGTGTCTGGCACTAATGCTCAATCCATGTTCATTATTGATCTTTAAGAAATCTGTGTGTGTTGAAATGCATAACGAGGAATGCGGTTAATTATTGGGCTGGTTGTCTTCTTCTTTCTTTACATTCTTTTTACTGTCTCATTCAGAAAAAAAATTTACACTGAATTTTGAAATGCACATTTTATAATTTCATTCAAAGCCATTTAATTTTCATTCATTCAAAGTTGGTTTATATTTTAACTTCAAATTTTATTTTTCTTTACTCTTTATTTCTTTGTTCTTATTTTAATTTCTTTTCCTTTTAATAATTCCTCTTATTTTGCAGTTGTCTTATAATGAAGATGAGGAGAAATATTTCTCTGAACGTGGTACACAATAATATCTTCCCTTTAATTAGTTACTAAAAAATTAACTGTTTTATACTGAACAATAATTGGATTCACATCAAGCTGAAGCTCTGAGATCATTTCCAAGGAAGTATTCCCTCCCCCAATCTTTTTCCTCCCACGCCCTCTCATCTCCCACATATCCTAAGAGATTAGTTGGTCAGGAGCTTTGAATCCTTTTAGAAATGAAGGAAGCATAGATGTTTGTCGTAACAACCACACCCTTTGAATAGTTCATAATTTTAAAAAATAATTAAGCCGAAGTATTATTCAACATGATTTGAAGAAAATGAGTTCAAATTTGTTTCCTTGTGTTTTTTCACACTAGGGGAAGCTTTTGCTTTCTGTTACTAAGTTAAAGAATAGGTAAAGTATCTTTTCCAAAAGATGTTAATTGATAGCAAATGCAAACACTTCTTTTAATTTGGAGTACCATTGCAATAGCTACTCTGGCTGCTTCTTTTTTTTTTTCACTCATCAAGTACTTTTACTTTCACTTATCAAGTACTTTTTTTGCCACACCATCTACTTTCAGGACCATGTGCATTCCAAGGTCATGCATATCATTAAATGTTCCTTTACTACTGGCTTTGTTCTGACTGATACAGTCTGTGGCATCATAAAATAATTAGCAAGGGAAAGAAGAAAGTGTTTTTTCTTCCATCAGTTTTAAAACAAAAATGAAACCTTGTAACTCTTAAAAGCAAGCAGTAAGGAAGCATAAAGAAGAGTACTTTAAAAATCCTTATAATACAAGTGGTTTTCTGAATGTCAGGCTCGTGATTTTTTTTTCAGGGATGTAACTCATTAGCAATCTCTGTCATGCACTGTAGATGCTATTCCATCTCTAACCAGTAATTGGCTGCTATGTCATCTTGAGTCAACTCATCTATAGGCAGTTTATCTATATAGAATTAATAAAAGAACATTTCTCTTTTTGAAGTACATAAAACATTTAATAAAGAACAAGTAATTTATCTTTGAGTTTTATTTCTTTATGGAATAGCTTTTGCACATTCAAGTGATATGGAAGTGAAAGAGGATGAGGACCACCTTGTCTTGACATCTGCACCTTTAATTACATAGTGCCATTTGAGTGTATCTTTCTGGCAGAAAAACCCTTTCTGCAGCAGTGATTGAATTGTGGGGCATGCTAAGATACGCATTTGTTTCAACTTTTCTTTTTGTTTGTGTCAGTCGCTTTTGATCAAACCTGAGGGTACCAAATAATGAAATGTAAACACAAATTGTTTACCTGACATTCTTACCCTCCTCTGAGCACCTGGAGAGCCTTACTGTTAAGTGTACTGTTTCAGGATACCAGACACACTGCCATTCTTACTGAAAATCCACTGCTGACCTTTCACATGCTGCCTGTACTGTCCAGAGCAGGGTTGCTCTGACTGTAACTCCATGTGAATGCTAAAACCAGCTTAAAAGCCTTCTATTGAAATACAAATTTCTGACTGTCTCAGTATGTGCATGCTGGTGGGAGCCTCAGTGGATTCCTCTGTCAAATTACATTTACTTAATAGCTGTGTTTTTATACCACAGGGAGGTGTGCAGCAGCTGTTCACCTGTAAAGAGAGGTGTTTTCTACTGAATGATGAACTAAGACTCTGCAGTTTTGGGAGGCTTTTCATTTCATTACAGTTCTGAGTTTCTTACCTTGCAGTTTTCCTCTATTTCAGCCTATTTCTCAGTGTGATGTCAGGGGCATGGCTCAACTGTGTTGTATCGATAACACTTAGTACAACAACCTAGCTGAAGTGTTTTCCTGCCCACACAGCTAGGTGATGTTTGGGGGGTTCCAACGTGCTGCTTGAGGGGCTTATGTACTTTCCTAAATGCTTTTCACAGTCTTGTGGGTACTAGCTTGTAGAGTAGATCAGATTCAGTGATCAAGCACCTTTGCCCCTTTGAGTATGTCCCTTTTCTACTATAGTTTCTGCTGCTGAATAACTTCCTGCAAGCTAATAATATCTGTCCTGTATCAGGCTGTTTTAATCCTTTTACTGCTGCTCTGGATCTGTGTCATACCTTGGGCAGTCTGTCCCAGCCCAGGATCTCAAGGTACTAATGTGCTTCAGTAAACCAGGTCACTTATAGTTCTCAATAGGCTTTGACTTAGGTAATAAAATATGTTCAAGTTTTTAAGCCAAAGAGGAAGCAAATTTAAACTGATCTGTTATTATCATTAAAAACTTGATCTTATACTTTAGTCCTAAGGTATTAGCCAGAAAAACAAGAGCTGAAAATAAAGGAAATTAGGCTAAGTAATTGAGACTTCTCTGTGCCTTTCTTTTATTTTACTGAACACAACATGTCCACTCTACAATTTTCTTTTTGTTTTCCCTAAGTGGCAGTAGATATTCAAGGACAATTTCCTTAAAATTACCTGTGGAAAGTGAGTGCTATCTAGTTGCTAAGAGGTATATGTTTGTCTGTCTAATGAAGGACCACTTTGGCTACTCTGTCTAAAAGGCCCCGCTTATGGATCTCTGCAGTCACATTTTTACCTATAGATGATAGGCTAGCAAAAGCTTTTATAAAAACTTTTTATACAGAAAAAGCTTTTATACAGCATTACATATCAGTACAATTAAACTAAAAGCAATTCTACCAAAACAAAAACTCTAATGTTGTCATTCAGACTTGTGCATTGTTTTAGGAAAACAATGAGCTGGGAATGTTGAAAGAAACAAAGGAGAAAAAAGGCTTCCAGTTAGAAATTTCTGTATGAGCAGACTCATGTATCTGAAATTTGTTTATGTTTTATGCTATGGTGCAATTTTATTGTCAAAAAGCAGTAAAATGCGTGTGGCAGGTTCAGGAAAGGGGAAAAAACGCAGCTGAAAGAACATTCTGTTATATTTGTTCAAATGAGATCCTCTGCTGCTCATACTTGAGGACTGCTGTGAAAGTCAATTTTTGTTAAAAGTGTTTTTTTGTAATAGGCTTTTGTTTTAATTGAAAGGATGAAGAAAAAAAAACCCTGCCTATTCTGTGGAAGGCAGAGTAGTAACTCCCCTTTCAGGAGCCAGAAAACTGCTTTCAAACAGCATAAATTAGTTGTATGCCACCATAGGTATATGTTTGATCTTCTCCTGATGCTGTATATTGTACAACTGCAGTAGTTCATCTGTTTGGCAATGGCTTGTATTCTGAAACTACAGATTTAAGTTGATCTAGCAAAAAAAAAAAAAAAAAAAAAAAAAAAAAAAATAAATTTAAAAACCACTTTTGAAATATACTTAGTACAAAAATGGTCATACTAATATCTCAATAGCTGAGAAAATATTACAGACCTGATGTTGTTGACTAGAAGTCCTCTATTATTGATTCAAGTAATTTTAACTGGAACCTTTTAACTGGCTTCTGTAGTCTCTGTATAGATGTCTGCATTGTAGAATGCCTCTTGAATCTTAATGTGCCCTTTACTTTCTCAGCAGTAGCACATTGGCCAAGATGCATTCTTGCTTTCTATAATGTTCTGATAACATAATGCAAGCAATATTAACAGATGATTTAACTGTAAAATAAACATTTTATTTTTTTACAGAGGTCTGTAATATTTTGAGGACAAGGGTTCATACAGACCTGTGCAATGTTAAAAATAACTGAAATAGAATGGGTTTTCTTTTTTTAATCTGACATTGAATCTGAATTTTCTGAAAACAAAACTGAATAGTGTAGAACTCTGTATAGTTTCATTACATAGCACCCTCACCTAAATGACCCATCCCATTTTGTCTCTTATTTAGTGGTCTCTTGTTGTAAAACACCAATTTTAGCAGTGCAATTCAGCTATTTAGGAGTTATGCTGCAGATTTAGGAAATAATATTGATTGTGTATTATTTCTGTTTCCCACTCCTTGGAACATAAGAGCCATAAACAGACTTGCTTTCGATGTTTTTGTAGTGTATCCTGAAGATGATTCTGCCAGATAGTGTGTCTCATGAAATAACTGGAACACTATACAAGTCAATGTGCTCCCTGAATACTTGTGAGTGTAGTTGTAATAGAAATTGTTACAGATAGAACTGCTAGCACAGCCAATCTGTCAAACTCCACCCTGAAACTTCTTGGTATGTTAAAACTATTGGGTTTGGAATCTGGAGAAATCCCAGCTGACTGGAAGCTGTTGAATGTTGTCCCGATTTTCCAGAAGGGCAAGGAGGACCCCAGAAACTACAGGCCTGTCAGTCTCATTTCGGTGCCTGGCAAAGTTATGGGAAAGGTTATTCGGGGAGGTATTGAAAAATACCTGATAGACAATGCAGTCATTGGTCACAATCAGCATGGCTTCATGACAGGAACGTCCTATTTGTCAAACCTGATTCCCTTTTATGACAGGGTAACCCAGCAGTTGATGAAGGGGAACCTGTTGATGTAATCTTTCTGGATTTCAGTAAAACTCATCAGTATCCTTCCAAAGAAAATGTGCAGCATGCAGCTGGACAAACACATGTGATGTGTGAGCAGCTGGCTCATAGGCTGGGCACAAGGGGTTATGTTGAATGGGGTGAAATCAGACTGGGGACCTGTCACTAGTGGGGTTCAGCAAGGCTCCTTCTTAGAACCTCTGCTCTTCAACATCTTCATAAATGACTTGACACAGGACTGGAAGGGATGAGTGAGTTTGCAGACAATACAAAGCTGGGAGGAGTTGTTGATTCCTTTGAAGGGAGAGAGGCCTTGGCGAGAGACTGAAACAAATTAGAGGGCCTGACAGTCACCAACCATATGAAGATCAACAAGAGAAAGTGCCAGGTTCTTCACCTGGGGTGAGTAATCCTGGGCGTACACACGGACTGGGGAATGAAATGCTGAAGAGCAGAGCTGCAGAAAAGCACCTGGGGGCCCTGGTTGATGGCAAGTTGAAAATGAATCAGCAATGTCCTGGTAGCCAGGAGAGCCAGGCGTGTTCTGGGTGGCATCAAGCACAGCATCACCAGCCAGGCCAGGGAGGGGATTGTCCTGCTCTGCTCTGAGCTGGGGCAGCGTCACCTCACAGGTTTGGGTGCCACAGTACCAGAAAACAGTCCAAAGAAAGGCCTCTAGGATGGTGAAAGGCCTTGAGGAGAAGCCTTATGAGCAGTGGCTTGAGGTCATTTGATTTGTTCAGTCTGGAGGAGACTGAGGGGAGACCTCATTCCATCTTCACAAGGAGAAGTGAGAGGGCCAGGTACTGATCTCTTCTCCCTGACCAGTGACAGCACTCACTGAAATGGCATAAAGCGGAGTCAGGGGAGGTTTAGATTGGATATCAGGAAAAGGTTTCCACCCAGAAGGTGATTGGGCACTAGAAGAGGCTCCCCAGTGAACTGGTCACAGCACCAAGCCTGACAGAGCTCAAGAAGCGTTTGGGCAACAGTCTCAGGCACATGGTGTGATTCTTTGGGTGTCCTGTGCAGGGCAAGGACATGGCCTGAATGATCCTGAGGGGTCCCTTTCAACTCAGCTTATTCTATGAAATTAATTTTTGAAAACCCATATCAAGGCATTTGCAATCCTGAAATTCTTAACTAATGTGTAATAACTATGTAATGATAATGGATGTATCTCTAGTAATTTTTCAATTGCACTGGCTTTATCAGCTGTACAATGTCCTTGAGATACAGCTGATTTTTAACACGCACTTACAAAGATAAACAAGGCAAAGTACTGTAGCACTATTCACATTTTATCAGTGTTAATTCATGCTCTATATTTAATTTATTTTACCTGATAACTCAATGCTTTAATAGTAGATTTAATTGAATTAAATTGAGATTCTGTACAAGCAAAGTAATTCTAATTCTCAATGCAAAAATTAATTAGAATAAAAATTAATATTTGCTTTCATAATTATTTATGAACATAGGCTATTTGACAAAATACTCCATGGATATTCTGGGTACATTGATATCTTAATTCATTGCAACACCTTCCATTCATTATGTTTCATTTGGAAATTTCAATGGACAAGCTTCAGAAGCTGAGGCACCAGGAGATACATTTAGGTATGCTCAAAAAGGGCACTGTGGTAACATTCATCTTTGAGCAGCCATTGGAGCTATAAATATTGTGTGAGCATTTAGACTGGCCTGCCTACAGCTGTGTAACCTCTAGTGAGTAACACCAGGAATTTTGTGTGTAACTGAGCAGAGGAAATCTTTCAAGATCAGAGTAAAGGTACAGACTATAAAACAATGTAGGGGTGTTGTTTATGTACACCTGCATACTTCTTTTTACTGTTTCTGTGTTGGATTGCTGTCCTGGTATTGGTTGGGATGGAGTTAGCTCTTCCTAAGAGACAGTATAGTGCTATGTTTTAGATTTAGGATAAGAATGATGTTGATAAGACAATGTTGTTTTAGAATCATAAAATCATTAATGTTGGAAAAGACCTGTAAGATCATTGAGTCTAACCTTTGACCTTTTGGCTGTTGCTGAGCAGTGCTTGCACTAAGTCATGGACTCTGCTGGCGCTCACCCCACCTGTGAGGAGGCTGGGTGTGCACCAGCAGTTAGGAGGGACAGAGCCAGGACCCCCAGTGGATATTCTGCACCATGTGGCATCATGCTCAGCCTATAGCAGGAAAGCTCGCTGGGGGCCAGGGCTCAAGAGATGCCTGGGAATCGGCTGGGGGGTAGTGAGCAATTGCATTGTGCATCACTTGTTTTTTTGTATTCTAATGCTTTTATCTTTATGATTATTTTCTCCTCAGTTTCTCTCTTATTGCACTATCTTTTTCTCAACCCATACATTTGAATTAT
Source organism: Onychostruthus taczanowskii (assembly GCF_017590055.1). NCBI lineage: Eukaryota > Metazoa > Chordata > Aves > Passeriformes > Passeridae > Onychostruthus > Onychostruthus taczanowskii. Next base: position 2,130,550 of record NW_024499239.1, read on the forward strand.
TTTCGTCTCTGATCCTCATGCGGTGGGGGGAAGTGCCTATTTGGTTTTTATCTACCTAGTGGGTTAAACCATGACATTTTCACAGGCATATAAATTACTCTGAGAGTAACTAGATATAACTTTTTTTTATGGTTTCTGTGTACCACATAGGATATTAGAATATGGTAATTTGATGTATTTAGATAAATAAAAATATTAAATAGATAGTATCGTTCAATATTTTTAAATAAATTTCTATTAACTATTTCTCAAGTTCGAAGGAAAGCCCTAAGGATTTAAAATATGTGATACTTTCATGATTTTTTCAGATAATGTCTGAATTTCCATTATTCTGTACTGATCACTGCAGCAAATGTTTAGGCGCTTTTTACTAGACTTGTCAGCAGACTTCAGATTAAATGATCAGCTTAAGTTAATGAAACTGCTGATTTTGTCAGTAAAGTGGTTTCTTAACTGACATATTTTTATGGAGATATGACTGAGTTTGATTTACTGAACAAACTAAAAGGATTCATTGTGCTCTTCTCCCCGTATAATGAGTTTAGGTAAAATAGATTATTTATGTTGATTGGTACTCTTGCTGAAAAATTTGTGTCCTGTGGCTTTGCATAAAAGTGCAACAAAGGGGAGCTCAAGTTCTGCTAATGCTCTAAAATGTAATAAAAATTTCAATAGTAATCCAAAATTGAAGAAAAAAAGATCACTAATTCTCAGTCATTATAAGCACCAAGAACTTTTGTTTTATGCATGAACTAGTGTTATGTTATTAATATCAGTATTCTTGTTATGTATTTATTTGACCTTTTACCTAATTTATTTCTCAAAATTGTCTTACAGTAATCTCAAAACCTGAATATTTTGAAGGCTTGAAAAATATTCAACTAGCTGAAGTACTTACAGCAAATAATGGAAGGACTGATCGTTTTCATTAGTAGCTGTCACAATACTTCATCTGTGATTCTTTTAGACTGTGAATTGTACACATCAAGCAGAGTGCTCTAATTTAATTCATGGGCACATTGAACTCTAGCTCAATTCATAAGTCTCGTATGAATTGAAGAATAAAAATGTTTTTGGTGCTTATAATTGAAAGACAACTAATGTACACAAAGGGAAGATAGCAGGTGCCACTTTTTTTTGAATGGAAGTGCTAGAGAATCAATTTACTGCAGACATTTGTATATACACTCTGAACTTGTTGCTTTAATTTAATAAATATTATAAATAACAAATGCAGTTTCTACATCTCGTGGTGGAATGTAAGTAGCAAACTGTTGTTTACATGCTTGCTGCCTGGATACTCAACATGGAGCTACAGAAAGAAAAATCACTGCTGAATAATATCCATCCTATGGTGAGAGCTCTTTCTACAAAGCTTTTTCTAAGCTTTATGCACAGACTATTTATGTCTCTCAGGTTCAGAATGAATGAAAAATCTTACTATTGCGGAAAGGTTGAACAGCTTGCTTTCTGGCATAAGTATTCAACAAAACAAATCTGGAAGTGTAGATCTGCTTATCAATGAAAATGGCAACATCTTTGCTGGCTTTTGAACAACATGAATGTTGGAATTCCATTGCACAAAACTAAATTACTGATTTCCACCACTGCTGATATGCACACACACATTTCCTCTCTCTGCCCCCACTCTGATTTTATATGGTGTTATACTATGAATATTGTGTGTACAAACAAAACTAAATTTGTTTTATTTAAAAAGCATATTCTCCACAAGGGTGCTATATCATCTTTGTTGTCCAAGTTTGCAGAGCTCTAGAGGGCTGGTAGATGTCTGCAGAAGAAGAGAGACTGGAGGTAGATAATCTGTGAGTTAGTGCCTTAAACATTGCTGTTTTATTTGAGTAAATAAAAAAATGAAGTTGGGATGGGAGGCATTTCTGAGACAAACTTTGAGTATGACCCTCCTGTTTTTCATCAAAAAGGCTTTACAATCTGGTTTTAACTGAACAAATTTCATCTACAACATGAAAATCCTGACCCCCAAAACTATATTAAAAAATGAACTAAACAAAACACCACGCTTTTAAAATCAGTAAACAAAAACCTTTTAGTCTGTTCATGATAAGTGATGTACTCAGTGTTCTAAGCTTGAAATATATTGTGTATAAACTGTTAGTGTAAGACTTTTCTCTTGAGTTGACAAATTTGTGCTTTTCTTAAAAAAAACAAACTAACAAAAACCAAGTAATTTTTCCAATTAATTTTCAAAGATTGTTTGTAAATATCAAGATGATGGATTTATGTGAATGAACTCATGAATATTGCAAGTTTGAAATATTCCATCTTCTGCAGCATTTGAATTTGTTTGACTTGTGGATATCAATGTAGTCTATTGGGAAACCACTCTTCTGTGACATGTTTTCATAACTAGCTTTCACTGGAACTGCTTTTCATACTTTTTCTTGTCTGACTATTTAAATACATTTATACATAGGCAGCCAATAAAGCTTTAAAACAGTAATGTTTAAATCTTTTTTTTGCATTCATTAATGTTTTAGAGAATGCAAAATACTTAAAGGAAGTCAGACCTTTATCTAAATCCTCCTTGTAATCAGTAGTAAAGACCCCACAGCATTTCCATCTGTTTATCTTGGCTAGATGGACTTCTCCAATGTTTGGTCCTCCTAAGTGCATTGTATCCGATGTTTTAGCACAGGATGGATTTTCTTGAGGCTTTCAATTCTAGGCAGGTGTCTCTGTGCATATTTCTGTGATGCTCCACTAGCATCCTCTCAATAATGCATCCTTTGTGAGGAATGCACCCTAAAAATTGTATCTCCTATGGATAGGAGATGAGAGATACATCTATTTCCTCTTGTAATTAAAAAGGAGTATCTCAGTTCGGGGGTGTGGCAGATATAATTGGTACAGACTTTCCCTTGGTGTGCTCTTAACTCAGTAGAGGAAAAAATAACTACAGATAGATATGCTTAGTACACTTGCCACATGCAAGTAAGCTTCTTCTTTAATAATGGATGCTTTGAGATTGATTGTGAACTGACCATCTTCATCAATAAACACCTCCTGCTGTGAGGGGAGACCAGTAGAAAAGAGATCAACAGCAGTGGGAAGAGTTGCTCTTTGCAACATTGTCTGAATAAGAGGCATGAACCAAAAACTGATGAAAAGCAGATCATAGCATCTAAATCGGGTTTAGGAAAAACTTAGAATGTGAAGATCAGTCATGTTTATTTAAGATGTGATCTTTAGGAGCTAGTGGGCAGAGGGAACAACTGTTACTTGAAAGCTATTGATGTACAGATTGATGTACAAAATAAGTATTCCTTTCATGTTGTCATCTAGTGGTTATTGGAATGGAAAGAGACAAATGCTGTGATCAAGCAATTGAAATCGTAGAGATTTTTCATTTAAGTTTGATTTTGACTCCTAGTAGGATTGTGCTGACTGTTTTCTATTGCAATACTGGACACATTGTTGTTCTTATATTAAAGTGAAAAATAATGCTGGGAGGGGATGGGAAGGGAAACTGAAAAAATGGTGAATTTATGTATTATCATTTGTGTGCTACTCATAATTATTTAAAAGAGCAAAGCAGAGCAGCAGGAGGAGTGAGGGGTAGGGGAATGTAAATATAAAGCATAATAGGAACCGATATCTACACAATTACATTGCAGGTGTCAGAGAGAACACTAGTTAGATAAAAGATCTTCCTCAGTTTTGTTGTGCTAAACATGAAATAGAATTTTTCATTGCTGATACTGTGTACTCATCAATTCTGCATTCCGTGTGCAGTTTACTTCCACTAAAAAGGAACTCGTTTATTGCTTGTGTATTTACTTTCATATCTATTTGGTGGTAAGTGGAAATAAAAACTTTGACATGTTTCATATATAACACTGAATAGAAAGCTTCAAAATGCAAATCCAATCACAGCTCATTAAAAAAATAATTCATCCACACAAAAGATCATCCAAAGAAACAAAAAACCAACCAAAAACTGAAGAAATAGAAGGATGTTTGAGAGGCTTGGGTGAAATGTGACTAGTGAAACTTGTCAAAAGATGAAAGTGCATTCTGGGCACCTGAACTATAGAAATTGAAAACAGGAGCTAGATGCAAAGGTTTTTTCTAAACATCACTGCCTTACTTGCACTGGACTCTGCTGTTAAAAACTAATTTCTGCTCAGAGTAAAAGATGTGCAGAGGGAGCTTTGTCTCCTACAGAAGACTGAGACACGTAGAAGTTTTCCCATACCTTGATTTTTTTTAGCTTTGTAAAACTTCAGTTTGATTCTGATGATGTGAGGCCCTTTGAATTTTTTGCATGTAAGACACCTTAGATTGCATTTTGTTAAATATCTTGGTGACAGTCAACACGCATTCACAACTGAGGAGAAAAAAGAAAAATAATACTTGCTAGTTTGTTGAGATAAAGGACTTTGACTCAGTCTCCCCTATACTACAAATTTATTATCATGAACAGTCTTAACTGAATGCTTGTCCATGATTTTGTGAAATTTGGTCATTATAGTAGAGGCAAGCCCAGCATGTTGCATGTTACTTGGACATTAAAAAGGGAGGGAGGTGGTGTGGGATAACTTAGGCACAAATATGATTTTCTATGATTCCCACAGTCTTGACAAATGGCTGCAGAGGGATATGAATATGATCAGAAATCTACTATGCAAAGAAGTAGACTTGTCCAGTAGGATCATCACTGGACACTGTGTCTTTTCTTGGAAAGGCTTTAGAATGATGAATGGCTATTCTTTAATTTTTTTTTACATATTTGCTAATAAACATATGTGACACTCATGTCCATGACTGTCTGTAAATCCACTGGAGGATGGGCGTAGTGAACCCAAGACATTATCTTTCCTTGTCTCTGATCATTATTTTTTATGTTATTAAATGTCTGTTACAGGAGAGGTCAGCTAGATAGTAAAGATATATGAATAGATTCTAAAGAACAGCCAATTAATCAAATGAATATTTGGTAAAAGAGGTATAATATGTCAAATGATCAAACTACTGAAACATAAATAGCTCTGTTAGGAGTATGCCTGAAATTTCCCACATTCTGAATGAAGCGGAGGAAAAGTTACTTTAGGAGAAACTATCAAGGTGACTCAATAGGGAAGTTCAACAAAATTTTTTCTTTGTTAAAAATTTATTTGAGCCTTTTGATGACATACGTTAATAATTGTAATTTTGGTTTTCCTCTTAGGTTCCCAAATCAGTATGAATCAATTATTTTATAAATTATATACAATTTTGCAAATTTTATATTAAAAAATATTTATGTGCTTTCTGAACCTGTTGTGATCTTGTTCAAAATCATTTGGAAAGTGACTTAGGAAGTGGAGCTCACTGTGCTGGATTACTATCTTCATGTTACCCCAAGCAACCATAGGAAGGACCTGAAAATGCTGTTCATGTACTGCAAACAACTTTGTAATGACGCATACTCAGGAACATGATATCAGTGTGTGAAACACCATGTTAACTAAATAATTTGTGCCATTACCTTTTCAAAAGCACTTTGGCATAGGAAAAGTTCGACTGATGTGTTTTCGGTGGGATCTGACGGTTCTCCCTACAGTCCTTCTTTAGCACTGTTCCTGCTACGTTGTTGAAGCATTTTGAAACAAAATTTACAAGCAAGATTTCTGGCAATGAAGACATTTTATTATATCCCTCAGCTGGAAGCTGTTGAAATCATCAGATTGATAGCAAATGAATATGAAAATCTGTTGATTTTTAAGTAAAATACCACCAGGATAACATTATCATAAAAATAAACCAACTCTATATATCAGAATATGACAAACTGTGCCAGATTTGTCACACTGGGATGACTCATCTTTTCACTGTCACTTTGGTTGCCATGTAATGTATCTGTCCAACTACATGGTGTGGCTGTAACTGCCTTATGGTTCCTGGTCAAGTTAGTCTTGAATTTTGCCTTCCACAAAAACAGAGACAAGCCTGTTCTCCTGTATGTCTCACAAGTAATTTATAAGCATGGATATGAAAGTAAGGACTTGTCCAGTTTGTACTTGATGAGCTCAACAACTAAGGACATTTTTAATGTAACCAAAGCACATGATGACTGAGTTGTTTGGTACTCACTGGTCATTGTGATGGTACTTAATGAAAATTTTTTATTAGAATGTAGTAGTTCATGAGGGACAATTGTTTCTTGTCTCTGTGTCTGTTGCAAGGATTTAATATATTGAAGATAAATAAGATCAAGAATAAGATAATGTACTATATAGTAGTAAAGACTACTGTAAAATAATAGCATTCATTATAAAACACTTTTTTCCACTCTATTCAGCATTTTTCAACAATGGTTAAATAGTTGCTAAATGAGATGAATATGGAAGAAGTATGCTTAGATTCTGCAAAGAGATAAGCAGCTGATAGAACTTTTTTTGTGCAACTTTTTTTTTTTTCTCTCTCCTAGAAGCAGGATGTTTTCCTCTGGTCAGAATATAAGACAAATCACTCTGTTTTACTTGTAATTCCACACCGAATGACTTTTGAATTGATCACTAAGAGCCTCGTTTCTTCTAGCCTATGAACAAAATAGTATTCCTGTGAAGTCCTCCAAAAATGTTTTAGTAAAATGCTTCACATTCTTTCCATACTGTGGTTTGGTGGCTCAGAATGACACATTGAAGTGTTTCAATATATTAATTAAAGCCTCTATGAAATTCTGGTGCTAATATGGACTTACATGAGACAGTACTTTTTTCCCACTATGCCTAGAATGCTACAGGTATATTTCTGTCTAGCCAGTAGAACTGCAAGTATACTGAGGCATTTAACTCGGGGCAGTTTGTTGGCTCAAGTGCATATCCAGTTTCTAGGGGTGTCTTGCTCAGGGCTAGTATTGGACTCAATGATCCATATGGGTCCCTACCAATTCAACATATTCTATGATATTGTAATGACTGAATTCATAGATGTGTGTAGCTAATCCAAACCAGAGCTCCATAACCCAAGTTATTCAGGGCATGAGTAAACAACATGTTACTCTTAACTGCTCAAATTTAATATTTGACTTCTTCTAATGTACATGCATCATCATCCAGAATCTTGCAGATGGGTATCTTTCAATCTGAATCAGCAAATCTATGCAAATTTATTTTAACATTGATTATTGCTTAGCTAATCTTGCTTTTTATTAATAATTTTCCAACAGAAAAAAAATACAATATATTTTTCTCAGAAAGACATGTTGCTCCCAAAATTACCTGATGATGAGTATAATTATATTACCATATTCATAGGAGCAAAATAAAAGTAATTCTGGAAGTAAGAGCAACAACTTGAGGAAATATTGATGGAACTTGGTGTAAAGGAAGCACACAAGAGTGTAATTGAATCCTTTAGTGTGAGCACAGACACTAGCTTTATAGTAGAAAAAGTGTACAGAACATCATATTTCTGTGTCAACTTCCTGAAAACACTGATAAATCATCCTCTTGAGATTCATGGCTTCATAGATAGAATAGTACACTTTCCCACTTGAGATGCACTTAATATTAGGCAGTGCTTTGGAAGACAGAGAACTCTGACCTGCCACCATTTTTCACTGTTCCTGTCTGATCTAGTCATGGATCTGTATGTGAGCCATGCTAGCCAAATATTCAGTGGTCTTTCTGTTGAGGTTTAAAAGTCTGCAGTCTGTTACGAATATCAGTGTTCTGATGTGGGTAACAGAGTACATCTTAACATCAAAAAGACTGCTTTGTGCTGCCCCCCAAATAGCACATGGGAAATAATAGCAGTGTGCTGCTACATTATAGCAGGGCATTGGAGAACTCTTAGGAGTATACACAGCTGCTGAGCACCGCTATTCTTGGCACTAAGTGAAAGTAGGTGTTCATTTGCAACCAGGGTAAACTGATGTAGGTGTGCTGTCACAGCTGCAGAGGAAACCAAGATGCACCAAAATACCTGGTGGTGTGAAAACCCTCAAGCTTTTTTTTTTTTTTTTCAAGCACTGAAGCAGGACATGTGATGTGTTGTTCTCAGAGTGGCAAAACCAAAAAGCACTCTTGGCTGCACTCATATTCATCCTGTCTGGGTAGACCCCTTCTTGTGGCTCCTTAATATTTGTTCTTAAGTACTGCATATAAACAGGCATTATAGACATGGGAAACAGGAAAAGAGGGGAATCACTTAACCACTAAAGGGCAGTCATTATTTCTCAAGGCAGAATATGGACAGGAGTTCTGATAAAGTAGAAATTATTTAATTAAAACTATTTGTTAAATAGCTTATCTGCATGTAAGAAAATAATTTTTAAAAAAGCGCTGAAATGACCATGTGCTTATCAGAGTGTTTATTAATATAATGCATAAAATTGTAATGTATCTGTAGCAGAGACTACTGCAGGGTCCAGACATGTGTACTATCATATTAAGGAGCTTCAGACAAGTTCAGGAACATTTTATAGCCTGGTAATAAACTCAGTTGTTTTCTGTATGTTTTGTTGATATGATATTTGAACTGAGGCTGAACTTTTATAAAGTGAGGCATTGAAGCTGCAGCATGTCTCTGATGAGGAACCACTTTTTGTAAATGACATGGAAATACACAAACACTGACAATGAACATTTAAGCCAAAAAATGCATTGTACTTCTCCCTTTCTGTGTCCAGACTTGAAAGAATTTGACTTCCTGTAACATGTCTTTTTTGAGAAAGGCCAATTTTGAAACTTCTTGTCAGGACAGTTTTCTGGTGCAGCTCTGCATCTTCAGCTTGGAGGCAAGTTCAGTCTCCAGTCATCAGTGCTTAAAAAGACAGCACCTGGGAGCAGTCAGACATTCTCAGTTGTTGTCTAAGCATATTTGGCCAGGGATGAGAGATCTAGTGAACTAGATCTCTAAGAAACTTGTAAATGTTGGCTTGGAGCAAGTTACTTGGATGTTGATGTTAATCAATGCGTGTAGCTGCTGGAGGAAGCTGATCCCAGGTGGACTCTTTTGCTCCAAGGAGTAGTAGAATGATCAGGATTTGCTACTGTGCTGGGCAATCCTGGGAGGGAGCAGGGAAAAGTGGGCTGTAAATACAGGACTTTTCTTCAACATATCTGAGGCCAGACTGTCAATGAGCCATACTAATAGGTGTAACTTGTTGCAATCTGCTTGATCTAACTGTGTGCCCGTCTCTTGGGTCTTTAGCTGCTACTCAACAGATATTTGCAGGGACTTTAAATGGTACGAGATTTTATGAATTTCTTCACGCCGTAATCCACCACTAACTTGTAATCCCTGGATAAGACAGTTTGACAATTCAAGGTATGTATTAATTTTCTGAATAGACAAGGAGTAATCAAATCCATTTTTATTTGAAAAGTAGTCTACAGTGTGTTGTACAAGAAGAAAGCTTTTCAGAAGCCTAAAGACTTGCTTACAGTTTCTACATAGTGGGATTTAAGGGCTTGCAAAGATGTAATTTTTGATTTTTGTAACAAGTAAAAATTAAAAGTATTGCATTTGAAAAGAAATAAAATGAAAATAATCAAATTAGTCGCATGAGTTCTATACATGCCAGTCTCAGTTGCCTCATGGCTACAATTTTGTTACTCAGCCAGATAGTTATAGGCAATGTTTCCTTGAAGGAATATGGGACAATCAATTGCTGTCCTGCTATGAGCTCCATTTTTTCCTGCCTAAAACCATTCTATTGTGGAATTGTGTGTCATTCTATTATAGAATAGCAGTGCTGAGACAGAAGAAAACTTCAAAGTCCTGCTGCTAGTGGAAGGGGTTAGAAGGGAATGAGGGAGAATTGTGTTTTATGACTGTGAAATGACAGCCTGTGTCTGAGATGAGAATGACAAGGGGAAGTGGGCGTGTATGGAGTCTTCTGGTATGACTCAGAGTGCCCTCATGGGCATGTGGTTGTGAACTCTGTGGTATTTTAGAAATTTCTGTGCGTCTATACTTTGAAAAGTAGTATCTTACAAGAACTCCAGAAATTCTTTTAAAGAAATTAGGTGTTCTCTAAAACTTTACTGCATGATGTGTCCAATTTTGATGCATTTGAATATTTACTTTATCATTGTCCAGACCTTGTGCATAAGTATTCAAAATAATCAAAGTTGGGTGTTAAACGTGATTCACATTTCATCATACTTTGTTTTGCCTTTGCTTTGAATTTATATACACAACCTCAAAAAATGGCAGAAGTTACAAACTAGTCTTTGAATTCTTATGTTTACTAAAAGGAAGTGGTGCAATTTTGGTTGTCCTCTATCAGTGAAAACACTCTGTAGCCATTTATTCCTATTGGAAAATAAGCAATGTATTTATTCTTACTTATTAGAAAGTGTTTGATGAAATGTTAATGGTGATCATTACAGCTGTGTTACAAATCCCCCCCCATATACCACTGTCCCACTCAAAAAAAAAAAAAAATCAGATGACATGGCCATTAAAAAAATTAAAATAGTGCACTGACCTAAAAAAGAGACATATAACTCCACCCTTTTTCTTTCTAAAATACAGCTTCTTATTTCATGGAGCAGGGAGTGAAGAACAAATAAAGATCTCCATAAGCTGTCAACTCCTTAACTTAGAGTTAAAACCAGCATAATACAAATTAATAATAATTGTCTTTTGTTGTTGATCCAGGCAGGAGAGAAAAAACCTCCCATGAAACTTTAAGCCTTGTACCTATACTCAGTTTAGATGTAGATAGTGTCTCTAATGAGCATTCTAATCATTAGAGATTTTTCTTCTTTTCATGAATATGCTTTTACTTCTAGGAGAAAACATTTGCATGACTGTATTTGTGTTTCTACAGACTGTTGTTAGTACAGGCAAGATGAAATTATGTATCATGTGAAATATTGGCAATTTTTTTCCTTATCAAATCATTCTCTCAAGTTCTTGTTTCTGTAAGCACTCTGGTACTGTTATGTATTTAGCTGTCATCTCTGTCTTCTTGAGAAAGTCCCTGACAGCTTGGACAGGTCAGACCACTGGCAATTCTAGGTTGCAGTTCTGAGTTCAGGTATGACATATCATGTACCTAGACCCTTCTGATGCGGGAAGTAGGGACCAGGTGATGTTTAAAACGTCAGGCACCTGCTTTTCACCATCTAGGATCTTGGAACAGGGTACTCAAGTGCTCCTAAGGAAGATGAGCCCAGCTCAAGCTGCCTTTCCTCCCCAGAGGACTGCACTGTGCACCCCTGCTGGAGAAGTCCAGGTTCCAGCTGGAAAGATTACCGTTCATCTCACTTGCATTTTCTTGCCATTTATAAGGAAATGGAGTACGTTGGAACTGATAACAATTAGATGTGTGTATTTTTTAACTCAAGTACCTAAGTTTAGTCCATATACAAAAATGAATTAACTTCCATTGCCATACTTAATTTTTCTCTGGGCATTTGAAAAATTACCATCTGCACTGTTTGATAGAGTCAAAACTGCACACTTTCGGTAGCATGTAACATTCTATGGAATCTCTACTACAAAAGAAAAAAAAAAGAAATTAAAATTGGTTATCAAACTATGTGAGTATAAAAATGATGCCTACCCATACTGAGAGAAGGAAAAGATATTTCTAAGGAAGCTACTGTTCTAAGCAGAAAAAAGGGACATACACAAATTGTTGATCCATCTTGCTTCTTGACAGACTTAAAAGACAGTTTTCTTTGCAACAGAAAATATAACGAAAAAAAAAAAAAAACAAAAAAACAAAAAACAAAATAAGGTTTAAATTATTCAAAATCAAGTATGAAGCTGGACATTAATCTCCTAAATGTAGAAGTTTCAAATACACTTGCTGTTCTAAGGAACCATGATACATTTTTACATCTATTATAATTTATTTATTTTGAAATAAGCAATGATTTTGACAGAAGTTGAAGGAACAGTATGTAATTTTTTTCATATAAAGTTTGAGCAGACTCTTTAACTAGATTGATTCCTATTAGAAGATGGATTCAAGTTTAAGATTCTTACAGTTTTCCTTTCCTAACAGGAGTAAAATAAAACAGCATTCATGTATTTTACCTAAAATTACTTGAAGATCAAAGAGGTATGGAAAAGAATTTCCCATTAAGGACAAGAAACTTACTAAAGAGCTAAAAGTAGATCTAGAATGGAATATAGTAAGGGAATATGCTATCATCTTGTGAGAAGGCTAATCAATACTTTTCAAGGCTGCTCAACAGAATACTATTTTTTCTTGACATTTATCAGCTTAATAAAGGCTTCTTGATCAGAAGTTTTCTAGATAGAGATGAAGTGTGTTGACCTTATTTTTCTGAGGTTTTGAGGATCCTCACATGGGGATGGCACAGTAAATATATTTGAAAAGTAGAATCATATACCTTGGTCTGCATCTTGTTATTGCTCACAAGAGCAGCAGTGCTTGAGCGGATTAGAAGAGATAATTAGTTGCTCAGGCAGTATTTGAAGATGATTTTTTCAATAATTTTCTCCGAGTATAATCGGTAGAAACTCCATCACTCTTAGCAAGAAATGTGTACCTGAGTATCTCCAGAAAATCTTACAACCCTAGTGACTGTGCCAGATGTATTCTAAGTGTGAATTCAGGAATTGCTTTTTGGGTCCTAATGTAAGCTGGGGATATGTCCCCAGTATGAAAATTTTTACTGCAGTTTTGGGGGATGATTACCTGCCCTAGCAAGCTCTGTTTCTGTGTTTCTGTGCTGGAGTGACAAGAAATTTAGCAAACAGAATGGCACACATCTCCACACCCCATCTCCACTGTTGACTGAGGTTCAACTTGTGTTTTTTTGTTTTGGTTTGATTTTGGTTGGTTGGTTTGGGGGGTTTTTAGTCTTTCTTGGGTTTTTTGGTGTTTTTCAGAGACACTAGTCAACTAGCCAATTCTATAGTACAGGCTAATCTGTCATAGGTGAAGTACTTTTTGTCTTTGAACTCAATAAAGTTCTTGTTTTTTCCCCTCTCTCCCTTTGCTGCCTGTCCTCGATTGCACAAGTCAATAAGCTAGATAAGGCAAAGACAGGGAGAAGGCATTAGTGACAGCCGTGATGTTTCTCCCTCTTGCTATCAAGCGTAGGAAAACCAGTAATGACAGAAACTTAAATCCTCTCTCTTTATCCTTTCAGAAGCTTTTCATTTATTTCCTAAAATATATCTTACTATCCAAACTCCTTTTTCTTGTCCCTTCAATGAAATGTTGTCTCCAAATCTCTACCACAAAACACCCTTTATCTCTTGTGAGGTGGAGTCAGTCATTGGTAGATACAAGACTCATTTGAGAATGTCAGTGTTGTTTAATTTCACAGATAATTTGCTGTATTTGCAAAGTCAAATCAGTCTAGAACTTGGATTGCCACAGGAATATGTGGATATGCCACCGAAAGCATAAACTCAGATTCTCTGCAAACTCTGTAACTTCAATCTCTGTCACATCAATGTTGTTTTTGTTCTCAGCTTTAGAATTTTCCTAAATGAAAACCAGTCTCTTGATTTCTCTAATTAGAAACATAATCAAGAAGAGGATCTGTCCACTATACACATTATATTTAGTTTGATTTCCTATTCAATAACAACCACAGAGTTTCTACCACCAGCCAATATCTCTACTTTTATTATAAGCAAATGGAATCCATCAATTATTATTTTTTCTGTTAAACCAAAAGCTGCTATTTGCTTTACACCTTTGTCAGAATCTTTGGATGATGCATCACTGCTTCAATTTATTGGCCAGAGGTATTTTCTTGTTTCTAGCAATAATGCAGTGTTTTATTCACCTGCACACCTAAAAATTTGTTCTCCTTATGTGATCCTTCCATGTAAGATGATGCAAACATTCAATAATCTTTCAAATCACTATAAAAATCTGATAGCAGGCTCTTTATATATGTTTGCTTCTTTATGAATGCAATCTTTTACATCTTTCTCTTTTGTGTAACTATCTGTAGTTTCACACACAATAATATCACAAATCCATTTTCTTTGATGATGTGGCATTCTACCACTGATTTATTCTCTTGCTACTTTAAGGTAAAATATAAATTATTGATTTGATTTGTTTTGGAGCACATATTAGAGAGTTCTGAAGAAATCACAACAGGTTTTATTACCTGTCGTCTTTTAATTTCCACTTTAAGCCTCTTTCTTATGTCACTTACAACTATAATCTTAGATGTAATTTCTGTGAAGATGAGATCAAATTTTATATTCACTGAGTCTTTTCAATTATTGTTTTCTCCCTAGTTCATATCCCTTTGTTCAATGTTGTCCTTTTTGCATTTGCAAAGAAGTAGTTCTTAATTACATTTTGGAATGCATTTCTTTTGTCAGATGTCTCAAGTCTTAGACAATATAGAAATGTAGGTGTTTGATGTCTTTAATTGGTTTCCAAATGATTGCTATTATTGTAATCAGGTGAATGACTAATTTTCATTCCACTTGAAGACAAATCTAAACAATCCACCTAATTGCTCCAATTCTAACTGATTTCTAAGCAAGATAAGATGGATACGTATTTTGTAGACAAACACTTATCCAGTAAATCAGTCCAGATCATAACAACTAAACAATTTACGAAGTTTCCTACAATACTAGAGCTGTTATTATTATCTTCTTGCATTTTCATAATTCATGCTGATTGGAATGATGAAAAACAAGAATTAAAAAAACTTTCATGTTTTAACTGTTTGTTTTTTGTAGATTGAGAGAAATATTTATGATCATGCCAACTTAAGCAATACAAGTAGCTATCATGTTATTCTTCAACACAACGTAAAGGAATTCACAGTGGAAAGATTTTCCAGTGGGTAGACAAGTATCCAGCTCATTGCCTAGTATTAGTTGCAAGTGCATAGCTCCCTGTTGTTTTTAGTTTTTTTTCATTTTATGCTTAGTGATAGATGTTTAAAGTCCTCCAAGAATACACTGGGGGACATGACACTTCATATACTTTGTTCTGTTGCAGAAGAAACAATATACAAACTTCCTGATTCTGCCAGAAAAGATGTCATTTAAAAGATGTCATCTTGAGTCAAAACTGTCAGGAGACGTGCTGATATTGTAGATTATTCATTTTATTTCCTTTTTTCTATCAACTGATGAGAAAATTCTTTATTATTTTTTTTTAATTAAGTCAAGTCTTGCAATAGTAATTTCCATTAAACTTTTCAAAATAATTTTAAGGAGTAGAAATGGTACATAGTGGTATGCACAAATGGTGCATATTGACAGGCACTATATGTTATTGTCATAGGCAGGACTGTGTAAATAATTCCATTTTTGATACTAAAGGAAGGTGGGTGAAGGAGACATTAGTTTTTAATGTTGGACACAAAGTGTTTATGCTAAGGAAAACAAAGCAAAAGTCTGTTCATCATCTCCAAACAATATGGGACAGTGTTAATTAGATGGAAAATATGTCCTTAGATTTGAAGCTTGATTCAGTCTTTGATATTTCACTATTCAAAAACTGCTCACACAACAAATACTTATCAGTCAAAAAATACTGTTATTATTGTCATGTATTATTATTACTACTGCTACTCAAAATACCGAAGTCAAAAGTCTTAATTTTTACCATTATCTTCCCTTAGTCTTCATTGAAAAGTTTTGCCAAAATCCTGAAATTCCTATCCTTTCACATTAATTTTTCTGTGCAAAAGAAATAATTATTACTACCAGGTAGTCCAGGAAAGGGGTTCCATGTGTTCATCCTTTCTTTTTTTTTTTTTTTTTCTGATTTATTTTTCGAGGGCTAAATGAAAGAATTTATCATAAGTGGACACCAGGTCCAGATTTTTGAAAATTCCACAAGTGATGGAGCTGGGTGGCACATGGAAGGAGCAAGCAGTTAGCTCAGTGTGGCTGTGGCATCAGGTGGGGGAAAGCAGGAGATGTCTTTCATATGGAAGTGTTTGTTCGGGGAAGAATGTGGCCATCCCTTTTTGCAGATACTCACTGGGATCATTACCTGGTTTCCATGATTGGTCCGCAGCATCCTTCTCTCCCCACCTCACCTGTCTCTCTCCAGTGCAGGTCTCTCTCCTCTAATCTGTTCTGTGACCAGAAAAACAATTACTGTACATCTGAGACTAGCTAAGCTTTATCCTGACTCTCTTGTGGTATACAGCTTATGGGTGGTAATAAACCTCATGGTTTTTTAGTTTTCTTGGAGTGCTTAGTTTTATAAGTTTTTGATACCACTGTTAATGAATGCATGCCATTCTGGTGAACTAGTTATTACTCAGGAACAGCAATCACAATTTTGAAGATGTCTCTTTATTAAATGCTGTATGCTGCTCATTCTTTCTTCTGGGAGGGTGACTGTTCCGTCTGGGGGGTGGCTGGAAAGGGAGAAGCTGGAAGTGGAGGTACTGGGCACTCCTGGGGACCTCTAGCAATTAAAATGGGAGTCACAGGTGACAGGAGTGCTGCAAACTCCACTTTCAGGGTCGTTTTCTAAATAGGAATTTTTCCTGTTAGGGCAGGGGCTCAGGTAGGCAATTTCCCCCCCCTACTTTACATTAAAGAATGAAGGTCTTAAAGCTTGATTCTCTGCACCTAGACTACTTTAAAAAACTCCAAGTGAGATATTAGAATACACCTCAATTAAAAAACTGGTCTTAAATGCCATCCCAGTTATAACATACGTATATATTTATGATTTAATTTGAATGTATTTATAGATAGTTTAGGCTAATGTTTATTAATATGAGCAATGTAACTGAATTTAAATATTTTTTCAGTTAAATATCAAAATGTCTTGGCACCGTACCCAGATTAGCCATTAGTAGTCAATTAACTTTTTGTTTCCTGTGGAAAAATTAAATAAAAGCAAAAAACTAATCTATTTTTAGAAATAATCACTGTAAATTAATTCAGTGATAGAAGAATATAAACTCTAGTTTAAAACCTCAGGGGGATGCCCTGATTTTCTCTGCCATTAAAAAGTTCTATTTTTTAATGAATCCTTGTGAGGATCTATGATGTATTTTCATACCACGCAGTGTTACAGCTAAAATATTCTAATTCTGCCCTTACATTCCCTTCTACTTGAGGAGTAGAAGAATGCAGTGAGTAGATTCTGATTAATTCTTAGCTTTTAGTAGTTGAATTTTATTTATTATTTATCCTTCATGCTGAACAGCTAAGAGCTGACCTGAGAAGCAAGCCCAGTGATATTGTTGATTCCAATATGCAATGGAAGATGTACAAAAAGAAGGTACAAGTACCTCACAGAGGTTATTATAGAATGATTTGAGAACAGAGAAAGTTTGCAATGACACATTTTTTTAAGATATAGTTATTCCCCCTAGGTTTCTAGAGCCTCTGTCGCTAATATCCTCAGTCATTTACTTTTTGTGGGCTTGTTTTTTTTTTTTAATCTCTGAAAGTATTGCAGTCTACTAGATTTCTTCTTGTAAGACATTGCATTTAACAGCTTAAATATTACTATTAAGCCAGCTACAGTATATTACATATTCTGAACTCTCCACCCTAAACTTTCCTGTTGAAACCTATGCAAAAGTTGTTTTCTCACTTCCAGAGTCCTGGTCTGTGACATTGCAGTATTTCATTTTGGTAGCTGATATTTGTGATCCCCAGTCTTGAAGCCCAGCTACTGCTGAGAACTGGGAAGGGTTTGTCCCTGCAATTTATTTTTAAATGCCAAGTGGAAAGTTAATGAGAAAAATCTCATTCCTTATTCACATGTATCTGTCTGTATTGATAATCTGGAATTGGCAAAAAATCCAAATCCAAGGCTTGTGGTAATGCTGGAGTTGGAGTGGAGGGTAGAAGACACATTTTCCCTTTTGGGGAGAGCATATGCAAGGATTGAGGGACTACTTTTTTCATTTGCAGGTCTTAATGCATACAGTTTGGTTGCATACTGAAGTGTAAAAACCATAGTTGAGCTAAGTGGACACTGATTTATTCCTAGAAACTTCCTTAAGGTATGTTCCAAGTTGCATTTGTTATTTCTGAAAACGTCATAGAACACACGCAGATCTATATTAGAAGTTTGTTTTGATTTAATCAGTTTCTCTTTTTTTTGTTCTGGAGAGCATGATTAAGATAATTTTGCAAGTAATTTCTTGCTGTTTTCTGAAAATTTTTGTTCTCCTTTACCTGTACCTCAGGCGTAGTAACTGTGACCTCAGCATGAAAGACAGGAGAAAGATCTTAAGATGTGTGAACAACAATAGCTCATCAAGCACAGTAATGATGCAGAGCTTATTTTCTTGTTTATGTAATCTGTCTGTGCCAAACCAGGGTCTGATTCAACATCTCTCTAAGTTAGTGGCTGGCAGTTTAATGCAGTATCCAGCTCATAATTTTCTTACACAATTAAACTGAGGAATTATTTAGCTTATACTAATAATTTAGAGACAGAATTATTTAGTTCAGAACTTTTCGCTGTGTTCCATTATCATGTCTGTGGAAGAATATTTGATCCTTTTAATCAAACAGTTAATAATTAGTCCTTTCCAGATCAATGAGATAAGTATCTGCATACGTTTGATAGGCGTTCATGAGTAAATTGTATCCTTTCCTCCCAGACTGTGTTATATGCTTGCAATAAATCCAGGTAAAACATGTGTTGATATGATGTAAAAATGATTTTTTTCTATAGCTGTAAAATATAAGAGTACCATTAGGGAAATAACAGAATTCATTACAACAGTCAGAAATATTAGAAGAGCCTAATTGTTTTATCTTGCAGAACATTGCTTTAAAAAGTGGAAGTTTAGAGAGGAGAAATCTTTTCCTCCATCCCACTATGCTTTGTTGAAATCAAAACCCTGCAGGGCACTCAGGTTTGGAGTTTTGATGGATTTTTCGGTACTGTGTTGTGCACCCCTCCCTCACCACTCATCTCTTTGGCATCCCATCTTGATTTCAAGAGCTTTCGTTGCTCTTGCCTTGTGCTAGTCTGTACTTTTCCTGACAAAAGTCTCTGCCAATGCCTGTGGAACTTACTAATCTCCTCCTGCATTCCGTGTCTGTTTCCTATATCTATAATCAGAATTATCTACTATAACTGTAAACTTGTGGAGATAAGTGCTGTTTTTCCACGGGGCACTATCACAGTCTTGGTTTGGTCCACAGCTCTGCTGCATAGCTGTGTGATAATGATGATTAATGACTCCACAAAAATCCCATTACTACAGCTGGCTTGTAATGTTCTGGTCAACATTTCATTTCTAGATGCTGTTTCACAGAGCTCAAAGTGTCTCCAGAACCATCTTCAAAATGGAACCCCTGAGCTCCTGTCTGGACTGTGGCACTCTGCTGCGTTTCCTTCCCTGCCAGCTTCCCTAGGCTCAGTTTCCTTTCCCCACCAGTGTGGTGCTGCCATGCACTCAGCTATTCGGCTCTTACAATGGCACATGCCACCTCAGGTACTTCACTGACCAACCACTGAAGCCTTGTGGTTTTGCTCAAGAGGTAATGCAATTTTTTCTCTATGCAGTATTGAGTAGAGAGTAGGTCTTTCAATGTAAAGTATCTTCTCTGATGCTTTTTGCTTTGCATCAACCTGTATACAATAAGCATACCTGGTCCAAACTTCTGCCTGCAATAAATATATTTATTTCCAAAGGGTTAAGTGAGTTTGTGCTGATTCCAGCGTACTATAAAATCTGGTGTTGAATCATTCATCTGCATTCATAGAAACAGGTCAAGAACTGGCTTAGGACAGACTGCACAGCATTCCCGGGAGCCTGGGCTGGAGGTTGAATTAATCCAGACCCATGTCCCCAGCAATTTAGTTGGGCCAAATGCAGTGAGGTAGATAAAGAATTTCAGAGTGTGACACAGTGGTCATAAAGGGTATTTTGAACTCTACCTCCAGGCAGTGTGGTAACAATTCAGTCCTAAGCAAAAAACAGAGGTACAGATGAAAGACATGGAAGTCACAGGGCTCTTCTGTGAAAATTTGCTTCACCATAAAAGGTAGTCATAGCCTGAGGAACTCTGTCAGAACCAAAGTGACATGCTTTAAAACCCATGGCAGAAGATCTGAACTGATAGGAATATGTATATAAAACATGGAAAGAATTTCTGTGACTTCCCCCATGACTTTACTCTAGGATGAAAGTTTTGAATTCTTCCAGCACCAACCTTTCTTTTGCTTGGAAAGGCAGCATTTCCAGATCACAGGACATTCTGAATTGGAAGGATAATAGAGGTAATGCAATTAAGAGTCCAATTCTTAAGTGAAGGGCCTATCCAGAGGTTGAACCAATGATCTTGGTGTTTTCAGCACCACGTTCTAACCAAATGAGCCAAACTCAGCGTCCACAAGAATTATTTTCTGATGGCACTTTGTGTTGTACCTGACATCTAGATGCTGAATATGCTCCACAGTCACTTGTGTTAAAAGTTAAATTTGTTCATGAAGTATCTGCTGTGAGTAGTGAGTTGAGCAATGAGGAGTTTCTATTGGTAAAACTGTTCTGAGAGGTGAAACACACTATTTATTCCTAGTACTTAAAATTCTTTCTGAATTAAGGTTAGGAATCAGATTTCAAAGCTAACTTCTGCTGTGAATAGTTGTGCAATTAAATTTTAAATGTATGTTTGCTCATGTGGATTTGTCCATTCATTCAGTTACAAAGGAGAAATATTATCAAAGCTTTCAGCTGAATAAAATATTCCTCTAAAATCTCCTGTAGGGAATCACTATAAGAGAAATACTGCCTGCTGTATCACAAATAATTTCTGAAATAAAAAATCTAGTAATAACATATTGAATCATTTCATATTTATACGTTAAACAAAATATCTTTGATATATAAAGAGTAGGAGAAACTCTGAATATCTAAGTTTTACTTATAATTTCTCCTTTGTAAACATGCTTTGCCATAGATTCATTCAGAAATCTGTGCCTCTTTGTTCCAAAGGATAAAATCTATATGGAGAGAATTATGTCAAATTTTAGAAAGAAACTTAGGAAGATACATAAACTATGCTAAGAATGGCAGTGGCTGTACCCAGTTTAGGTTCTGATTGACCTATGGTCAGGGAGGCATCGACATATTAAGATATTTATTATATATATAATTCATAACGATGCTAGCTGGTTAGTTAAATGTATCTAAAATTTAGATGCTGAAGGAAACCTACAAGAGAAAACTTTTTAGAAAGTGATCAGCTTGATGAATCATTGGGTTCCACTTAATATGGAAGTGTCCTCTGTGATACGTAAACCTCTTCCAGAGTAATGGAATAGATTTTCAAGGAGAGTTTAGATCCACAGGAAACTTTTATCAATACTAACCTCAATGAGGCTCTGCAAAATTTTTTGAAAAAATTTTGTTCAAGCACTTCCATGAGGAATAGTAAATCAGAGCAAAGATGTTAAATGCACCTGAGAGGAGAAAAGATATTTTTTTTCAGGTTGTGTTTTAACCTGCAGGCAACTGAATACCACACAGCCATTCAGTCACTCACTCACTTCCCTGAGGAATGGGTGAAAGACTTGGAAAAAAAGGTAAAAACTTGTGGACTGAGATAAAAAACAGTTAGAAAGGACAGAAAATAGATAGTAAATAATAAATAATAATAAATAAAGAGTATTCAAAGCAAGTGATGCATAGTGCAATTGTTCACTATCTGCTGACCACTCCCCAGCCTGTCTCAAGCACCAGGCTAACATCCCTTGGCCAACTCCTCCCAGTTTTATTGTTCAGCACAATGGCATAGGGTATGGAATTTTCCTGTGGTCAGCTATCCCAGCTTGTGCACACCCAGCCTCCTCTCCAGTGGGGAGGGGTTGGCTGAGGAGCTGAAATGTCTTTTACTTAGCAGTACCTCAGTGTGTTTTCAATATTGTTCTCATCCTAAATCCAAAACACAGCACCAGTTAGTATAAGAATATAGAATATTAACTCTATCCCAGACAAAACCAGGAAAGATATCTAAGAATGTGGTTTTGTTCTCAGAATTTCTGAATTTAATATTTAAAGAATGAAAATCAAAGTAATATTTTGCAGTTCAGCAGTAATTCAGACTTTTTCCTCATTAGCAATGCTAGTGAATAAGTGATCTCTTACTACTACTGCTCCTCTTAGACATGTATGATATATTCGGTAACAGGACCAAAAGATATCAGAACTTCCTGGATAAAAGACAAGAAGATTTTTAGTATTATGGCTTAGATGTTGTATTTTTAAACTAATGCACAGTTTTAGTCTAATCCCTCTACCATTTCTTGATCTTTTATTCTTTATGGCAATTCGGATTTGACATTGGTTTTGTTTTCTTTGATATAAAGGAATCCTGTAGGAAAGTGCTTCTGCTGTTAAAGTGCAAGAATTGCAACATAGCCACTTCCCAATTGAAAAAAAAAAAAAATCTCAATCCTAAATTATTTGAAAAATCTGCTTATAACAGGAAAAAAAAAATTGCATTTTAAATTAAAAATTGGTTTACTTAAGCAAAGACTGTAATATTTTCTAGACCAAATTCCATTACTTAATGTGAAATGGGTCCAACTTTCTGAAAACTGTCACATTTCTTTTAAAAGATGCTACACAAAAATCATGCACATACACGAGTGTGGATTAGAAATAGTCTTAATGGAGGAGGCACATCTTACTTTTATCTTCCATAACAGTAAATTTGTTCCTTATTTACAGACTAATGTGATAACCTTTGGCACACATATTTTTCAGCTATTGACAAAACCTAAATATATTTGGCATAAAATTGCATTTCCGTTTTTGCATGAATCCCTAATAAGCAGTTACCTCTTTTAGTGTCAATGCAAATGTCTTTGAGAAGCTACAACTTATTATTCAGGAAGCATCCTTAACTGTACCAAAAGGCAAAACAGATGACTACAGTATATAGAAACAAGGTAGCCTTTATTTGCATCGTTTAGCTAGAAGCCGTCTATGAATTAAGAATTGTGCAGTGATATCAAATAAAGAATTCAGGATTAAGAATCATTGCAGGCCTTAGCAATAGCTACTCTGTCCTCAGAAATTTATTAATTTATCTTAAATTGAATAATTGGGAAAATCTACTTTTTTGATAAAAGTAAAAACAAAAAATTATTTTCATGTTACTATTTACTACAGTGCTATTATAATGTTTTTTGTGTAAAATGTTTAACTAAAGACTAGTGCAAGCATCTATGAAAGGAACATGTAAGAAACATTATAAAAGGCCATAAGAAACAGAACAGTTTTCTTTTGTTACATCAAATCAGTTTTGTCTGTGATGTATGCATGCACAGGCACACCTACAAGAAATAGTTGAGAAGACAGATAAAGGAGAGGAGCTTTGGGGGATTGGAAGTGAGACTTGGGGATTAGCTCCAGTATGAATTAGATGAAGTGACTGTACACTATGGTATTTGGAAAAGTAAGAAATAAATCAGGACTGATTAAATGAAAATTTCTTTAAGGAGAAAAAAAATCCCTTATCTTCTTTCAGGTTCCGCTATGACACAGAGTTAAGGAGCTTGTCCTTGTCCAGATTTTTACCCTGTTTAATTTAGTATTCTTTGTTGTAGTCTGGCTTCAAGACAAATAACATATTTTAAACATACTTAGGAATATGGGACGCATGTCTAAAGTGAAGGCTTTATTAACCTACTAATTAATGGACTTGACAGCTGAAAGTTGTAAAGGTTATGAGATATTTGCATAGAAAACATAGGTGCAACGCTGCTGAAAAGTACAGAGGGAAGAGAGGGAGACATGTTTTCACTATCTGCAATGCTATTATGAAAATAGTTGCTCCCCTGGTTCTCTGGAATTATTAATTCTGATTGGACTAAAATGTAGCTATACACATTTTATTACTAGCTATTACCAGCAAAAGAACACTCCTGGGAAAAGGTTTGGATCAATTTACCCATGCTAAATGCTTCAAATTATGAGAAAGAAGTACATTAGCTTTCTCTTGTACAAATTATCACTGTATTTTCTTCTGCCTTAAGGGACAGAATGTAGTAGTTCCTCTTGGTGGTTGCAACTGTCCTGGTGCTACGAGGTCCTCTTTCTGTGACACTCTTCACAGTGTTTCTTTGGGGTCTGTGTAGTTCTGCTGTTATGAGAGATAGCCTGACATAGGAAATTTCTTCTCCATGACCGAGCCTGTGCAATACCAACTTTACTCTGCAGTATTCAGTACAAACTGAACTTTTCTTCTTTTTGCAAGACATGCAGAAGGCTGTAGTTAATGATGGTCTTGTCATTTTGCTGCCCAACTGTGACAACCATGGTTTAGCTATAGGCTAAATCAGAGCTCAGAGAAACACAAGGTCTTTGGCTTCAGAAATTCTCTAATCTTGCTGAGCCTGTTATTGATAGCTTAGTTGTTTCAGCAGTTTCTGGTTTCTGCCAATTCCCCAATAAGTTATTGAACTTTTGAATGTGTCATATCCTTCATAAAAGGGAAAAAAAGGTCTTCTGCAGAATGTGTTGCCTTCTGGGATATAATGGAATGGTTTTGGTCAAACTAATTGTCCAAGCCTGTGAGGCTTTGGCTGCAGAATCAAAGTAATAAAATAAAAAAGAAAAAAAAAACCCACCTTCTGCTCAAAACTTTTCCCTTCATTCTCTTTTTAGAAGTGTGGAGGATTTAACAGAACTTTTAAGTAGCCTGGATTACTTTCCACTATGATCCCTGCCACATAGTTTTCACAATTTGTAAATTCTCTATGTTACAGCAGTAAAGTCTGCTGAGAAGAAAAGGCATCTGAATCACAGGATAAAATTCCAACTTTTTTGGAGTTGAATATGTAGCTAGACTAGTTAATGGATTGTTTGGTGATCTAGCCGTGATGATCTTCCATAGCAAGGTTAAAAGATATTAGAAAAATTGCAAGCCTGTGTAAGTGTTTGACATCAGTATGACTGAGAGTTGAAAAAGAAAAGGGATGAAAAGCCTCAGGAAATTGCCTGGTTCATATTTCTGTCTGTGATTAAGCCATACTAAAGGAAATACAAATCTGGTCCTTGTGCTGGATATATCCATAGCTCAAAGAAGGTGATAAGATACATCTGAAGCATTGATCAGACTCCAGCTTCTCTAAGCATTATCCTTAGTGTGAAAGACATATGTTGGTTTCAAGAAAGGAATCAATCACACATCTACTGCAAACCTCTTCGGAATATTCGTAGCCAAGTAAGTTGCAAACTGACTTTCTCTGAGCTGTAAATCTACAGACTGAATGCTAACTAGTTATTTATTACCGTAAGTACCTGCACACCTTTTGAGGACTTAATCATATACATCACAGTTTTAGTAATGGATACTAATTCTAAGATTAGGAAGGGATTAAAGAATATCAAACATATTATGCGACCTTTTTTTTTTTTTCAGTAGGTGAAATTGTAACCACTCATTATCAATTTTACATTTTAGTCCTGGACAATAAAAGATCTCTTTTGAAAACTCCATACTAATTACCTGTATGACTAAAAGTATTATTTTGAGAAATTATATAGTAGTCTGTATTTCTTTAGAATACATTGGGAGAGTCTTCATTCCAACAAATTTCTCTAGCATTACATGCATTATAAAGATTTGCATTATAAAGTTATATAATTAAGATTTACAAACGCTCCACAGATCTTGTCTCTTTTTTGCATTTTTCATGGTGAATTTCAAGTATATCTTTTGGTTTTGTAAACATTAAGTAATTGCACTTGAGGAACATAACTAAGCAATTTCATGGTAGGAAAAGAAGGAGTATCTAGAGCTCAGTGCAAGTTGTATAAGTTGGCATGGACCTGTTAAACTGGTTTATCTTGCTGAATTTACAAAAGACTGGTTTGCTGACACTGTTCTGTCTGCTAATGTTTATCCATCTAAATTTCATATAGGAATCACTCCTGAAATACCCTGCAAATTGAATTTTTAGATTTGTTTGTTCTCAATAAGCCATGGATTTTGGCCTTTTTTGAGATGAAAATATCAATTAGGCTCTCAAACACAATGTTTGCTTTACAATTTAAAATATGAAAACAACTGTTTTAATTGTAACATTGTATGGGATCAGTGGATGTTGTATAAACTACATATACAAAACTAACAGTCTTGGTTTATTCTGCTAAAGGGAAATATGTTGAAGGACTACCAGCCTTTTAATTTCAATGGTGTTCCCTGGTGAGGATCTGCTTATCTATTGCTTAGCAAGTTCCCAAAAGATTGAAGCCAAGCAGAGTTCTATTTGAATTAAAGCTGGAAAGAGATTAAGCAGACTGAAGTATTTTTCTTTTTAGCTTGGTTTTGTGTTGTGGTGACAAGCTCACTGGTAAAAGGAGACAGAGAAAAACAAGACTATAGATACTAACAACAGTTTAGTAAATACAAATGTAAATATTAGAAAGTCACATCAAACTGGCAGTATTAAGCAAAATGTGTGTTTCTGGTGTGTTACTGGAAATGCTACTGTTTCTGGTGTGTTAGATTTATATGCTGTACCATGCAAAGACTGTATGCATGCTTGTGTATTTTTATAAAGAGTGCTGTAAACATCCTTTACTTGGGAGGAAATTATCTAATTAGACCTTGTCTATGACCTGACATAGAGAAGTCAAATGGACACACATAGTTTTGGACACGCAGGTAGATTCAGTGAATGGAGAGTCTGCTCTACTCAAGGAATTCTTCTGCTTTTACCTGATTCATTTTTCACATCTTCTAAGACCTCTGTATCCAGGATATACACAATTTCTTAGGATATGTGCACCTTTCCACTGACGCACAGCTAGTGTATCTCTGCAGATCAAGTTTTTGTACTTTGGGAGAGCAAAGAAAATGGTACTTGGCAAGAAAATAAATAATCTGGAAAAAACCTAACTTTCCGAGATAGCAATCTTTAACTTAACAATTGTTTCTCTAGAGTAAAAAATAAAATATAAAACCAGAATATACTGTAAAAATAGATTATGTCTTTCACACTACTTCCCTGTTGTGTAATCCTGACCATGAACCCAGAGAACCAGAAGTGTGCAGTGTTGCTCATCAGTTTTTGGAAACTGGATGGCCATCTTTTGAATGTTCAAACACAGACACTTTCTAATTTGCTACTAGGAAAAACTCATTGAAATCCAGATAGTTCTAATAACAGATGTTAACTACAAAGACAAGAATATGACTGGTTATTATGTAACATAGATTATATTTTCAAGTGAAATTGCTTCTGGTAGGAAATTTTATTGTATTTAGGGTTAGTTCTAGGCTTTAACCCAAACACACTGTGATCTACTACAAGCTACTAGATGTTTTTATGCAGTCACCTTTCTGTGCTTAAGGTGCTTGTCTGTGTGTTAACTTTGCCTCTAAACTACCAAGATCTCCTAACTCCAATTGTCACCTGTTGGTGATGAAGGAAATTGATAACCTGATAATAGCCACTTGTAAAAGGACTTGCAGAGTGAGAGAAGTTAACTACTTATACAAAAAGCATTTGTTGTTTCTTGATTATCTCATACCTATTGAATTGCATACCTAAAGAATTGCACTCCAAAGGTAAAACCCTCTGCTGTGGGCTGGCTCTTTCTTGGCTGTTGCATTTGCTGTAATTCTAAAATGATAGCTGGAAAATGAAGCAAGTTCTCCTGCTTTCTGCTAATCTAAAAGACAGCTAATCTCAAAGATGATGTTTTAGAAACCAGAAAAATGTCGTATGTTTCTGTGAAGCCATTACCTTCTTGTTAATTTTCATGTCATGTCTCTTCACTGGCTGTAGTAGATACTGCTGGGTTTTTTTTTACCTGAGTATCAGGATGTGCACCATGTTGAGGAAACCCAAATGCTGCTCTTTGATTATTCCTTTTCCTTTTGATGTCCCTTGATTTCAAGAAATTAAACAAGAAGCTGTCAAGTTTTTTCTTGGATTTTATATAGTTTCTCCAGCTAGTTTGCTGTTTCTCAGGGTATATTTCAAGCCAGATGTGTTTGGAAAAATACAGGTGTGGAAAGAAAGTTGTCAGAGGTTTCTGTGTTTTAATTTACAGTGATTTTTGGGTTTTTTTTGTTTGGTTGTTTTTGTTTTTTTTTTTAATTTACAGGAATGTTTTTTGCATCACGTGACTAGATTACGGCAGCTGAAGTAAGCTGAATCTAGTGGCTTTTTGTGGTTGTTACCTAAGCTTATAGAGCACGTATAGAAAGAATTGTTTGTAGTCATGAAGGTTCCTTAAAGTCAACAATTCAGTCAGGGTGTCTCTGCTGTTTTTGTAGTGACAGGGTGTAGTGCCTGGCTGACACACCAAGAATATCTGGCCAGATCTTGGACTTGCTGTCTGTTGCTTAAGCAACTTATTCCTGTTGCTTAATCTTGAGAACCCATATGTGTATTGTGTTTAAGTATTTCTGTCTTAGAAAACAGATGGATATCTCTGGTCAGTTGTTTGTTTGTTTGTTTTTAAGTTAAAATATTAATACGTAAATCTTCTTATAACATGAACCAAACAAAACCGGCTATGTTTAGAAAGCAAAACTATATGTTATAACTATCATAATATTATTTTTTTCTTTTCCTGGAAAAGCATCTTGACAGTCTAACCAAAGTCAAACTTTGTATCTGAATGTCTTAATAATAATCTACTCATGCACTGAGGAATCCTGGATAAAAGAGTACTTGTGCTTTTAACATTTTATTAATACAAGATTATCAGAATGAGAAAATATTGAAGATTATTCCTAGAGAAATGTGTTAACCTCATCTTTAATGGCTGATATCAGCACTAAAGAAAATTTAACTAGTGTCATTGACTTGATTTCAGACAAGAAAGGGAAAAAAACAACAGTCGTTCTATGGAGAGAATGCTGGTACAGAAAAACTACATTTTTTATTTATTTCTTTGTTTCCCAAAAAGAATTTCTTGTATTTTTCTTTTTATATATTCCTTTCATTTTTCATCTTTCATCTCTTGCCCTGAGATAATGTATATTTGTTACAAGTGCTCATTCTGACACAGATGCAACTGTTTTTACTAGATCACTTGTTTAAGTGACAGCAGTTGTCACTATTTATGGTAAATCTGTCAGTTATCAAAGGTAAAAAACTAATGTTTTCAGCACTCTTAGTGATAAAGGTAATGAGTTACAGACGAAGAAAATATAAAACCTCATGCAGTGGTTAGCCCTCAAATTTTTGTCTTGAGATAGAAAAGTTAAATTAATCCTTATCAGCAGCACATTATGTCAGTGATTTTGCAAAATCCTGCTGCCCTAAGTAGTCTCAGAGCTAAGTCTCACAAATCAAAATAGAGAATGTTTTTTGGGATGAAATCACAGTGATCAAAATTGAGTGCTGGCACATAGCAAAACTGCTGTGGCATCATAATTGTGGTCACATAGGTCTACAATGGCCAGACCTTAGTACTTCTCTGATTCTCTGCAACAAACACTCACAAGACACAGTGGGGACAGGTAGCAAGTTAGAGTAATTAAGATTCTAGTGACAATAAGCAAGACACTGCAGAGAAAGTCAGATTAGGGAAGTCAATAGCTCTTGAAAGTGGATGATAACCAGTTCCTCCAAACAGTAACATTGCAAACAATTTCTAAGTGATCGTGTGTTCTAGTTTGCCTATACAACTTTTTGCTTTTCCCATCAAGCTGATGAATGATGATTTGGAAGAAGTGAGATTTAGTTGGTAGCATTCTTGATTGGCTAATTTTTTCTGCTGTCAGTCTAGAATAAACCAGCACATCTCTTAACTAATGGATCTGATAGACATTCTGACAGTCCAATCAAGGAAGATCAACTGCTAAGACGGGTTTGCAATTCAACTTAATAACTACTGGTTCAAATACCAAACTTATCAGAGAATGGGTTTTTTTTTACATTTAAACTAAAAAACAGTTAATAATTGTGTACTTCTGTATGAAATAATAATACAGAAACTTGGAAAATTACATACTTAGGTGACATACTGTTCATTCCTTAAACTTGAGTTCAAGTTACTCAACCACCAGCTTGTACTACTATATCTCCAGATAATCCTGCATCAATCTAATCTTTCATGGTCTTCAGACCACGAAACTTCATTATACTATAAAAATAGTCTGGTTTTAGAATACAGGCTAATGAGTTTTTACGTTTGTAGCACTCCTTCCAGATGATGGCAGCTCAGAATTGAAGGCTTGCAGCAGTCAGGCAGCCCATGCAGTCTTGGATGCCTTCAGTGTTTCTTACAAGTTTTACCTCTCGTGCTTTTGTCTTTCCCATCCTTCTTTCCACAGCTGTAGTTGCCTTTCTCTTCTCCTTTTCAACATGGTCATTTTTACTTGTCTGACTTGCATGAGTCTTCTTTCTGATCTGTTCCTTCTCTGTAACCCAGCTCTGTACACCAGCATTGCTACTTTTGCAGGTAGAGACAGATGCTCTCCTCAGGGCTGTAACACCTACAAGTCTGACCTTTCAGAAGTCTATATTATGTTCTGTTTCTTGCCTCCTCATACCTGTGCTGAAATATTGAATAGTTGCTTTTTTTCTCTATGCTCTCTGTGGCAAGTACAACAGTGCAGAAAAGTTGAATGATAACCATATATAGGTTTTGTAAGAGGTTTATTTGTGTATAAAATTGAAACTGCAATATACATATATACTTTGAACAATTTATTATTTACCTATGTGCAAATTTTTTTACACTTGTATGTGTTACAATTTCATCTGATAAATACATTTCTATGGGATTTGCACTGGTAGGAAAAAAGAGTTAAATTATGATATATTGTGAACTGCTTGCAGGGAAATAGAGAACTTCTTTGGCTGACTCTGCAGCAAAGATGACTATAAAGAAGAATAGAGGAGTTGTGTACACATGTTCACACAAAGATTTGGTTTTCATTTAAAGCTTTTTTGGCTGATTTTTTCCTTTTTTCACTCCGAATGCTTTCTAAGTACTTAGCTTGGGCATTTTTCTAGTGCAATATAATACCTCATTCAGTGATTGTGCCGGCAAAAGCTTTTAAGGATTTGAAAATGTAGTAATATATGTCCATAGATAAACCTTCTATTGCAAGCATTTTTGTAAAGCTTTTCCTTTAGGACTACTTCATAGCAGAAACTGGTTAAGTAGGATTTTTATCATTCTATAGCTAGAGAGACATACTAATATGTTGTAAGAAATACTTCTGGGGGTTTTTTTTGGGTATGAAACTGTCCATTTTAAAGGTATGTGTACTTATGGTTCTCTATTTTCCTTCATAAATGGCTGTGAAAACTGCAGTGACAAAAATGGAGAAGTAGCAACATTTTCCTACTTTCCTGGAGATAAATATCTCTTTAGTGAAGAACAATGCTTTCAGCTGTCCTATTCTTGGCTGGTGTAATATGTGTACAGTTTCAGTCTCCAGTTTTCTCAGGGAAATTTGTATTTCAACCCAATGCAACTTGGATCTCTTTCTGTAGGGATTTAAATACCTCCATGCAATATGTTAATCAGGATGGTGTTGGTTCTTGAAATCTCGATTACGCTGTCAGAACTAAACGGTATTTTTTGTAATATTTCAGTTGCTCAAAATATATCTAATAGGTTAGTAGAAATTAAGCCTAGTAGTACAATTTTAAACAAGAGGACTTTTTTCCTTCCTAACTTGTTCTAGTACAGAAAAATGATGCCTTTTTGTATATAGATTTCATTTACCACTTCCAGCCCAACTTTTCTCACAATTTATGTCATTTTCCTAGATTTTTTTTCTTAGCTTTTGCTCAGGATAGAGCTTTTCCTGTTTTTTTTTCATTCCTGCTGAAAACTTGAACTTGCAGCTGACACAGTTTATAGTGAGTCAAAATGCTGTGTGCAAACTTGTGAATCCTAAATTCAGATTGTTATCACTGTATTTTGATTTATGTAATTGTAAATGCCTGAGCAACCCAGGTATCCCACCAGGATTTGAATATCTTCTGGTCTCTGTGGTGGGTACTGTTGTTTAGATTTACAGATGGTGAAGCTGAATGTATCTGCATTTTTAGTCTGAGTTCAAAATAAATGAATATAAAAACCATCACGAAACCAATGAATCTGAACATTTGTATTTTGATTAAGAACTGGATGCACAGGACAGGTTTTCCCCTAGTTCCAATCTCAGTAACAATTGATGATTATAACAATGATAACAAACAGTTTTCACATTGCAAAATATTTACAAACAGAGAAGGAGTAAAACACTCTGTTAAGAAAAAGAAAAAAATAAAGGACTGCCAAACAAAAAGAAACCCCCCCACTTTATATAAATTTTGCAACAAAATAAAGCTCTTTGGAAAGGGCCACTCTGAAATACTTGCCACTTACTGGGGTTTTTTTTTGTGGTTTCTTTTTTTTTTTTTTTTTTTAATAGTTTTTTTTTGTTTTGTTTGTTTTGGGTTTTTTTAGTTTGTTTTTGTTTTCTTGTTTGTGGTTTTTTTTGTTTTCTTTTTTGTGGTTACAAGTTTGAAAACTAATTTTCATTATCGTTTGTGTTTAAAAGCTCATAGTGGGTAAATTTTCCCCATGAGTTAAAGGAAGATGTGAAGCAACTGAAAGTGAAGACTGACAGTTTTTTGTGGCTTTTTTTAGCAACAAAATACTCAGTTCTTCTCTGACTTTTATTTTCCATTTCTCACAACTTACTGTGTCAAGTGTTTATAGAGATATCAGCTAAAACAGTAGTAGTTTAAAAATAAAGAAAATTAAGACCATAAACTTTAGAATTATGTGTGCAAATGTGGGTTAAACTACCATGATAAAATGTTCTGCCTTGGTCCTAGTTTCTGAGGAGGCTAACAAAGAGTGAGAGTAGGTTTATATTTTTTTTTGTTGTTGTTGTTTTTTTTTGGTTTTTTTTTTGTTTTCTCTCTCTCTATATATGATGAATGTATTAACATAACAAACCATGGAGGAGCAAGTTTTCATTGTAAAAATAGTTTGCTCTTGCATTTTACACTTTATTCTTAAAAAGGTTGGGGATGGAGTTTTCACTGTTTCTAAACAAATTTCTATTAGTTAAAAGTAATTTTACTCTTTCAATGCAGAAAGATATATTCAGATCCCTATCATAGTAAATTCTAACTCCATGTGCAGAATTTTTACACAGGAATTAATTATAAATGTTCTTTTTCTTTCCCCACTGCATTCGCTTTTTTGTCTACTTCAAGTTTCCCTTTTAATGTTATATTGGTGCTTGGCTTCATCTTGCAGTGATTTTGGTAAAATAAAGAATTTGAAAAAAAAGTGCCTTAAACATCACTGAAGTACTTCCATTGTCATCACCATGACAAATCTGCTGAAGATTATCAGCAAGTATGAGTTTACTCCACAGCTAGACAGTAAGCACTAGAATCTGAGTAAGAAACAATAGCATTTAAAACAGTGATGTATTAAATTAATTTCACTTACTGCAGCTTCTACACAGCATGATAACAAGATTTTAAAAAATTTATTAATTGAATTACCAAAAGAAAAAGCATGCTGACTCTAACTTTTTTATTGCTTCTGTCTCACAGCGTGGTCTTGGTTTCTGTTTGGAAAGATGCAGTCTGAAACTCCCTGTGAAACAGAACTGTCTGCCTGAGATATCTTAAATCCATTAAAAATATTCAAGCAGGGAACTGGTTTTGCTCAGCAGGATTTAAAGGGCATTGACAAGAAAATAGAAATTTCTAAATTTATCTAATTTTCTGTTGAAGTGAAGCTATATCTCACAAAGAGGAAAACATACCACATTTTCCAATGTCAGAGCTTTTCCTTTTGCCCTGAGTTAGCTTTATATAGGGATATTTAATCAATGAATCTGCAGAGACGATAATTCACTTGTTATCCTTTATTTAAATTTGGAGCAGGATGATTTCCATAAGTACAAAATATCCACTGATGCTAATAAAGTCAGCACAAGTTATAGGTGTTTCCTAGTGCTGTTAGGGGAAAATATATACAAGCCTGTGTTAAAAAAAAAAAAAAAAAAAAAAAAAAAAAAAAACAACAAAACCAAACCCATAAGACAGTGTTGTCAGATTCTGACAGAGACAGCTAGACAAAAGTTATTTCCATCTATTATAATTCTGAGGCCCAGAAAAATTGCTACATAAATTACTTTGGTTTGCTTGCTTTGCATCTTTGCAAAAAGTATTTTAAAAATCCAGAAAAAATGTATATTCCACAGCTATGAATTTAGAAACAAATGGCTTAAGAAATTTTTCTGGCTGCTTGCCAAGAAAAATCTTTAAGCTTTCCTATTCAATGTCTGTTGCTAGCAGATGAGGTTCAGTTCTTGTTTGAATTGTGTTCTCTGCTCTGAAATTCTTGGCACTTCCAAAAATAGTACTTAGTCTTTCCTGAGCTGTGAATCCTCTGTTGCCTGCAATTCTGATGATGTACTTCACTCTTGGATGTTTCTGTGACTGTGGAGATCTGACAATCCCTTTTAAAGTGAGATCATCTCTGGTTACAGACAAAATATGTTACCTTTGCCTCCCCACCTTTGCTAAGAATAGCTAAAACCAAAGTTAAATTACATTTATCTTCTATCTCTATATTAAGTTGAATGCAGTTATTCTGTTCCTTGTAAGATTTGTCAGAAAGAAGAAAACAGAGCTTCATACTGGGGCCTTTTCCAAAGAGATTAACACCATTTCATAGAGTTGCACAATACAATGTGTCCAGAGGAGTAATCAATACCATTAAACAGTGACAAATATTTTTACAATACTTTTTTTAGTTAGAATTTTTAGTTCTAAAAATTTAGTGAAGCACTGCTAAGCTGTTGCTATAAATGTGCTCTTTTGCTGTTACTGTGTATTTCAAATATTCAACATTGACAAAGTAACTGCATATGTAAATTTAGGGATGAAAGTTCAGCATTTGAAAATCAGACAAGGAATTTAATAATATTTTATATTTGAACACCTGCCCAAATAAGGACTGGCTTTGTATTTTTCTGAGATAGCTACCCTTTGTTTAAGAAACCAAACACCAAAAAACAACCAAAGACAAACCCTTGAAGACTCTAGTGTGATCCCTTGTCAGACTTCCCTTCAATTCCAAGCTGTCCAGACAGGGACTCTCATCATATTGCCTGTCCTCACAGCCCAGTCAGTTCTTGAATCCTGTGAGCTGTAAGGTGCAGAAGGGACACTCAATATGCTATTGTTCCATCCTCCTGGATTCCTAATGCCCTACTAGGTAGCATCTGAGCTGAATATATTAGTTCTGCTGCTGGTTTTAAAGAGCAATGGAGTGAAAATTGAAGATGAGACTCTTGCTTTTTTTCGTAAATATCAGCTTCTTATATTCCATGTATTTATTGAACCAAATGGTTTGCACAGAAGTTCTGAGTTAGTTATGAGCTGACAGCAAGATGTTATGGTGCATTTCCTCTACAGCACTGATCTTCTCAGATTGTTACCTAGAGACATTTTGAAAATCCTCTGTGGTTGTGCCTTAAGATGGGACAAAAATATCTTCAATTTCCTGGCATAAATCAATCTGATGGGAATTTATTGCAAATAACCATATCATAACAGAACATGTGCTGATGTATCTGCGGAACTCATGCCTTTCTATCAAGCACGACCTCCTTAGTTTTTGCAAGATAAAAATTATATTAACAGACTTAAGTATGCTGGTCAGAGTCTGGCAAAAATATCATTTGTGAATTTGCCTTAGGACGGAATTTACCAATTTCATGGAAATACATTCTTATCATGGTGCAAAGAGTTCCTTTCAGTGGGAAGGGAAAAAGGAAAAAATACTACAGAATTTTTTGTGATATTATACTAACGGACTTTTCTCTGTTTTCTGTTCACAGTTATTATTTTGCAGTGCTTGAATATAAATTTAAGGGTCCTTTTTCTTCTTATATGGGTCAAAACTTGTATTCTTGACACTTCTCTGGAAATCTAATTCTGTGTGCATTTGTAATTTGACTTAGTACTTCTTTGAAAAGGCCAGTACATTATTTTGATATATGTGGGTGGTTACTAAAAAAGCCACACCCAAACAAGTGAAGATGAGCTTGTGTTTGACCAGATTATTTTGTTCCTTGCTAACTCTCTGTCAGTGCACTGATAATTGCTGCACAACTGTCCAGCAAATGCAACAACCATTTATTTGGTCAATCAGTTGAAATTAAAAAGAAGGAAAGCTGTCACTTGCCGTTTTCCAGAATGGACAACGTACCTCTTCCTATATCTGTCTGACTTAGCAGCAGTTCTCTAAATATATGTTTGTAGGAAAAACAAGGTGTTTGCCTCATGAAGATACAATTTCCCTAGTAGCTTCATCTCCTAGGTTTTCATTGGGCTCTTGGATATTATTTTCGTCTTCAGGATTCTGGTTGCTTCTATCTTCTGATTTACTTATTTTTAAATAAAAATTGCACTGCTACCACAGTTATTGAAAGTAAAGTGACCTGACTAGTGTATGGTATGAAAATTTTTCTCATTTTCTGTTTCCAAAATTACGTTTTCTGTGTTGTATCCTCTCAGGTCTACTATGATAATCTGTTGGGTGCTGAGAAAATCCATATATTAGCAAAACAATGATCAGAAGAAGAGGAAAGTGTTGCTTTGATGGAGTACTCTCTGAAAGTAGCCTTATGTCCTGTTATCTCACTATGGTAGTTGACCCTGGCTAGATGCCAGGTTCCCACCAAAGCCGTTGTAAGACTTCACTCCTTGGCTGGACTGGGAGAGAATACAGAACAAAAGAAAGATGGGAATGGGGATTGCAGTCAGTTGTCTCTGTTGTTTCTTCCTCTGGGGAAGTCTTGCTGCTCTCTCCACTTGCTGCTGCTGTGAAAGTTGTTTGGGTTGGTTTTTTTCCCCCCCTTATTACGTGTGTTATCCCAGAAGTGCTACCACCATTGCTGATGGGCTTGGCCTTGTTCATTGTTAGATCCATCTTGAAGCTTGCTGGCATTAACTCAGTTGGACATAGAAGAAACTTGTCACAGAAGACATCTCTGTAGTCTGTGTTCCAGCCCCTCTAAAACCTTGCCACACAAGCCAGTACCACATACCTGTGCCTGGCTTCTCCATGGTCTTTGCAGCTGTCAGACTGGAGGAGTTTTAGCAGGCTGCCTAGGGTGGCAGCTGTACTAATGCCAAAACAGAATCAAATGCTGTTATTTCCTTCTGTGTTGTTACCAGGGGCATTGGTACAGCCCCAAAGCTCTTTCAAATGAAATTGAGCGGAGGCTTCTTGTTTGAGAGCAGTGATATTTCTTCCATTTCCATGCAACAAATTTCCCTTTTGACTGGAACAAATTATGTAGTTCTCACAGCAAAGAGAAATGAAAGAAATGTCAGGGCTATTATCCAAGGTGGAATTCAATTCTTACCTTTTCTGTTACAGAAATTTTTGTCAGAACTACTGTCTCTTCTATGGAGGCCCTGCTTACTGAACATAAAGTAATACAGTTCAAGTGAAACTGCTAATGATTTTATATGGAGAGACTGGTTGGGAAAATATGACTTACTAAAAGATGATTCTCCTTTAGTCAGAAGTAGTTAGTCTTATTCCCTACTAAATTTATATCCTTTTTCCTTAGAGCATTCAGTGTTAAACTCAATTTTTCAGATTATCTAGGAGATCTGCATCTTTCCTGTAGACTCTTTCTAGAAAAAAGCCAGAGTTGCATATATGTATGAATGGTTCACTCTATCACAAGGGCTTTCTAGAGGGAAGCCACAGGTAGTAAAATGTATTTCTTGTTTTTCTTATTATTTGGATTTACTGTGCTCCTAACTAGAGCGATGTAACTGCTATATGCTAAAACATTCACTGTGTGCACTTGAATATTAACAAGCAGAAAAAAACCCCAGACCAAATTTGTACCAAATCTACTAATTTGTATTTGTCAGGCATAATATGCAAATTTCAAAAATGTTTCAATAAATTTTGAATGCTTACACAATTTTTCTTCTTAGGGGAGGGAGTGTGCGATGGAGAGATTTTCTAATAACCTCTTTTCCAATGTTTTCCCTTTATTCTGATATAATCTTTGCACTAGCCAGAAGGGTGATTCTCTTTTGAAGTTAACTGGCAGGTTATTCTATTTAATCAATTGTCAGAAGTTAGGCATTTTATTTTCTGTAAACCTGAGTTAGTTTTTTTATAGCTATCAACAAGCTCTTGTCATCTTTTTCACATCTATCTATCTATCTATCTATCTATCTATCTATCTATCTATCTATCTATCTATACCTAGCTAGCAAGATATATATATGCATATATGTGTGTATGTATATATATATATATATATGTCTTGCTCTGAAAAGGTTAAAAAACATACTAGTACAAACAGCAATGGACATCAGTTGATCCTGGAAAGGAATGGAATTGTTTTGGACAGACCCTTGTGATGGAAAGCAATTAAAAAGAAATTTATATGCCCCTCCCAACAGTACCTCTTCTGACCTACA
Source organism: Onychostruthus taczanowskii (assembly GCF_017590055.1). Lineage (NCBI taxonomy): Eukaryota > Metazoa > Chordata > Aves > Passeriformes > Passeridae > Onychostruthus > Onychostruthus taczanowskii. Next base: position 2,168,909 of record NW_024499239.1, read on the forward strand.
TGACTTTCTAAATGCTCCTGTATCATTAATCTTCCTGGACACATAAATAACTAAGAAACTATGCATTTTGTCCAGAGCCTAAAACACATTAACAATAAATATATAAATGCACAAATAGCATGGAAGGTTAGATAACACTGGTGTACTTCAGATCTTCTGCTTTTTCCTTCTCCAAATCTACTAATTGATTCTTTCACATGCACACGTGGTCTTCCAGTCTGACCAAGCCAAGGCTCTGGGTGTGTTCTCCATCACAAATCACTGCCCATTTCTCTCTGAACCTAACTAGAAGGACAAAATCTGTTGTTGTTTTGTTGTGGGGCTTTTTTTTTTTCTGTGTAAAGAAAAATGAGAATGATTTTCCTTTGAGGTGATAGCATTGACAGTCAGTATTTTCTTTTCAGAATAGGAATTAGTTTTAAGAAAATGAAAGCATATACTTAAATATATGCTTCAAAAATGTCTAATGAAAGTGATGAGAGGAATAAACTTCATTGCAGTGGTCAATACTTTTTTAATGAATAAACTCCTGCAGTTATTTCCCTTTGAAACTGAAGTATATCTGAACTTTTTGAGGAGTGGAGGAAGAGGGTTGAAACGAAATCATGGGCATGTGTTGAACAGTGTGAATTTCTCTCATCTCCTTTTTATGAGCATGAATGACTCCTTTCTTCTAATAACTTTGATTCTATTCATTTAGGAAATTGCTACCTCAAAGCAAACTTCATTCCTTTTCAAATTACTTCTCTTAAAAAAAAAAAAAAAAAACAAAACCAACTCAACAAACTGGTATCTGCCTAACTTTGTTAGTTTCCCTTTGCAAATATTTATTTCTCTGTTAAATACGTAATAAACCCCAAATGTATTTCATATTTGTCCCATGCACAGAGGTGCACACTTATCCTAAGTATGCTGTTGCTCCCTGGTTTATATGAAGCCATGCATGTAGTTACAGTCTTCACAAGTACAGTACCTTAGAAATATAGAATCAAAATAAAAAACAGTCACAGACAGTAAGCCCACAATGGTTGCCAAAATGCACAGTATTGGGTTGACCTTGGCTGAATGCCAGTGCCCACCAAGCTGCTCTATGGTTCCCCTTCCCAGCTAGACAGGGGAGAGAAAATAATATGGAAAATGACAGTTTACTAAAGCAAAAGCTTGCATCTCCATAAGCAAATAAAAAAAAAAAAAAGTTTATTCTCACTTCCCATCAGTGAGTGACATTCAGCCACTTTCCAGGAAACAGGGCATCAGCATGCATAGTGATTGCTCCAGAAGGCATTATGAATAAAGACGCTCATGTTTTGTCCCCCTGCAGAGATGTTCTGCCACAATGCAGCAGCCCAGATAAGTTTACGCCTGTGATGCCAATTGCTGTGCTTCCACTGCCGCAGCCGCCCCCTTAGGGCATTAGCCACCATCCAGGAGTCAGTATAAAGTACAGGCCACTTTTCTCCTTCAGCAATCTCTAGGGCTAGTTAGCTGGCTTTCACTTCTGCAAGTTGGCTTGACTCACCTTCTGCTTCAGCAGTCTCAATGACTTGTCCTGTGGGACTCCCTACTTCAGCTTTCCGATGGTTTCCTACCACAGCAGGATCCATCAGTAGATACAGCAGAGCCTCTTGCTACTTCTGATAACTCATTACATGGTGGTGCATTTTGGGCATGAGTCACCTTCTCAGGCAACGCTCCAAAATCCCTGACTTTGGCCACTCCATAATCGCTTCTAGGATTCCTGGGCAATTGGGTTTCCCTAGTCAGGCTCTTTGTGTAACCAATGCCACCCACTTACTCCGCATAGCATGATGTGTTGAGGGGTGTTTCCTTTGAACATCCAGTGTAGCACAGGCAGTTGCAGTGCCAAGTTCCCTGCCTCACCTCTGTGAATCACACTTTAACAATTATCATTGAAATCCATATTCATCACACAGAGGTCACAGTATAACACAATTTATTAATAAACCTACTAATGATAGAAAATTGTGACAGGTTAAGTTTTGAAGATTACTGATGATGGTAACTGGCTGCTAAAGCAAATTTGAAGCAATATACAGGCAAGCTGTAATCACCAATGAAAGCCAGCTTGAGTAAATCATTTAGTGCTCATGGAGGAATGTTCTTACCCAATAGGTGTCCCTAGGGAAGAGAAGACAGGTTCAGCCAGTCAACTGATCTCAGAAGGTACTGTGGAGTCTTTCCTAACTTCTCCTCAGCCTTAACCCACTTTTACTCTATTTCATTAGGTGGGGCTTGAGTGACTCTTGCCATATACACTTTTGTAGCTGATTGGTATAAAATTCTCTTGCTTTGCTCTTAAAAGATATAGTCAATAAAATATAGAGTGCATAGCTGGTGAGAGGTGGTCATACTGTGAGAGCAGGCAATTTTGGGATGGTGGTGTGAGTTAGTGTTACAATTAGATAATAATGAACTGAGTTCATCTGAAGAGACCGATATCCCCACAGCTGCTGGCTCAGCAGCAGGACATCCCCCGGGCTGACAGCTGCTGTGTGCTGTATCAGACACATGGAACCATCACAGCTCCAGCCCTGCAAGGATTACAGCAGAGCCTGGCTCTGGTGTTTCTGCTCTGCTCCATCCTCTGTTTCATCCTGCAGCATGTGCTTAAGATTGCAGGCTGTGGGGAATGTATGTAGGGAATCATCATGGAATAGATTTTGTGCATGTCAACTGCATTCCATTCAGGAAGAAGCAGCTGTACTTCACCCTATCATTTGCATACTATTATAACTTCTGTTAGAATGGGAGTATAATTTCCCAATTTTCTAGTTTTACCTGCAGTCATCTTCCCACAGACACATTGTATGCATTCAAAAAAGGTTCTGTAATAATCCTTATATTGTATCATTGCACAGGACCATTTTAAGTCTGTATGTATTAAAGTATGTGATTATTTATTTGGTAATATTGAAAATATAAAAAATACCAGACCTGGAAGAAGAAAATGAAAGAAATTAAGGTAATTTGTTTAAATGAAAACTAAACACCTTCAAATGTTTTTTCTCTTGTTCCAAGAATGTAATGACTGGTTTATCTAACCTGCTTCTAATGCATGTGATATACTGAAAAATTTACTAATGGAAAGAATGTATGAGCATCAGATAGCCAGTTCACTGATGCATACCATCTTAACAATGATTTTGGGGGCTCTTAGTGGAAAAAAAAAGGATTACAAAAACACAAGAACAAATCTAGACAGAATCACTGAAAAACTCCTGATCAGTATTTCTGCACCAACTTCTTCTTCCTTAATTTGGTAATTACTTATGCAAGGTAAACCCATGCCTGTTTGGAATAAAATATATGAAGATGAAATGTTACCAACCTAATTTATCCTTTGCTTTAATCTTGAGTGGCAAAGCCATGTGCTTCCCTTTGCCTGCAGCACTGTAACATTTTAGTTGTTGTTCCATATCTCTGTGGTGCATGTAATAAAAAAACTTAATTAAACTGCATCTGGCTTCAGGTGGTCACACAGACTACAGCTAAGAGATTTGGTATTTCAGCTTAGTTAAATATCTCCAAGTACCGATTTCTTCTTTATATTGATAGATACAAGGTAGCATGGCCTTTGAGAGCCATCTAGCATGACTGAAAAATGAATTATGTATCTTTGTATGTTAAGTAGGTAGGGTGTTCATGAGGTGTGTGCATCAAATAACTTCCCTTGGCTTAAGTAATTAAATCAAGTTTGGAATTTCTCATTCAAGTATGTGACTACTCTCCTGTCAAGTATTGTAGGAATTAACACCTTATGTGTTTGTGGAGAAACAGTTGAGAGAGTTGTAAATCTAATCAGCATGCCTGCTGCAGGAATGTTATCTTGTTAACTCTGTTCTGGCTGTGTCCTCATGCAGGAGATTGGACATGTAAAGAAATTTCCATGTATGTTTAGAAAATGTGGTAGTATTGTTGTAATGCCAAAGCTCCAAAATTGTTCTATATATTTTTAATATAATATTTGAACTTGAAATGAAAGTCAATTTCTGCATTACTAATTGCTTTTCTTCTTAAAAAACATTATCTGCAAACAAATCACAGAATATTTTGATTTTCATTTAGTGTCCAACTCATGTACTGATTTCTTATGTAGGATTCTGCTTTGGCAAAATTATTTTAAGGAAAAAAAAGTATATTTTGATGAGCTTGTTTGATTTTCTTTTATTAAAAAGCAAATTTTCATAAATGAGATGTTGCTGGGTCTGTGAAGAGCAACGCAGACTCTTTTAGGTAGGTAGAATGGGGATTACAGACTAGACAGCCACATCCTAGAGGAACTTCTTACCATTTGATTATCCTCTTCTCTCTTTACTTTTGGTTTTAATTTCCTTGAAGGAAACCTAGACAGATTTGATCTCTTGATTCCTTTGTACTATTCACCTAAAGGAGCAAGCAGAAACCACAGCATGTTTTGATTTGTCTAGGTTGTTCACATCGCTTCTTTTAAGAATATGAAATTTCTTATGCTTTCGATCACCATTTAATTTCAAGTGGTGTTGTATTTAATTTCAAGTTGTGTTATATTTAATTCTACCTCTGAAATAAGAGGAAATATTTGCTACTATATTACATGTGGGAGGAAGCAAGGAGAAATTTTCTTTTCATCTGCAAGTTCACAGGAAGACTAGAGAAACATGAAACATAAAATGCACAGTATATTTTCTTCCCACAGATCCCTTTCAGTTTAAAGCATCTGTGTTTGGCAGTACATATAAATATGAATTCTCATCTATCATGAGATTCACCGAAATTATTTCATTTCAAAATATCAGTAAATCTCGATGCTTTAGTTTGTTTCCACCTAGTTTTACAAAATGTGACCTCGGTAGCTGAGATAACCAGGAATCCTACCATTTGACAGACACTATTCCCTAGAGCCTACTGGGCCAGCCAGCAAAGACAACACAGAGATCTTCCATATAAATGTTTTAAAAATTGAGGAAACCAATTAATTCTGACTGTATGATGCAGAACATAATATTTTTCCTGCATGTGCAGTACACAGACATTGTGTTTATGTACATTTGCAGCTCCCCAAGGGGACTGTGGTGAAATAGCAAAGCAAAGATCTGCACTGATTAATTGACAAGTTTCAACAAAATATTTAATTTCAAATTTATGTGTCTTTAACCAAACCAATAAAAGGAAATGGTAATTTTAGACATTGCTGTAAAAATGAATTTTACAATTAACTTCTTAGCAGATATTCTACTGATAAGAGAAATCTAGTAAGAATAAATCTTTTCTGGAGCACAAAAAATATTTCTTAAGATTTATAAGCCACAAAATATGACTACAGGTAAAAATACCATCTTTCTTGTGTTCCTTGATATAAACAGATGAAGTAAGAAAATTCAGCAAAAACCCCAAAGAGTGTGCTGCCAAAGATATTGTCAGAATTGGGTAAAAAATAAATGACCAGCAGTAACAGGAAAAAGTAGTAATTGCTGAGGGAGGATATTGTCATGCATTTAGATGCATGTTGCCATATGCACATTTTTGAGTCTAATAACAAAAATACTGGACTATGAAATAAAGATTTTGCAAAGCATGTCATTAAAATTGCCATGGATTTTCAAGAACCTTTGAAATGAAACCCTTCAGTTTCGTCAATACCTTTAGTTCAGGAGAATCAGACTCCTCAATATATGCTACAGAAGAATATGAAATAATAAATTGTTCATGCCTTGAAAATGATAATGTCTTGTCCTTCACTTTTGTGTTATAGACTCATGTGGCATCAGTTCCATACCCTTCTGCAACAAGGACATGCCATGACAAAATCCTTATAAATTGCCATGTAGAGAGCCAGAATAATCTGAATATCCAAACTGGAAAGAATTTAGGTTCTTTTTTTTGAGTATGTTCATATATTATATTTATTCATAAGTTAAATATATCAAACAATTATCATTAAAGGATATCCCATCTTTGCACCTATAAAATTACTGTGGGTTTTTTAAGTCAAATTTCCTGTTCAAAATCATAATCTATCGTATATAAAAATCACTATAAATATACACACACATTCGTAGAGATACTAAAGAAGTATCAGGTGCCAGTTGTATGAAGTTATCTATCCTCAGGAGTCAAATTTGCTGATGTTTTCATAATTTACTTCTCAAATTCTCAACTTCTGTTATGCCTCTTATAAAGGAAGGAATTTTTTTTTTATTACTTTAAAAACTATTAATATTGTGTGATATTATTCTGGATAAGGTAAAATATGACATTTATTTTGTGTACTTTTTGGTTTTATTCTACTTAATTGTGGGAATTCCAACTTTTCAATGCAAAAGCAGCTTAGTCTACAAAACCTGCACTAATGAAACTTTCAAGCACTATTATTATCATCTGCTATTTTGTTTTGGTTGGGTCAAAGCCACATTTTCATCAAGGAATTACTTAAAAGTAGTCATATATTAGTAAAAATTCAGGCTGAAACTTTGGCAGCTCTTAGCTCATTAACAAATCACACTGCAGTGGTGAGCTTGTTGAATAGCTTAAATGGCTTAATATTAGCTTGAGTGTTCACTCAATTAGAACTGATGTGGGCATAGCTTGTGCTTTCTTTGTGATCTTCAACTTTCCATTGAAAATGGGTGCTTTTAGTTATGGGGTTTAGATTTCGTTCGGTTTTAAGAGAGATTATTGCAGTTCTGATGTATGAGATTGTTCTAAAGCCACTTCTATATATTAATATTAATATTAATATTTTCTCTCATTCCATGCTAACTATGCTGTAGTGCTCCAGATCTGTTCCATCAGGATTAATTTAATCTCTTTCCCTGAATTACATTCTTGCAAACTATTTCCTTTCTTGCTCAATACATCCAATCACAATTTCATTATTGATCTGTCCTTTGGAGAAATAAATTTTCATCAGTGAAAGATACTGGGGACAGAAGATTAGGAATATGAACATGCACACTTGTTTTTGCCAATTATTTAATGCAATTTTTGTCCATAAATTAAATGAGCTTACTCATACTAGAGTGTGAAAAAGTCCACAGGCACTTCTATGAAAACTTTCTCTTACAAGGCAAAATATATTTGATGAGGTAGCTTCTGAACTTATTGGACTGAGTAAATCTTGGCATTCAGTTAAACAATAACATATGGCAACAGGGATACTGCTTTGAGGCTGTCTTCACAGCTGGGCTGCAGAGCTGTGCATGTAAGCATTTCTATAGCAACTGATTAAAAATTCCACAGAAAACTCTGGTGCCAGTAAATAAAGAAAATTACCTTGAAAGTTTGAATGGCCAGGTTCAGCTGAAGCTTAGAGCGTTCACACTAAGCCTATCAATTACTGTTCAGAAAGCTTAGCCATATTGCCCTCATTTTTACCAAGTTGTTCTCCACAGCAATTTTGTTAAAGACATCACACAATGCCATGACTATGTTCTACAACCAAGCACAGAAATTTGGAGGTCTTTCATATCTCTGTTTAACCTCTTTTCCCATTACATGGATTTATAGGCAATGAAACAGTTAGTGTTGGTAACCTTTTCATGACCTGCAGCTTTTAAAGAGTCAGAGGGGTTAGGGAGAGGACCTATTCCAGAGAGCCGGGAGAAGAACCAGAGACTGGTTTCCCTATTCCCTAAAACAGTGGGCTAACAGCTGAATTGCCTCTAGCTAGATTTCCCGCTTGTTTAGTGACAGGATAGCTTTTCTTTTTCCTCAAAGTAGCCTACAGGCATATTGTCTCAAAAATGGGTTCTTTCTCCTGGTGTCCAAGAAGCTGAGCCACAGAAAGTGTTGAGATATTTGTTTCTTATTTCATGTCAGTATAGATTTGGGTGCTAGGAGGTAAATGCACGAAGCCAACACACCCAGTTTCAGCCAGTAAGCAGTATATTTATAGTTTCAAAATACAACAGTACAGGCTTATCTAATTTCTAAATATATGCCTACTTAATAGCTGTTGGACAATCTTTTGCTCACTTTGATTTAAAGGCACGCTGCATGTTAAATTTAATCTGCGTGTTCAGTGGGTAGAGACCTTTAATTGGAGGTGGGTAGCATAAGATTTAGAAGTGTGTTTTTCACATTATAATGAGCAAATTTCATCTAAAGGACAAGTTTTTAGCTGATTTAGCCAACTTGAATAAAACTTATGGTCCATTGCCAAATGCAGCATCTAGTATCTAATTCAAGGTCCCTGTGTTCATGTTATATCTTTACTTGGTTCAAAACTATTCTGCCATTTCCCATTTAATTGGTTCTCAATGGTATTTATTGTTCTTTATGATTTACTCTGCAAAATCTTTTCTTAAACCACTCAGCTTTCATCCCTATGACTAGGGTTGTTTGAGGTGAAGGAAAATTATACTGGAGTTTCTTCTGAAAAGCAAGACACTGGTCTCCCACTTACTGAATAATTTAACCACTTGGTTTCAAAGCAAAAGGGAGTAGTCACTTCTTCATTCACCCTGTATCTTCAAAAGTAAGAGCTGGTTGTGCTGGACTTAAGACACAGCTAGACATATAGATGATTCATTCATTTTATCATAGGTGTCTCACTTTTGAGTCTGGTGCTTAAGCTGGGCAAAATGAATTTCAGAAACAGCAGTAGTTGTTCCCGAATGGTAGGTACAGGATGTACCTACTGTGAGGCTTTCCCTGAGAGGCATGCATTTTGTTATTCAATAACAGTGAAAAAAAGTGTTTAAATTTGAATTTATTTAACTTCAGCAGGTAACTTTCAGGCACTTCAATATCATTTGTGTATTTTTGGAAACAGCAGCATGCTACTGCCTGTCAAATATTTAACACTGTATAACTCAGCAGAAATGTAATTTATATGCTACAAAAGTGATCATGGTGTAAAGTTTTTAGTGTCCAGTTCTGTATTTATTATCAGCTTGTATCTTGACAAATAAATGTTCAATAAATGGACATTTTGCCCTGAGAAAGTTTTCTTTAATTGCAATAGCACAGGAATAGTGGTATTAAAGTACTTCCATCAGATTTATATTCTTTTTTTTTGATGGTGCAGGTAATATTTATTATTTATTTAGAAATATAGTAATTAGTGGTGAATTTCTTCTTGATAGATGGTCACCTCTGCCCATCTCCTTCACCTAGCCTCAGTGAAGACAATGTGATATCATACACTGAATCTTACTCAGTTGAATTGTTACATTGAGGGTAATATAGCAAAGGTTTGCATTCAATTAAAGTTCATAATTCAACCTGAAAAAAGCTAGATTTTGAGGAAAATTTAAATACCCCAAAACATTAAAAAGTCCTATTTTTTAAAAAACAGAATTATAAAGTTTGAATTGCTAGCTTATTTTTTTTAGTTTTTCTGCATCCTACTTTGTTTTAATGGCTTGCTGTTATTTCAAGGGTTTTTTTCCCCACAGATACTCTGTTACTATAATTATTTTCACATGTGGTAATTTTCCAGCACTTTAAAATTGCTATGAAGGGATATATTGCTGTTATACATTCAAGGTGATTGCATATATTTCTGCATTTCAAACTGCTACTACCCCTGAGAAATTGGCCTCCTTGTCATGTATATCAAGGACTCTGTTAATTCAGCCAGCCTCTTCGTCTGATTAATTTCTTATTCAGTATTTTATTACTGGATATCTATATCTATATCTGTATCTATATCTATATCTATGTCTATATTATTATCTCAAAAAGCTGAGAAAATTCCTGAGCTGCCACTACAACCGCAACCATGCATTTCCTTTTAGTATTTTTGATCATATTTCAGCACCTAAGAGGAAAAGAAATGTGTACTGATTAAAATAGTAATTAATAAATCTCAGAAGAAGGTAATTATTCCTTAGTTTGATTACATCAGTCTGGAATATGATCTTACCATGTAGACTCATGAAAAAAAAAAGGCAAAAAGCTAAATTTATTCAGTATAAGCAGCTAAATTTATTCAGTATTTCTGTCAATATTTTTATAGCAAATGCTAAACAGAGTATGGTAGTTGCTCTCTAATACCTAATTTTTTAAGAGTATATAAGCCAGTATCTTGTGTCTTAGAACAGAAACAAATCTGACATTCTTTGCTATTTTAATACAAAGTAATTAGAAACATCCTTTATAGTTTGGTTTAATATTGTATGTTACAATGTACTGGATGTCGGAAAATAAAGAGGTTGCTTTAATAGAAATATGCAAAGGTAAGATTGCACTTCATTAATTTTTAAATATACACTGAGATGTCTGACCAAAATGTCAATTTTTGTTTGTTAACTTTATTTCAACAGCAGATAGTGCCTATATGTTTGAAACAGACATTTGCACAATATCTATTTGTAGGTCTGCTCTTAGCAGCTCAGGATAGATCTTTCATACTCTGAAGCAGAAGATTAATTTGAGCTGTTGGACTTTGAGGCTTGGATGCGTATTAGGAGATGAAACCAGCCTTTACCACTGACAATTACTCTAAGTGTTTCTGCAGATTTATCTTTCTTATTTAGCACTGGAGCAGAGATAACCTTAAAGATCCAGCACTGTTGTATTATAATCCATTTATGATAGATGATGATGAATTGGACCAATTCTCAAAAGGGCAAAGTAAACTGTCTGGGTTACTAGAATCTACTTAATCTTTTATACTCTACCTTTTCATGACTGTCTCTGCATAGCAACCAGGATGGAAGAGAGTTGCCAAGTCACCTGCTCCTCAGATCAGAAGGTGATTGTGGCTTTGAGTAAATATTAAGCAGCCACAGCACTGCCTGGTCAGAAAGAGCAAGTGTACTAGCCTTTTACATCTTGAAGATCTTGGTCCTCATGAAGTGCTAATGTTTGACATCTAGAAGAGAATGCTGTTGCTTCCCTGTGGACACCATGTTGCAAACTGCCTTTCCATATAGTCTGTATCATTTATCATAAGCTCTCTTCAGAAGAATACTGGAGCAGAGTATTGATAATAGAGGTGACGGATAAAATGCCAGCCTCTGTGACAGCTGGCATTTCTTGTACTTTGCCCTATGACAGGAAATTATTTTCTTGAAGTTATACCTCTAATCACTTTTGCAATTATAAACAAAGACATGCTCAGTAGGGAATACTGTAATGTAGTTTCTTCTCAAATGTGAACAAATTAAGCTTTTATAGAGCTGAAATCTATTTAATTTCTCTTACAGAAATAAAGAGTTATGTGGATGCTTTGAAACACTAAGAATGAACGCAGTGCTTTGGAAGAGCAATACTATAATCTTGATGGAATAAAAATGTGTACCATGTTTGCTTCAGACTGTAATTAGATCCTAAAGATTATTGCGGTTGTACTGCATGAAAATACTCTGTTCTTCAAGAGTGTCTGAGGGCAGTAAGACTGTCAACAAATAGATTTAGAAAATTATGAAATTGTATGGCCTCTCTAGGCCACAGGGCTATTGTTTGGATCATCAGGCAACAACAGTTCAAAAAAAGTAGTCTTAAATATCTCACTAAATACTCAACCTGCCTCGTCCATTGAGTTGAGTCACTTTCTTTTGTGATGCAGGTGTGTGCACTCTGCTGTCAAGCAGCAGTGAAACAGTGTACTTTATAAAGGAAGCAAGTTCAGTTCATCAGTGACACTGTAAATATGTTCAAATATTCACCTGTTTTACTTGATGAAGCTATGTGTCTCAATACTATGAAGCACAGACATTCTGGAGAAAACAGAATTCCCTCTGAATAAACAAACTGAAAAATGAAGTGTTAAGTTCTCACCGTGGTTAACATACTGGTTCTGCTCTGCAATAATGATGTTATGTACAGTAACTGTTGTCTCTGCTTTAGATTTTCCATCGGGGGGGGGGGGCAATCATTTGAATCTGTCTTACTGCTGTTCTAATTAAATAAGTGAAAATTCATTGAGTCTAGACTTCCTTACCAATGTCAGATTTGGTTGGATATGGACAATGACTTTAAAAATGGTAGGGTTTTCTTATTCCTTAAAAACAGCCAAAGAGCAGCTAGAGAAAGGTCTTGGCATATCACTTTCGTAGGAAACCAAGCTAAGAAATATACTTGCTTGTTCTAAACAAAAGCAGTAGCAAGCTACAAGAAAAAGTGAAGACAAGTTCTTAATCATTAATTCTTGGCTAGATTTTCTTGGAGAAAGTACAGCATATGTGCAGCAATACACCAAGCAGGAAGAGAATTCTTTTCAAATAACTGCAGTAAATGAGAAAATCTGAATAAAATAAAATGTAACCCTAGATATTCATGTACTCTGTGTCAGCTCAGTTTGATTATACTATGTTTATTTGACAGTGGTAAGCTACTCTCACACCAACTGCAAGTATAGCAAATACTTAATTCTTAAATACTTTATTTCTTTTTGTATAAGAGTTTTGGAAGAGTTGCCCATGACAATTCATGGTATGAATTTATTTTTATAAAGTGTTTAGTTTAACTGAAAATACCATAACCATTTGGGTTTTCTTTGAAACACAATGCAAGCAAAGAGGGGTTCTATTATTTCTGCATTGCATTGCTTCAATTTTTGCTTGCTAATATTCATACGTGTTTATGGTCATTTTTTCGACAATATCAATCCATAATTTATACTAGATTTCTGTAAGTATGATAGTAATGTTGTAGAGTTCATGTTACACATTTGAGTAGGTCTACAGTGCTAACTTCAATGTGCTCACATATAAGCTCAAACTTGTTTACCATGAAGATGTATGTTCAAATATATGACAAAAACCTGATTTCAGTGTCCTTAATTGGACAAAACAGGATAAAAGAAATATCAATAGGTTTTATTTTTGGATACTTTTGTAATTATTACATGCTATAAGGTTGAGGATTTCAGAGGGTCTTACAAAGTCTTAGAATGCTGTAAGAATTATTATAAACAGTCATTAAGGAAATGTTGCAAAGATGAGAAATATTTGGTGAAAATAACTATTCAAAATTTTGGTTAATGTGCATGAAGAATTGAATGAATGAAATATTAATATTTGATTTAAAGTATTTTAATTGTGATATTTTAAATCCCCTTTTCACTAATGTAAGCATATGACTTAGATACACCTACCTATGTTTGTGACAAGTACCTTCTGCTTGCTCTTACAAATGTCTAAAAGACATTTAAGAGAAATTTTAAAGAGTACAGAAATAGAAAAGACACAAAAGAATTTTCCAAACACACTTTATTATTTGAAAGTGATTTATATGTATCTAGAAAGATGGGTAGGTGTGTTGCTTTCATAGAAGAAAATACTGACCTACAAAATTATTCATACAGTGTGTGCAAATTCTAAATATTAGAAGAACAAAAAACCTGGGAACTACTCATTATAACTTCCCTTTGGTTTTCATTAACATTGCTTTCACCCAAGAAAGCTGTGTAACCTCGGTCTTTTAGTCCTCAAAAGCTTCTTATTATAACTGAGTAATCTCAAACTTCTGAAGCTGCATTTGTTATACTTTGTCCTGGTAAGGTTTGTTCCAATGTGACTCAAGCTGATGCATTTTCACATCTAATTTGTCTTCCTAAATCAAGAACTTGGAATATGTTACACAAAGTATATATTACGATTAACAGAAATCTCTATTTAGTCCTTGTTTGGGAATAACAATAACATTTGCTCTCAAGACATTACTAATGCATGTTTGCATGAGTAACTGAAACTGGTCTTGAGATGGAGTGATACTTTTATGTCTCTGTAATTTTATTCTGAAGAATGTGGATACATCTCTGTACTTTTGCAGACTTACCTTTACCTATCTCAGGTTCCACCAATCTAATGCAATCTTAATGAAAGAGCTCTGTCTACTGAGAACTACTTTAGATTTTACAGCCCATGCTAAAATTACTGTTTGTTGCCACAAGGATCTGAGCCAAGAAATTAGAGGTAGCCTGCATGTGTGTGTCAGATTCACATCATTAGTCTTGTATTTGTATATTTGTTACAACATAGCCTTGGTACCCAAGATAATTTCATTTTTACTGGTGGGATATTTTTGATAGCAGAAATCTTCAGTATCATCCTTGGTAACTACAGAATTTACTTCTGAACTTTTCCTATTGTTTACGTAAAATAGACTTCTCTTGTATCATTTAGAAAGATCAAATATGCATATTTTGGAACAAAGAAAGGGGAAGATGAGTTCTGATCACAGTACTTTGGGGGAAAAAGTGGCTGCCTCATTTATGTTCTTATGCTTCAGTTTAAGTACCTTGTCTTTCATTGTTCCTTAGAGTTTCTTATTCACATTATAAATGTGTACTTTTCAAAGCAGATTTTTCTGTCATGCTGTATATTGACTAATAGCCCATTTGGCCATTCGTAGGGCTTCCAAATACTTTTGTGTGTCATATATTACTGGTTCTATGCATTTGTCAGTGCCAAGAATGAATTCTCCGAGACAGAATGCCATACAGATTTTAGAAATCTTCAGAATGTATTCAGTGACCATCTGTCACTACATGCACAGCAAGCTTGACTTCAGTGCAGTTGAGATGCTGCCCAGGAGTACTGGAAATTGTGGTCTGGCTGAGAGCTAAACTGGCTGGCTGGTGCAGAAGATGATGACGTGAATGGGCACCAAACTGTTCAAAGCTCAGGCTCTGATGACTTGTGGTGGGGATAGTTGGTGGTTTGTGCATGACTCTGATCAGATAAAAGTGTGGTGGGGTGTTGCATGATTGTTGTCTCTTCTTTTTCCTCTGACCTGCTGATCTGACAAATTAAACTAACTGTCTGATGGTTCAGTGTCCAGTCTGTATGCTACTTCATTAGCAGAACTACAACAGGGGTGCATACACCCAAGACTGTTATAAGATTAAAATATAAACCTAGTCTCAAATTAATATGTACAACTGTTTCACATGGGACTTCTATGAAAAAAAAAACCAAAACAGCTAAATAGTGAAATATCATCTGCTAGAAATTAGTGGGTTTTTAATATTTGAAGCAGCATAATAAGGAAAATTTGAAGTCAACTTTTTTATGGTGGTCAACTTTTATCTCTTACTGAGAATTGCATTCTGAGGAGTATTGTTTTCCTTTTTTAAAATAAACCAAGACATTATTGTAAGTTCAGCTGTTAGGACAAGGAAGGGAACTCTATTTTTGTTTTATTCAGGTCAGCTATTCACAGCAAATAATTGATCAAATATATTATCAAGTAATTTGATTTCATAGTTTAGAGACTAGAGTTTTATGAAAACATAAGTCTATGTCAGTCTCTGTGAAATGAGGACTTTGATATAGGATATTTAAGCAGAATTTCATTTTTAATCAGTCCAAACAAAAATTCTGAAAAAATGAACCTTTCCTGTATTGTCTGAGACCGGGAGATACAGAGACTGATGTTACTAATATTCTGATAGATATATGTGGCCCTGGAGAACATTCCATATAGGTAGTCTTCTTGCTAGCTAGTTCCAATAGTAAAATCTTAAGGGTAGTGATGTGGCAAACTATGGGGTACATATGAAAAATGTGTAAAAAGTTGTGCATCACCTTCTGGAACACAAGTGCTTGTGTGAATCAGTCCTACCTCTGACTGGAAATGATTGTGCTTGCAAATTACACACTCATTTGATGTCTTAGCCCATTTGTATTCAGCTGAATTGCGCTTGAACAGAGTTTAAAACCAAGAATGGAAGCAAGTTTAGGAAGTGAGAACCCAGTGAAGGATCCCCTTCATTGCCTTCCACCAATCTTTTAGAACTTGTTATATGTATTTCATGACATAGGCATCAACTGTTGTATACTGTTTTTTCAGCCATGAAAACAATCATACTGCTGTCTGCACTACTTTCCATGGTCATTAGTTTACTACTGTCATGTCTGTTTGAAGACCTTTACTCTGGGATTTAAAAAGCATTGATTTTTTAAAAATTATTATTGTTTAATAGATGTATTGTTTTAAATACTGCAGTTGTGTTTCCAGTCTTCTGCCTACACATTAATTACAGATGCAAGGGAAATGTAGAATGACACTACTGAATATTTAAAAAACCCCCAAAAACCAAAACTACTTTGACTTGAGTTCATGTTATTCTGATGTTTCAGTTTAACACTGCTCAGCAGACTGTGTCTTAGGTTGAAAAAATATTCTCTGCTGCAGAACTGAATACCATACTTTTCAAGTATTACAAGCGTGTGTATCTCCCCCAAAATCAGCAAAAAATGCTGATTATGGGAATATAGAAATTGAGATCTTAACCAGTGGTGATAAACCAAGCAGAAAAAAACCCAAACCCATGACTGTTATCTTTTTCCAAGTTTCAGCACTGTTTCACCAAAATTTTAAAAGACTATGTACTTAAGAGTGTAACATTCTGACTAAAAGGTAGCTAGAAGGACCATCTTTTTTGTGCCACTGCCATTTCTCCCTGCTGACTACAGATTACTTACAGGTTATTAAACAGAGGGAAATAGACTAATGCTAAAATATAGGCAATACACTGCCTGCATCAGGAAACTGGGAAGAAAACCTAATGCCCTGAATGTCCACCATACTTAACAGTGTTGTTCGCAGGATTAGTTCTAACATTAAATAAAATATTTCAGTAGATTTCTTAAGAAAAAATGGAAATTCTGTACAAAATTCAGCTATGCATTTTTGGAAATGGAAACACTTAGCCTCATCTAAGCATCTGGCATCAACACTTCCTTGGAAGAGAAAGGAAACTGAATATGTGTATTGAATGTGAGAACAAAATATCTTTTTTGCCAAACCCCATACAAATCAACAGTGCCAAAACAAAGTGCTTTCAAAAGCTTGGCTGGAGTCCACTAAGACTGTAAGAAGAAAGGAACAATATCAAGCTATTATTTCATGTTAATATTTGTTCCTGTTAGCTAGAGCCCACCAAACAAAACCCCCACACACTTTAAAAAAGTTTAATTGATTAAACTGTATCCCAATTCGTCAGAGCTGTTTAACTTCATTCTAGTTTTGGTAGGAACTCTTGGAAACCATCATTGAAACCGATTACCAAAAGATAATGATTTGCACTCAGATCAGTTGTACTGTCTAGTACCTAAGTCTTTCACCTCTAAATAACTTGGTTTACAATAGTTTTTAAGGTAAGCAGGAGCTAAGAGCTCTGAAAGCTACTGAAATGTATTATGGCTGAAATGACTGAATTATGGCAAGAAACCAAAACTCGCAGCACACTCTCCACACCTCAAAAACACATCTAGATACAGATAAGAGTATAAGTTTCTAATGGAAACAACACATTTTAATGCTCTTTCTCTGTCTTTGAACCTACAAAGATAAATAAAAAGCTCCTGCATAATAGACCAAAAAGTACCACGCTGTGGGACCCAGCAACATATATAGTAGTCTTAGGTTCTTAGGATCTTAGAGTATTAGTAAGAAAGGAGGAGAGGAATAGGTGAGTGCTTACAAAATAAAATATTCCTGTGCTAAGAATCTGAATCTTTCTTTTGTCTGCTTCTTCTTAACGAGCTGAGAGACATACCCGCGAAAACAACTATTGCACCTTTGTGAAAATAATAAAATCTGTGTGTACTACATCTTCCTGCTTCCAGTGCCCTCCTCTGACAAAAGCCAAGACTGAAACCAAAGTTTTCCTCACAATTTATAATAGTTCTCACCATATTTCATTTCCCATATTCTAAAACAGTTCTAGAAATGTCATGGGTCAGTACTGAAATAGTTCAATTATCTCCCTGCAAGAATATGGAAACCTTTATTTTAGCATTCCTTCCAGATATTTTTGAAGTTTGATAATGACAAACGAAACCCCCCCAAAGGAACACAAAAATAATCAACCTATTCTGCTGTCCCAGCCCCCAGCACTTCTAATGAGTTATTGAGGTAAAAAGTTTTCACTTTTAATTATTTTTTTTCTTTCATTTCAAGGCAGTCTTCCTTTCACTCAGAAGAGTTTTTTTAGTCTGTCCCATCCCTATAGGGAAATACAATTATACTTTGACATGTCTCTCTCAACTCTTCCCAGCCTTAAATGATGCTGGCAATTCCATAGGCTATAGCTCTCTTGTGATGCTTCCCTGCTGTCAATTTGCTTTGTTTTGTTTTCGGTTTGTTTTTTTGTTTTTTTTTTTTTTTCCATCTAGAAAACATAGTGGATTTTCTGCCTTTTTCATTATAAAAGTAATGTTATCCTTGAAGTATCTTTTTACTGAAATAATAATTTTTTCTTTATTGCTTTTTCTGTGATCCCTTTAAAAATGAGTCTTTGTTAATGGAGCTATAGCTATCAGATCTATCTCTGAACATATTTTCTAGCCTCTCTGATAGTATTCTCTGATCACCTTCTCCTTTCAGGCATGATAAAAGGAGTAAAGGATACAATCAGAATTAGTGGGGCTGGAACAAAATGTTGAGATTTCTATGATGATGAGAACTCTGGGACCATTCTCCAAAGCCTTCTCTCCTCTGGGTGTTTTGCATTTGCATACAGACACCATCTAAGCTTCCAAAAAACTCACCTGCTCTTTTATATAGCTCTAGGAAGAAAGCCATTGAGAGCCAAGACTGCTAGCAGAGAGCAGGTCAGCTTCTGGAAGCAGCACCAGTGCATCCCACCTAGTCAAGCATCTGACTATTGGGGCAGTCTGAAGGCCTTGTAGTGTGTGATGTCATGACTAATGATGTGGTTTCCTTGATTTTTGTTTTTCCTTGTTTTTCCTTGTTTTTGTGTTTCCTTGTTTCATCCTCTTCTTAAAAAGTGAATTACGTGCAACGTGCCTTTGCCTGCAGTGTCTTTTTCTAAAATTTTGTTTTGCCTTCATCTTCTCTCCGTGAAAAGAAAATTGCTTCTATATTAAAAAAGTCAGGAGATTTGTGACACTCAGTTGTTGAGAATATTAATGCTGTTGAATCAAACTGTTTCCCACAAAAAGTTTAACAAATAAAGTAGTTAAAATTTCTCATGTAAACTCCATGTTATATTACTGATTACTTATAAAGTAGGAACTGATATGAAGAGGCCTGGTGTTATATTAAATTATATCTCAGTTTTACCCTAAACATTGTAGATAATTTGAAGGCTTGCTTCAACAGAGAGAGTCCATTGGTTAGTCCATGGTTCTAAAGTGCAGATCATAATGACTTCTCTGCACCTTCATGAAAAGATGCAGGACATCCAAATGTGTGAAGGATGGCAGTGTGGCAGGATTACGACGTATCTCAGAGGGGGACGCGTGCCTCACTTTACATTGCTGCAGTTACGTGATGCACTAAATCTTCCACCACCACCAGCAAAGAGCTGCCTTGCAAAATGGGAACAATGGGGAAAAGTGGCAGACTTGTCCTGCTGTCTTCGTGCATTCACTAGGGTGAGCAAGGAGACTCCCTATAGCAAATCTGCCTTTTCATGTAACCAGCCCTGTGACTGCATAACAAATTTTCCTTTAAGTCTTCCAAAGCTGCAGATTCCAATGTTGAGAGAGTCCGACAGTCAGAAATATAGTCTCTCTAAATTTCTTACCAGTTCAGCTCCAGAGGGGGAACCTATTCTCAAAATCTGGGGAGCATTATGCAGTGCAGGACTCAGTAGAAAAAGGCTCATAATCCATTTGTATTCATGCTGAGTAGCATCTGTAAAGTGAGACAGCGAACTAAACAGAGAAATAAACAGTGAACTTTCTAGTTCACCAGCTCCAAACACTTTGAAATGACCAATCTGCTATGAAAACAGTAGCATTTGCCACAAATATTTGCACATATTTGATACTACAAAATTACTTACGGCTGAAGGAATATTGATTTTCTTTTTTCTATGCTTGTTTTGATTCCCTAGAACAATACTTTGCACATAATGTTTTGGGGCTTGTCCCTTCTGGGAGTCCATGCTTTTTCAGATCAGACTGAGTAATTTTGAAAGTTGTTGCTGCTTTATTGATTTTCTGCCCAAACCCATTTTTCTAAGTAAACTGTTACAGGAAGTAGGGCTTCTGACCATCTCACAGACACAATAGCCAAGCCCTACTCCTTTCCAAAACTCCAAGGCTTTATCATTTTTAAATCTGATTTTTATTAGACTTAGGTGACCTGTAAAATAAGAGAACCTCAGATCTGCTGGGTAAGATGGAATAAAAATAAACAAATTTGCAAACCTATTTTCCCTTGCTCCCTGTGTCCTTGCAGGGGTGAGTCCTTTGCTGTGAGCTTCTACTCCATCAACTCAGACACTCAGCAGCCACAAAACTCCTTCAGTCACCTCACGTTTTATTAGAAAAGACCTGTAGTCCATTTCCAGAAAGACCCAGCTCACAGGGGCAAGCCAGCCTCCTGTCCACTCCTGGGGATCTGCTGCCTCTGTGGTGCTTGAAGGCCCCACTAGGACAGGCGATTCTGGTCCCTCACGGCACGCGTGCAGCCAGTGCAGCTCGCCCTCCCTCCCTCCCACCTCCTCAGTCCCACTGACCCTCCATGTTGCTCTGCCTGCTCTCCCTCCCACCCAAGGACGGAAGCTTTCTGTGGCAGGATGGTCAGAGAGGGAGGTGAAGTGGTGGGTCAGCATGCTCTGGTGCCTGGCTGTGTACGTGGCTGCCAGGGCACACCAGGCTCCTGCTTTCCAGGCCTGTTCATACTCCTCAGCTTTTTTTCTGCTGCTCTGCTCCCTGCCCTGCCTGCTGGCACTGGTGGAGCTGTTGGTGCTTTGGTGCATGGGTGGAAAGGGACACTGAGGCTTCACAGCCCTTTGTGGGCAGCAGGCAAGGCATCTCTGAAAGCTGGGCAGCAGCTGAGGACGGGGCTCAGTAAGTGGCAGGGTTTAGGCGCTTTTTAAAAATGTATAAATTTTTTATTTACTTTAACAATAGTGAGAGAAAGAGCAGTTACCATTCTATTTGCCATAACTAAGGTCGCATTGCTCTGATGTCCCTGACTCCTGTTCCTTTCAGAACAGAAGCACCTTGCGGAGTTCAGTGCTCTCTGGGGTAGCTGTTCTAGGGGCTGCCCCACTGAGCCACCTTCACAGACAAGTAGTGTGCCCATACCAAGCTGCTTCACAGTGGTAATTGAGCCTCTTTTTATGCTTGTATGGAATAGTTAAGAAAGGAATAACCAAACCATTCATAGAGAATGGGGGGGGGGGAGGAGATAAATATTCCCGCATTCAAGTGTAGTTATCTCAAATGAGTTTGTATGGTTTATTTCTTTAGGCTTACAGGGATATTGCATTTCTGCTCCTATGATGCCAGGTGCCAGTTCAATACTTTAAATGCACTGCATAATTTTGAAGATAAACTCTGTAAAACTTGTGTGTGAAAGATTTTTAATAATGGTGGATATTGACTTCTACATTTTATATGGTCAATATATAGAGCTATGGATGTTACAATAAAAATATCCCACACTACTGACCAATAGTATTTTGCATGTTTCTGTATTTTCCTGGCTTACTTGGTGGAGAATAGCTCAAACTTCTGAGATGTTTATTTGCATTTCAGTGGTTTACAAATTTCATGGCATTTAATTAATTTTTGTTTTATGAACAAGAAGGTTTAATTAGTTTTGTAAGCTTTCCCTCACTTCACGTCTCCTGAATATAGGGATAATACTGCTGTTTTAAAGTTGAAGTTGCATCAGGACCATTCTTAAAGTTTATACTGATTTTTTTTTAATGGTAAACTATATCATTAGGGATCCATTTGATTTTGTGGCCTGATGTCTTTTATGTAAGACTGTAGATCTCTCAGAGATATTTTGGTTAAATTAGTATGTGAAAGAGACCTTGATTTAGAAATTATTTGATTTGGTGCTTTTTAATTAATTAAAACTTAAAAAGCTGATAATCATCAGTTTATTTAACTTTAGCAAACTAAAAGCATTAATAATGATGTGTGTATTAGAAAAGTATAAGAATACAATTCTTTCAAACCAAGAATGAGTTCTTGACAGTGGAGTGATAGAATTATTTTCAGACCTAAAGCAATTTCTCCAAGGTACTGTACTAAGTCCCGTGTCTCACAACTTGTTTTCACCAAGTAAGTGTAGCTTCTGCAAAAATAAGTTCTTTTTTTGGAGATATAAAAACAATTTCTATGTACTGTTGTTATCCATCATTAATGGTAAGGGATATCCTAGCTTCCTTACGTCACCTTGCTTTTTGTAGTACTAATTTTCTATAGGTTCATGGTTGAGATCTTGCCAACCAAGTTTTGAGAAACAGGTTTTAAAGTCAGTAATCTTATGCAATTGCGTATGCAGAGTTTAACCAAATAATGAAATTTCTGTACATTGTGGGATAATTTCATAAAATCAATTTCCTGTATGAGCTGCTATGCATAATGTACAGAAGTGCATACAAGGGAAAAAGAGGTTGCTGAGAATGCTGCTTCAAAAATTACAAGTTAAGACATTTTTAAGGCCAGGACCATGATTACTAAAAAAAAAAATAATAATAATAATAATAAGGCAGCAAACCATTAACTGTAATCTAAGGGAGTATAGTGTCTTTGTTTAAAGGATGGAAGTATTTGATGGCACCACTACTGAGTGGTATGAGACAGGAGCAGGTGAATGTTAAGTTACAGTCAGAAAGGATATATTTTACTTGCTGTCATTGGTGACATCCATAGTTACAGATATTTTGCTTTCAAATACATGTTTGCTCTTTTTGTAAGCTATATCGAAATAAAATAGAGACAAGAACAGATTTTGAAATAGAAATAATGAAGACAAGAAAAGGAGAGTGTGGATTCCTATCACTGTTTTATAATGAGGGTAGACATAGAGAAGGATAGAGGAGTTTACTTTTGTGAGTGGTTTCAATTTAGGTGATTCCATAATTTCTTAAAACAGTTCTTTAGGGAACAGCTTACCCTAGGGTGGGAGGAGAGCTAATTTTTGCATTGCCATGATACTCTGCCGTAACATATCTGTTATGTGTGGTGACAGTGAAGGTTTTGCTCAGCTTGAGCAAAGTGAGGAGGAAGAAACCCTAACTGTTTGCAGGCCAGAAGCAGGAAAGTTGTTTTTTCATCCACTGAAGTGACATTACCCATCCATATTCTTAGCTAAGGCTTCACAGCTTCTCATTTCAGTGAAAGCCTAAGCTGAGCATCAGTGGGAGGTTTCAGTCAAACAAATGACATGGGTCTTTGCTTTGATGAAAGTCTATTTCAGTATTTCAGTCTGTTTCAGTAAAGACTGCTTTGGGGTGAGGGAAGATGGACTTGAGGTGGCCAGGTCCAACATCAGGTAGGATTTTCCTTGGTGGCCAGGGAAGAGAAAATTACTGTTAAGCAAGTGATTAGCTGACACCTACTGACTGGCCACAAGAGTGTGATGTTTATTTTGATGTATGAGGAGAAGGTAGACTGTGGTTGTTTTAACATTTAAACATTTTTGATCTGTGGATTTCATAAGCCACTCACTCTTCTAATTATTACAAATGTTTCTGGCCCCTAATTTCTTTTAATATGATTTTCTGAAAGGATGTATAATGGCATGACATACTTAAGGACTTAGACTGCTTTTAAGTGTAATTCTTTTAGTGAAAAATTCTAAATTTTGATTTTTCTATGAATAAAATAAATTTTTGTCATTTTGTTTGCATATGCATAGGACTCTGATTTTTATTAGTCATCTTCCTATTTCTTTGTGTCCTAGCTGGCCAGCAAACATAAAATTTCTCTTACTCTTCCTCCTCTCCCACTTTCAATGCAGTGACAAAACTATTCCTCCAAATCCAGGAGCTGTGCAGAACAACCATCTGCCCATCTAGAACAGCTTTCTTTTTCTATTGATTGCCAACTTCACTCTGTAGCACAAAGCATACTGCAACATTTTCTTATCCAGATGGAAATTGCATTATTTACTTTTTTTTTTCTGTTTTCTCAGGAAGTCATGAGTACAAAGCTGTGTTATGCATTGTAACACCATTGGTAGAACTGACTTAGCCAACCCATTTGCATTTCTGAAATACAACCCATGTCTTTGCATTTATTATTGCTTAACTTTGATAGAAAATATCTTCGAGAGCTAATCTTCTGGTAGTTCAGAACAGTTCATTCTGGTTTACCAGTGCAGCATCACAGGGATTAGTGAAGTTGGACCTCAAAACCAGAGTGAGTAGTATATGTAATATCCTGCTCGTCTGTAGTGAGCTACAACCAATGTCCTCTGTGATGACTCTTAATAAGAACCAGTGTTTGTCCTGAGCTGTTTGAGGAGCATCAGTAGAGTATGTTAAAAGGAAATTTCTACATTTCTAATGAGAATGTCCACTAATAGCTGTATTTCCCCACCTCTTAAAGACCTAATTTCTATATTCTGTTGCAACTCTGTATAGAGAAGCTAGAAGGTGCCTTAATCTCAGAGCATCAGCTTGTGCCACTGTGCCCCTGTCAGTGAAATGTGTTCTCCAGGCCAGGAGTACAAAGCAAGCCGGGGTTAGGTAACCAGCCAGTTTGGCTTGGAGCACTTTTAGGTAGAAAACTTTAAAGTCCTGTCATGATGCTTGTCTGCCCCTACTGCCAGCACCATGTCCTAGCTCTGAAAGAAAACTCGTGTGAGTTCTGAAGCTCTGGGAGTTGAACAGTGGGGAAGGCTTTGATTTGTGCTGCAAGATGCTCCTCTACTGTGCCAGGTGAATCTGTACTCAGCATGTCTGCAGTCAGGCAATGCCCCACATGTACAAAAACAGACAACACTTTGCCATGAATTGACAAAAAAATCATTAAATGTCATTAAAAGAAAAACCTAATTTCCTTTGTCTAAAAAGCATTGTATGTATTAGGAAAAGCTGAAGTCCCTTGGTATACTCTTACTTAACATTTTTATAGAGGCAATGGATAAATTCAGAAATATTTAAATCCACAAACTTTTTTACATAGCAGTTCAGATTTTTGTGAGAAATTGATTTATGAAGGTTGTAAAACAAAACAATATTGCCACCAGGGAGCTGAATTATTGTAGTTTATGCGTAACAACCAAGCTGTATCAAGGCAGTGTTTTGCCAATTCTTGCATAATTCTTAAGTATTATTAGAAATTATTCCTCATAGATATCAAAAAACCCTTAACTAAAATTATATGATTAAATAAGTATTGAATAGCTGCTCACATTTGGTTTCGAATAGTGTTAGCTTGCTTTGGGAATAGCGTGGCTGGAACACACTTTGTGTTTCATACACCTGTGGTCTCCACAGTATGGTTAGGAGACAGCTCACTCAGTTTTATGTTAAAGCAGGTCTTCTTCTGGTGTTTATCTTAAGTTGCTCCAACTTACATGTAGCAGTGGAAATGGCTGCTAATCACAAGTATTGAGGAAACATAAAAAGCAGCATAAAACTATGATTTTGATTGAACAGATGCACCAGATATCACTTGGAATTTGCAGTGGGTATGTTTCTGCATAAACTTTTCTGCATAAGCCTCAGGAATAAGTTTTGTGCAGGAAATTTAATTATGGATATTTATATCAAGAGTTGACATTCTGGAAATCACACCTTTCTACAACAGATTTTTACTGTCCAGTCCTTATATACCAGTATCAAATAGAGCTGTGAGGGAGAAGAAGATATTAAAAACCCACCACAAAACACCAGCAGTTGCAGATTCAAGGAATAGATTAATGAATTACATGTTAAGCATGGCACTGTTTTCAAATGCATATATGTGTATGATTATATTGAGAGTAATTGGAATGTGAAAATAGCATAATTGTGTTGATATTAAGGCTGACAATATATAATTTAAATTGAGACAAATCCATTTCATTTTGTATCTCACATGTTTCATAGCCATTATTACACTTGAAAAATTGAAAATTCTTGTGATGGTAAGAATTTTGGGCTTCTTTACATTTATCTGTAATCAGTTACAAGACCTGTCTTGTATTCTTTTATCCACCACTTCTCTCTCTTTCCATCCCCACCAGTTTTATCAATTCCTTGTGTTTGTTCTATTCATCTTCACCATACCTGTTCTAGTCCAAGAATTTTGATTTTTGCTTGCAGAAGTTTTTGGGTAGGTGTAGCCAATAAAAGAAGCTTATTAGAAAATGTCACACATCCTAGCAATTAATAATAGTAATAAGATGAATTGTTATGTAATTCAAAACATTATAGCAACCAGTTTATTACCTAGCTAGCCAGCTGAAGGCCATATTGCCATATCTTTTGTACTACTATTTCTGTTAATAATATTTCTCATGCTATAGATAAACCTTATGTTACACGTATATGATTTGAAAGACTGTAATCAGTCTGGGAATTTCTTGCATCAAAGACTGAGAACTTGATCACTGGACAGTATCCTTTCCTTACTAACACATAGTGCACAGTGTTGTATTTATAAAATGCAATCCCTCATCAGTTTGAGTTACTTGCAACAGCTTTTGCCAAAGATTTATTAATCCCTAGCTGATGATATTACTAAGAAATTGCAAACAATTATTGATGATAAAAAAGAAAAATGAAAAAGCATCCAGAAAAAAATGTGTTGGAGAATAACAGCCCTGAAACCCATTTTTTATATTCAGTTCATAAATTTAGGATCTCATAACACTAGACTGTAGTCTCTGCTTTAGTTTTAATTCTCTCTATCCTATATAATTTATTATGCATAAATGAATGTATGTATTTACATATTTGTTGTATTTATATATTTGATTAAAATTTAGTTCACCAAAAATTGTAATTTATGTCCACCATGAGTTTTATATAAGTGATTTTTGTGTTTCTTATGAACTATTAATATTGGAGTGAATATTTTAGTAACTTAATACTATTACAAGTTGTCATTGTCACAACTGAAAAATATCCAAAGGTTGAGTAACTGTGAATAACAGAGTCAAAAGAAATAATAGCAACTTAGCAGCATTTTGCCCAGACATCTTTTGTCACAGATCTTAAAGAACTTGTGTGTCTTGTAATGAGCTTTATCTGGAGCAATGTTCTGTGCTTCATAAAAGAAGCTTTAATCTTGACTTGTGAGCCTTCATGGCTGATATTTTTTACTTTGTACTTTCCTCTGCTGCCAAGGCTATGTGCTGTATTGTTACACATGAATTTACACCTGGATTGAAAGCAAAATCTGGTGGGTTTTTAAAATTTTTCCTCTTTTTATAGTTCTACCAGAAAGGTAAAAGTTTATGCCTAATATTCCTCAAATAATTTTTTAAGATTTGTTCTTATGTGTCAATAAGAACTGAGTCAACTCAAATGTTCATGTTTTATCAGTTTTCTACTAACTTGCAAAGCTGAATGTTTATTGTGAAAATTGAAGAAATCTGGGTATGTGTTTGATTGCTGATGCACACATCTCTAGTTTGCAATGACATACGTGTTTGTGTGTGCTGAAATAGTTACACACAAATATATCTGTATTTTTTGTATTTATATCTGCATACCCTTCTCTACTACCTTCTCATCTATACTGCCTGATTCTGTAAAATTGTGTTAAAATTTTATAGTCTGTTTGATCAATCCCATGGCTCTATTAATAGCTCATAGTTTGACAAGTACATCTGCCTTTTTATTAATTAAAAACTCAAAATGTGTGTAAAGCAGAATCTTTGTCCTAACATGTATTGAATAGAATAGATCATAAAATAATGTCAGTGTCTTAATCAGAACACACATAAACATAACACAAAGTGTATGTCGTTACAGTAGGTTTGAGTAGTTTGTTTTTTCTAAGTGTATTTCAATGCTTATTAATTATTTCATTAATATGTGCAGCTATTACTGCCTTTTGCTATTGCTTTTTTGCAATGGTGAAAAAAAATTACTTAATTTCATCAAGTAAAGCCATCAGTTTTCAACAAGTGCCAAAATCTAGGCATTTCGGGTTCAGGTAATCTTGAATCTTTGTCTCTCTGAGTACATTAATGTTTGCATATGAACTTATATTTAAAAAGACTAAAACTGTTTAGTGGAGTTGAGGGCAGATGGCAGAGTGTTTAATTTCATTTGGTAGGTTATCAATAGCTTGACTCTAAAAAAAAATGAAAGAAAGGCAATGATGTGATATTAAGTGTGCTATAATGCTATGAATTAAAATATATCAAAACATAAATCATGCTAGAGGTCTAAAACCTGTAATTTGTGTACATTTTGAATGAAATGATGAAATATGCTTTGAATCTGACTTTTTTCTCTTCCCTGAATGATTTATTAAGATTTGAAATTTCTTTTCATCAGGAGATTTACTTTCACACCTTTGTTTAGAGAATTAGAAAGGTAAATAAATCCACATTTGAGTGCACTTCACTGTTGGTAGTATGTGAAGTATTAAGTGACAGAACTATATTATTGTACTGTGATAGTCTTTCAGAATCTTATCTTCTAATGTTTTATTTAAATTCTGGCTCATACATTTTTGGGATATATTGTGTGAACCATATACATACAGGTAACATCGAGATGGCCATGATCCACAGCTGAAGTGGGAGAAAAGGTTTATTCCATTATTTTGCTGGCAAAACAGGGACATATGCACTGCTAAGCTTATGTCGCCTTAGCAGGGGCAAAAAGCGCTCAGGCTGTTTCCTGGCTCACATACAAGAGAGGGCTGGCACAGGCACAGTTCTTCACAAGGCTGTGTTTTATGATCTCCGGGCTTCTTATCTCCCTCCCCCCCTTACTAGGCCTGTGAACAATGGTTTTTGGGTCTTTTACAGCATTCTGTTACGTGTCTTCTCAGGATAGACAGAGACAGTGAATTTTCCCAGACTGAATATTCTTAGCAGTCCCCCAGCTGCAAGGTCATCTTGAGTGAAAACAATTCTAAAAACAAGTCTTTATCCTTCCCAGTCTTCCAGTTTTAACCATTTCCTCCCCACATATGTTAGCCGTAACCAGGAAATTATGTTGTGAAGAACTTTTTGTTGAGCTGGACAGAATATATTAGTAACATATCATTTCGTATAAGGTACCTAAATTTAAGAATAATCTATTTGTACTTAAATGAAGAAACTGGATTCTCTATAATATTCCCTATAATACAAGCCATTCCTTTATTCCCAGTACATGTGATTTTAGATGTCAATTCTTTCTTCAAATTCAGGCTGACAATGTATAATCTTGTAATGAATAGTTTGAAAGACTGGATCTTTTCCAAACTAAATGATTCTATGATTCAATAACTATATCATGTTGCTGAAGCAAAACTACTCAGTATTAATTTAAATGTGGGGAAACTGTATTGTATATCTCAATATTACTATTTTTTTCCTTCAGAGTTGTTGAAATGTAGGTAACTGTGCATATAACTACACTTGAGTGCTGCTATGTAAGGAAAATTCACTCATTGGTTCCTCTAGAGAGGAATGGATTACACAAAACCATTAGAAACAACTACAGTTGTCTGTCTCCAGATTAATATTGTGAATTTGCCTTGATTTAGTACTGAAAAATATGACAATTTGATGGCTGATTTTTGACATTCATAAAATGGAGAACCAGGAAATTGATTGAATGGAGTTGTGAATGGTGTAAGCAGAACACTGAAATATAGGCAGAAATTTGAAAATAGAAAAATATGATTGATTTTGAGTCTAGCAAGCAAAATAGCTAGTGTGTCATTGTTTTGAAAGCTTTTCAAACAAGGTAGGCTAGTCTAATTATCAGAAAAGGTTTGTTTTGTAAGGTGGGGAAAAAACCCATCAGTGGTACTGTGTACTGTACTTAGTTACTCAACCTTACATCTGGGCTTGACTGAGCTGATCTTCAGTCAAAGAGAAGCTCACGTCATGATAAGTAGGAGCAATATTATGTATATGTATAAGAAATCTGATCTTCCACAGATTTATTTTTGTCTTGTAGAAGGGCAGTACATAATGAAATGAAGCACAGTGACTTAATGCTCAGAAATAAGTAATGAGTTCACTCTTCAGAGATGTCTGAGTCTTCAGGGATTGCTGCGCTCAAATTTCTCGAGTTTCAAAACCCACGGGGAATAACATATATGAAGGATAATGTTCCTCAATTCTTAGTATTATACTTTCATGGGTGAAAACCACAGCTTCTCTACTGTGTTGCTATGCAGGAGAGCTCTAGGGTCGGCATAGAAATTACATTTGTGCTTCTATTAAAGCAAAAATATTTGTAAGGGCTTTCTTGTTTGTTTTTTTTTTTTCTATTCTCCAACTGTAACTAATCATGACAAGCTGGAAAGAATGACAGGAAGCAGGTTTTGGAAGGTTGGGGAGGAAAAGATGTTATGAAAATGCAATGATAATCTTAAGATGGAATGTGCCTTATGCATGGGGAGGTACTTGTTCCTCATTCAATATATTTAGGATTTTAGAGAGGGTTTCCTTTGGGTTATGGTGGGTTTTTTTTTTTTTTTTTGTTGTTGGGGTTTGTTGTTGTTGTTTAGTTTTGTTTGTTTATTTGTTTTGGTTTTGTTTTGATTTTGTTCTATTTTAAATCTGTTTAGGTATTTTATTTCACAGAAGTCTATACAGATAGTAGCAAGAAAGATTTATGCAACAAAAGAAAGTCAGGGAGATATAAAAACCAGGAGACATGAGCACCTATTTCCTTTCTACATCTTCACTATTGCACTAGTACTTCACTACTGCCTTATTTTCAGACTTCCTACTTTCAGAAAATAAAACGCATTTGTCAGATGTGTTCCCAACTGTTAAGGAAAATGTCTGATACTGGGTGGAGGGGTATGTAGGGAGCCAAGTGGAGCCCCTCTTGCTTTCCTGGAGCTGCCCTGCTGTTAAAGTGTCAGCAATTAAAGTTTCAGATGTTGGGAGTGTGACTCCTGGAGTGGCTCCTGGATGGTAGGACAGGAAAGTCCTTAACAAAATGCATTGCTGAGCTTGTTTCTCACCTAGAGTCTGTCATGCTTTGCAGCTCAATAAATCATAGGTAATTAAATATTCTCATTTAGCGGCTACTTGAATTCACACTGATTATGTAATTAGATGTAAGGACGCAAACCATTGTGCAAAAACAGTCAATCTAAAGATAAGGAAAAAACCAGAAACATTTACAAGGTGATGTATAGGCATAAGGCTGTGGGATGAACAGTTCTTCATTGCTCTATCTTGCATTTTCTTGTTATTGTGTACTTCAGTAAAGAAAACCTTAACATTCCCTTAAGAACCTGTATGTCAGATGTTGTAGAAATATTCAGAAAAGCAAAACTGCTGTAGAAAAAGAGATGAAAGATTTTCCAGTGGTATTCCTCGTTAGGATGAACTGTATGAAAATTGTTCTTTTGGTTACTTTGTTACTAATTGCAAGCGTGAACCTTGAGCATATAAAAGCCTTTTGATCTCTGGCTGCTGTGTCACTGCTCCTCATATTTCAGGTTGTGACCACACTTGATCACTTACAAAGAGCTGTAGAAGATCACAGTGCCCCTATATTGTCAGTGTCTTCCAAACACTTCTGTAATTGCTACAATTTGGGCTTCAACAACAGCTTCTTATTTCTTCTTTAATCCACAAGTTAGATCTTCTACAACTGAGTGTAAATGAGCAATCAGGATAGGTTCTGTGCTGGTCCTATTTGCTTATATAAAGGTTATTTTAAAAATTTATGAAATGCAAGCTTTCTCTAGTCATTAAGCATTATTCATAACTTCCTCTATCAACTCTTGCAGAGTACTTTCTTTGATAATTTTGCATTGAAATTGTAATGTTTTCCAATACATGCTGAATGCATAATGTTTGTCACTTTGTGAAGTCTATCTTACATGAAATTTTTGTGTGTGGTTTAGAGTTTTTCAAATGATCAAATGTTTGAAAGATGGTCAATAGAAGATGCTGCTCTAGCTGGAAGAATAACCATACAAGATAATGTGTTTTTCCCCCCCTTACCCTCCTTTTCTAGAGGAGAGCCCTTTATTCTTGCTAATGTCAAGAAGAAAGGATATTAAAATGCTGTGAATCTCTTTCAGATACCTATCCATCCTCTATCACACTCTTTAATGAATTATTTACTATATAATGCCATGTAATATTTTCCTGTTTTGACTCCTTTCAGCGAAGAAGGTGAATTGATTGCCAAATCAGTTCTTATTGCTCTGCTCTGGCTTTTGGATGAAGCCTAAAACCAAATCTTGCAGGTGTTTTCATATTAAGAAGTCATGGATTTTGCTGACAATGACATCTGCATGACAAGATGCAGTGAATTGTTTTTTATATTGAATGTTAAATTTTACTATAGATTATATTCATAGTTAAACTTAGTCTCGCAGTTTAAAATAAATCTTATTTATTAGCTAAATAATAAGAGTTCAGGGGTCCATAGTTTCTTCAAGAGATGGAGGGCTGGGCATTGATGGTAAAGCAACACTGATTGTACTGTTGAAAGTGTGAGGCTTTCTGCTGGGGTATATCAAATCCAACATAACATCAGAACAGTTATATAACAAAATTTTTTACATAAAAATATTAATGCAGGAAGAAAAGACATTTATCTTTAGAGACAGATTTTTTTTTTTCTAAATAATAATTCAGGGTAATTTCTTGGGTTTCTATAGAATTTAGTCAAGGACAATATTTTAGATATGTAGCTTATCCCAAGATATTTTCTCTTCCTAAATACGGCAAGTTGTAATGTCTTTGTTTTGGCTTGATTTATGAAATGTGAAATAAACATGGACTATAATTTGTATCTTTGTAGGAAAGTAAAGGTGTTTTTTTGCATGACGCTTGTATAAAAAACCTTAAATTCAATAGAAATTAATTTATTAATATAGTTGCTATTAGTTTCCCCTCTGTGAAAATACACTTCTAGAGAATAGAGAGCCCTGTTTCGTATTATTTTCTCTCAGGCTTGTATTCGTGATTTAATGAGGGAAATAATAGTTGTAACAATATTAGATCTCAAATGTATGCCTTAGAGCTGATGTTTATGTGTCCAGACATCTGCAAAAAATGTTTAAACTGACTTTTATTTCTGTTTCTTAAGCCCATTTGAGGAACAGCTCACATGGAATAGCAATAGCAGATTTCATATTTAAGAAAAATATGCTTTTAATTTAGTTTATAATGATGCTTTAGGGGAAGCTCCTGTTACTAAAAAAGTCAGTTTGCTTTCTTTTCTGACTGCAGTTTTCAATTAAGAATAAAGTGTTCTAGTCACGTGTCAAAGGAGAGGGAGGTAGGGGAAGATTTTTTCATTAGCAAATAATGAATGTGAGTAGGTGCTTACAAGAAAACAGTGTATTGTACCTATATGAAAGATTTTTTCTAGATAGAAAGAATCATATCTACTATGATTAAAGATGTACTTGAAATGCTGCCTGTCACAAAAATTTTCAAGTTCTGTTTTTGTTAAATAGTTTTAAAAGTGTGTCTGTGATAACAAAGTAGTAAAACCATTTTGAGTTGGCTTACACTAGTCAATAAAAAGATTGAATATTTTATACACACAAAGTGGCTGAATGATCTCAGCATTATTTTTCAGAAGGGTGTTTTCCTTCTTTTGAATGTTTTGGCCTGTTAATAGGTCACAAAGCAAAAATTCATTATTAAATGAATTCATGATTAAATTCAGTATTAAAGAGTAAAGTTGCATTGTATGTGTCACAGTATCTGTATCATAGTATTTTTCCCTTTTCCATACCTCTCCTGTGCTTTCATAGACAGGTAGAAAGATTGTAATGTAGAAAAGCAAGAGGGGGACCTCTGTTCAGAATCCCTGGATGGGTGTATGTTTCAGCATAAAGAAAGCCTGTGTGTATTCTAAGTGTGAATTTAATGAATGTAGAAGGACAGTGTAAGCACTCTCACCTCCAAACTGTAGAGTTTGTTGGGTTTTTGCTTGGTTGGTTTTGGTTTTGTTTGCAGTTTTTGCTTTTCTTCCTGGATGTGGCTTATCGTAGAGGCTAGGGGATGAAAGGTGTTCTGGCTGGAATTTGGGAACCAAGATATAGACAAAACATCATGGGAGGAAAGACCTAAAGAAGCAATCGTAAAAAAGTAATGTATTGTCTTCTCACTTACACTCATTTAAGCATTAAAAAAGTAAAGTTCGTTAAAAAGCTGAGTATGAAGCCTTAGTGAATCCTTAGTTGAACTGAGAGGTGTATTCTCCTACTCCTTCAGAGGGCTGAAAATTTTGAATGGATTATTCTTGCAGTATTTCTGCTTTAAAAATTACAATCTGCTTCAATCAGCAGTTCTACCTGATGAGCTATTCACTGTAAACAGCACCAGTTGGGAGAGAGCCCTTTTACTTTATCCCCTAAAATGCCAGGCTGTCCAAAGAACAATGATTTGTGGATGTTTAGCACTGTTTGTAATTTTCTGTTGTAAAACCTAACCAGTAAGCTGTGAATACTCCTACACAAGTTCTTAAAACTGAGAACTGAAATGCTTGCTCAGAAATGTGCTGGATTGAATGAGTAGTAGGATTCCTCAGAATAAGAATGGAAGAAAAAAAATTGCACATAATTTATAAGATAGCCTCTGAAAAATAATGTTAATCTAGACAATTTAGCAGAAAAGTAATTGCAATATCATAATATGCTATCTTGCCTCTTTTTATAAATTGCCTTTGTAAAATATCTTCTACCTGCTTCCTATCAAGGCATGTTTCATGGATTTGCATCAGGCAGAGGCACCCTACCTGTCTATCCAAACACCACAATATTCTACTCAAACGTCTTGCACAGCCTGCAGTGCCCTATTGTTCATTTTATGGCTTTCAGCTCCTGGGAGGAGCAGGTTAGAGACCATCACAGAAGGATGTGCTGTGAAAGTGGCAACATTGATTTAGATAATTGCAATTTTTTGCTTTTAAGGCTACCATTCTGACTTCTATGCACTTTGCTAGATCAGAGACAACTAGTGACAAAAGCTGTAACTTCTCCTCTGATTGCAGTGCACGAGAGCTGTTCCTATTGAGTTTCTGTTGAGGAGTCCTGTGATGTTCCTGATGGGCTTTGCTAGGACAGTAGGTAAAACCTGAAGGATTCATTGCACAAGGCAGAACTTTATAACAGTTCAGTTCAAATGGTGCACAATAATTGAATAGAAGGAATGATAAATCATTAAAACTAGACATCATTTGCAAAAAAAATTATATTTGGAAATGGGACTTCCAGTTTAACAAAACATGGAAGTTGTTGTTTGGACATGGCATATGAGCTTGTTTCAATCCTGAACAATATTCTGCAGAAGTAGATGTCAGTGGATTATTTCAGCATTTCTCTGTAAGTCACGTGTATGGAGGCAGAAGATTTGAGCAGTGATGAAAATTAGCTGAATCTACATCTCATCTTCTTCTTTCCAATATATACAATAATAAAACAGTAAAAATTTGCTGAGATTTATCTTCCTCAACTACTTCATTACAATTTTGTTTTGGTTGACTTGGAAATATCATTTAGTAAATATTTTTACCAGGAAATCTTCAAAATTAAGTAAAAGCAGTTTTCTAAAGAAAAATAAACAGTAGGGTTTTTTTGTGTCCATTTTTTAAAAATTTATTTACTCAGTAATGGTAATCATATCTTCCCATTATATGAGTCAAAACAGAACCTGTTTCATGTGTGACTTTTAGAAAGATTGCTGTGCTTCAGTAGATAAAATAGATAAAGGTGGGTCTTTTTATGTTATTGAATAGGAATTGTAAGAATATGGTGTAAACTATTGTATTTGCTTAGAGTAGAATCTATTTAAAGGATTTTGTATTTGATGTATAAATAAGCTGTCAATAATAGAAAATTATACCTGCTTTATCATCTGTGGAAATTGGAATCCAGCTATTTTATTATTTCTTTTACAAGATTTTCCTTAAATTTTGAAGCTCTGTGGTCTCTTCTTTCTTCAAGAAATGCATACTAAATATTTTTCTGCAAGACTTATAAATAAAATCTGTAAATAGCAGATTTCATTCAGTGGTTTATAAATTAACTAATTGTCTTTTGTTGTAATAGAGTTCTGTGTGCTTTTGGCAAAACAAATGATCCTTTAGGAATAATTTAGTCAACTTAGTAAAGGCTTTAGATCTTTTAAAAGAAAGCACACTGCCAAGGAGTGGGTCTATAAATTCAATAAGGCAAAATTCTAAAATCTTTGTATTGCCTTGTAATTTTTATTTTCATGCATCTCTGGAAAAAAAGACTGTCTTTTTGGAACCTTAATAAGGAAGGCAAGAAGTGATTGTACATATGTATGATTCTCAAAAAATGTTTGCAACTTCTACATGTATTCTTTGGACAAATGCTTTACATATATACTCCCTGTTTAATATTCCTACAGTGGGATCATGTATTAGTGTTCAGACGCCTTATTGCATCATTGTACACATAACTAATTACCATGTATGATCTTTTGTTCTGTGCTTGACAATCTCTGAAATATCAGTGCAGAGGCAGTCCTTTCTGGCCAGCCTCTCATGGCACTTTGGTTCTTATTTACTGTGTTGAATGAAGAGATATGTTGAGCTGTATTTATTTATGCACAGTGTATTATGAACTGCAAGAGAATTTTCCCCAATCTTTACTGGGATTGCCTACCACTTGTTTGCAGTTTGCAACTGCCAGTATGTGTGTAGGCCATTTATTTTCCTGTCGAGGTCTATATTTCCTGAATCTCCCCACCTCCTTTCCCCCTTCCTCCCACACACTTGAGCCGAGCCTTTTGGAGCCAAGATTTGAGCGGTTGAGTATATTGTCACACTTAAAAAACAACTGATCCTTTTGGCTAGAAGTTGAAAAAATTCATTTAAATTTAAAAAGGAAAACCTCTGAAAATAATTGGAATTACATAAAATAACCTTTGTTGTTTGGGTAATTGTACCACTACTCTGAAGCTAACATTTGTGAGGGAATATTTGTGGGTTTGTATATAGTCAAAATGAAAATGAAAGCTGAGTTGATACAGAATTGGTAATATTGGATAAAGGGGTTTAGGGAGATGTCAAGCTGAGTATTAAGGAAAATTAATTGTTATGATTAAATGAGACATTTGAATTTATTTAGTTGAAGTCGTAATTAAGACAGTCAACCTTAATTCTGATCTTTTTTTAGTACTATCCACTAGCACCATAATCACAGTTGTGATAATGCAGTATTTCTCCATATTAGATTAATACAAGTGTTTTCAAGAAGTGTCTTTGCTTCCTTTTTGGCTTCTTACCTACTTGGCAGATATTTCCTGTATGATAGTTTATTACTTTTCTGTATCTAATGCAGAGATATTTTATTGCTCAACATCTTAGTGTTTCTAGAGTTTGGTTTTTTTTAAACAAAATATATATATATATATATATATATATATATGAGAGTGTCATAATCTACTTTAGAAGAATTATATTTTTTGAATGAAACTGTCCATGGTAGAGAACTAATTTTAGCTTATAACTATCTGTCATAAATATTTATTTTAGAAGCATAATACTTTAAAGCATTATTGAAAATGACTGATTTTTTATAAGTAGTTTGTATTCTAATGCATATTGTGGTTAATAATTTTTTAAAAAGTAGTTTAACATTTAAAACAGATTAGAGTCAAAGTAAATTATTTTTGTAAAATCGACAAAGTGATGTTATAGAATTTTGGTTAATGTAAAAGTTTTAAGAAGTTGATTTAGAAAGTGAAGTCATATATTGAAGACATCAGAATTTAAATCTATTTCTAAATGCGCAGTTGACTCACCTCTAGACTATTCCTCAAATGACCTGAAAAGAAAAAAAAAAAAGAAAAATAAGAGAAAAGTATATAGGAAAAAGTAAAGGATGCTGTCTTCTGTTTGCAGGTTTGTAGATGATATTGCAGAGGATTACTGAATTTTTCATCTCTGAGAATTGAAGGCTTTGATCTGAGTCCTTAAATATTTGTGAATAAAGCTTGTGCCAGTTTTTAATTAGCATTAATTCCAACAGTGAGGATTGAAAAGCAGAAGGATAATATTAGTCAGCAATTGTAAGAAGATGAGAAGCAATATTAATATAAGTTCTGCCTACTGCCTGCATATTAATTATTTTGGGATTCTCACAGTAAAAATAATCCTAGGTAGTAGAGTATCAGTGCTAAAAGTTAAGCAAAACAGGTGGTGATGGAATGTCATGTTATGGAAGATATTTTTCTAGGTAAATGGTATTAGTGAATTAAAATAATATTAAAAAAACTTTTTACTCACCCTGATAACAAACTAACATAATTTCGTATTTCAGAGTTAGGAAATATCTGAAATATTTGTAGCTGTATATCACCTTATGTTGCATCTTTCTCCCTTGTGTTTAATATGTTATTCTGTATGTATGTAGTATTTATATGGAGGCTTGTTTAGCTTTTTATTTTTTTTTAAATTCTCACTTGGATGTGCAAAGGATGTGCAAAGTTCAGAGAGTAAGTGGTATTTTCTTTTTTATTACTCTGTACATGACTGATTTCCTATTCATTTTTAAGTATTGTGTTGTGCTCTAAATATAGAATTCCTCTGTTGCCTTACCTTTCTTTAATAACAATTATCTTTATGGTTCCCAAATGCTTCACAATTTTAAATTTATTTTTATGGTATCATGAAAGGTGAAATGCCCATTTCCATCCTTACTCTCATAATACATGACAAAGTATGAATGGTGAGATTTTAAGTCTGAAGTACCAACTAAACATAAATATACTTTCTGGAAAAGTGAATATTTACAAACAGTTATGGGTATGTAATTTTAGTATGTTCAAGCTACCTTGGCTTTAGCTCCAGGTAGAAGCTCTGATCATTTCTTTACATTAGATCCTTTGGTCTAATTCAAATTCCCTTGTTTTGTTTGTGGAAAGATACCAGTATTAGTGTCTGACATCCCAAAAGTTTTACTTGTACATTCATTTGAGTACTTTGGTTTCTTTCTTCTGCTAAAATGCAGAAGTAAAAGAAAGTATAGAAACAAAAAATTCAATACTTGCAGTGCAGAAAGGGTTTTAAACTGACTCTGTGGCAACTAACCAATTCTTCCAAGAAATTGAATTTATCTGTTTTCAAGATATATGGTTTTATGTGAGTATATTTTACATATTAATTTGCAAAATGTAGTTTTAAAAGTAGGCTAATGAAGAGACTTGAGCTTTTTCAGTGCTTGATGTAGGTGACATGACATACACGTATCAGTCAAAGATGACTCATTTGACTTGAAAGAAAATGGCCTGTCACTTGGAAAGAAACAGTCACAGAACTCCTTAATATTCCTTGATCTTTGTTTTGAAGTTTTGCTTTGATGTATATTCAGGCCTGTGAGAAATGTTGCCAGCTAATGCTTGTACTAGCTTTTCCTGTAATTTGTATTGCAAATTGAATCATACACTTACTCAGATGGGGAGGGAGATCCTCTTATCCAACCCCTTGCTCACAGCAGTTCCAGTGAGATCTGACTCTGTAGGTCTAGCCCACATCAAATTTCAAATATTTTAAGGATTAAAATTCTTTATTTCTCCACGATTTGACCATTCTCATGTCATATTTTTTTCCGTTATACCTTTTCAGATTTTCTTGTCTCATATTTTATATCTGCAGTCCCTTGACTTAGCTCTGTGAACATCTGAAAGCTAGGGAGCTCGACACTTGCTTGAATTCAACAAAGGGAAACAGGAAGTTCTAGAATCATAGAATCCTTTAGGATAGAAGTGACATGTAAGGTCATTTAATCGTGTCCGTCAGTGCCATATATACAATCTTCAGCTGAACTGCTTCACATACCTTCTGTAGATGAACTCCACCTCCTCTTTAATAACTTGAATGCCTTTCTTTTACTGTAAGGTTAGCTTAGAGTAGCTTACACATTCATGTTTGTGCAATAAGTCAGGTTTCATCGGTTAAAGATATCTCTTGCTCCAAGAAAGAAGATAGCAAGCATTAATAAGAGAAGCTAAAACTCTGGTGAGAGCGTCCTTATGAAGAAAACTGTGGCTCATCATTATCATCATGTGAGTAATAGACAAAAGATAGCCAGCTTAAGATGAATAAAACTTACGTCAAAAATAATTAACATTTCAGAGGGATAGAATGAGAACCTTTCCTATGAGGAAAGATTAATAGAGTTGGAGTTCTTCATGCTGTAGAAGAGAACTCTGCAGAAAGATGTAATTTCAGCTTTTCAGTACTAAAGGGTTCTTATAACAAAGATGGAGACCCTGTAGTGGTAAGACCAGGTATAATGGTCATGAAGTTCGAGAGGGTTGATTTAGATTGAACTCAAGGAAGACATTTTTTACACAAATGGTGGTGAGGCACTGGAATATATTGTCCAGAGAAATTGTGGGTGCCCTATCCCTGGAAGTGTTCCAAGTGAATGGGACTTTGATCAACATTGTCCAGTGAAGAGCACCCCACTCTGTGACAGGGCCTGGTGTACTAGGTGATTATTAAAGGTCCCTTCCAGCCCAAACCATTCTATGATTTTTTTTGTTGTTGTTTGCAGTGTTCTTTCTATTGAAGACACCTGGTAATGATAAAAGCCTCTGGTTTAGATTGAAAGCTGGAATCCTTCTTTTTGGCACAGGGTGTAAAACACCACCTGAGTATTACTCTGTCCAGAAGAGAACCTTAAGATCTGCATTTATTTGCTATCATCAAAAGAAAAAGTGACGTGTAATCATAACAGTAAAAAGTACATTTTTTTTCACATTTGAAGTTGTTTCTAAGTTACTCAGTGGAAAAAAATGGAAACCATCCTGAAGGACATGGACTGTCTTTTTTTACTTTTACAGAATACAAATATGTACATTTTTTGTGTTTATAATTGAAATCTTAAGCTTAGTATTGACATAGCAGTCAGTCACTGGAATAGTTCAATGAGAAGACAGTTTTCATTCACTACACAGCCGCTGTGGGATTTTGTTTCAGTTCGTAATTGGTGTGTGAATAGAGAGAGGTTCTATTTTCTGCTTTGTTTTGACTGGAATATTAGCTGGTCCTTGGATTTTTTTTCCTCTTTTTAGGCATGCTGTGTACTTTTTCTGTAAAGTGACTGTTTCTGAGGTGAAAAAGTTACCTATATTAGTCATAAAAGACCTCCCATGTGGTAAGAAAATGATGAAAGATAAAGTACAGCCTTGACTGTATTGCTCATCACTTCATCTTTCTGCTTAATAAAAAACAAACAGAATAGAAGAGCAAAGATGCCATAGGAAATTAGAGGTAGAGTACTGGTGGAATTCGTTGCCAAATATGCCAAACCTTTAGCTTTTTTCTAATTCCCTGTGATTGATACTAGATCCTTTTGTGCATTACCTGCCAGGTGGAATGAAGTCTGGCATACAAAATGGGGTCGTTTGATATTAATGCAGCTTCAGAGAAATTAGATTTTCTGTAATGGTTTAGCAGCACTGGGGATAAATACAAAGGGTTATAAGCAGTGTAATGATCTTTGAATCTGCAGCTTCATCCTATCCTGTTTCCCAGGAGGCTAATGTAATTTCACAGCAAAAGGTACCAAGACACATCACTTATCTTTCTCCTCCATGCATATACTATCAACTCTGATGTAATGCATTAACATTATAATAAAAAGAATTTGTCAAACTGGAAATAGATAGAAGCATGTATTTGGAGGCAGAAAGGAAGGAAGAGAAGGAGAAATACAGTCATGTTGATGCAGAGATTTTTACAAATTCTGACATGCTATTAATTTATTAAAATTTCTCCTTTGAAGTATAAATAAAAAGCACATATTCTGTCATTGATGCTATCGTACTGATTTTGCTAGCCTTTTATTTATGCAGTACTAATGTGAAAACTTTTATGTAAAGTAATTGTGGAATTCGGAGTTAATCAAGGTATTTCAATAGAAAATGTAAAATGAAAAAGTCCCAATGGTTTTAAAAGCTGTGAATATATTACAGCACTGGTATGAATTAATTGAAATGTAAATTTTCACGATGACAGAAATAAGTTCAAAGTCTCAGCAGTTCTCATCCTCTTTATTCTACCAACTTTACTGGCCATATTTAGGTTTTTTAAAGGAAATCTGTAGAGGTTCTAACTAGCTAAATATTATAATTAACAATTTTTTTCTCATTATTTTGTATTTTCAGGTAACATGCATTTGGAACAGGAATGAATACAGGTCAGGCAAAAAAATCTTTAATATCCCATCTAGGCAGTTTTTATGTAATTGAAAGTCTGATATCAATATGCCTATTTTCTCAATATAATACCTAAATAATACCTATTTTCTCAATAATGTATCTGATCCAGAGTCTGTTTATTTGGTTTCACAGTTATTGACTGTTGTTCATATTCAGTGTTTCTTTCACTTGCTAGCCACTTTGATTGCCAACAAAAGCAAGTCCCTTACTTTTTGGCCCTAATGATAGAAATCACAGCTCAAGATCTTACTATTCTTTTTTTTTTTCTTGTGATTGTTTATAGATTTCTGGTTTTAATTGTGTTCTGTATTATGTAAAATTCCAGTGATCACTGCCTGCAAGAAACCTAGAAAGTACTGCTTATTCTGAAGTTGCAAACATCACAAAAATCCTATGGGATTTTTTTGGCATAAACTTTGTCTTAAATTGATGATTTCTTAGGGAGCTATCAGAGGTAAATTCTAGGATATTTCCTTGAATTTGGGCTGTGTGAGTTCTGCCCACCCATATCAAAATTTGTTCTCTACTGAACTAATTTTGAGAAAGCGCCAAGAATCTGTATCTTCTTAGAGACCTTTAGAAATATTCAGTAAAAGAAGTCTTTAAAATTGAGAAACAATTTTCTTGGAAAAATATAATGGAATGATTTCCATTTTGCTTCTCAGGTATATTTTTAATTTCATTTTAATGTGAAGGCACAAAAAGAATATAGATAAACCAGTTTGCATTAATATAAATTATAAAATTTAAATTTATAAATTTAAAAAGGAATATATAAATTTATAAATTTAAAAAGGAAATATTAAATTTGGTTTTGCATAATGGAAACAGGAGCATTTTTGTCACACGTTGATACTAGCCACTTTATGGCCCCTGTATATTCCAAGTTATTTTCCTGCTGGTAAAATGGAAGTTCTGCCATAAGTATTTTTCTTTCATTTATGGAATTACAGATACTGAAGTATAATTTAACTGTGATAAATTATTATTATTATTGTTATCGCAGAGGTTCTTTGGAAGCTAAAGAAACACTAGTGTTCTATGTCAGTATTTAAAATAAACAGGAAACTTTAAGTCTACTTTAATGTATGTAAAATACAGTCATTACTTATAGATTGTGACATTTTAAGTGAGATGTTGTTTTCAGAATAAGAAATGTTTATAATCCATTATTTGTAGGATATGAGGTCCATGAGAAACTGCAGCAGTTTCTGTTGTGTTTGGTCAGGCTCCCTAGATCTTGGAAATCACTAGAAACTACTCCAGATATATTTCTAAGTAGTTGAAAGCAATAACTGTACCTAGATCTACATAAACTTTGCATAAACATAAAGCTTTAACTTTGAAATTTTCCAGTTAGAATGATTAATGAATTGCAAAAATGCCTTCAGGGAAAAGATGTCCTACATTAGAGGAGAGAGAGCCAGACAAGATGTCTGTTTAGCTTAAAGCACTACCTGTCTCCAAAGACAAGACACTTACTTTTCAACTAATATTCTACATGTCAAAACCATTGAAGTCTAGTAACTAACTGTAGCTAAATGAGGCTGTCAAATGATTTTTTAAAATTGTATTTTAAATAAAATTACATCTAATTTTGTGCGCATAAATCTGTGAAACTGCAACTTTTTGAAGCAATAATGGATTCTAATTTCTGAAAATTTATTATAAGGATCTTTTTTATCAGTCCATGAATATTTTTAATTTTCTCTGGTTCATTTTCATACAGGTACAGTTCTGTAAATAATAGAAAACCAGTAATAAATAATAATCCTCTACTAGTAATTGGTTTCCATTTACCATACAACTTTTTTGTTGTATTTCTAGATTGTTTCTACTTATTTGTAGAAACATTAATTGTATTTACTTATTCTTGTAATTACACAAATAACTTTGTGTTTTATTTAGAAATTATTTGGATTAACATATTTGTTTAGCACTTATTGCAGAATTACTGAGGCCAATTGCATTACTCTGAGGCCCAGTGGATTGCTTGGAAAAGTGCCAATATAAATAAACATCTTTTAAGTAAAATTTTTGGAATTTAATGAGATGAACTATCCTACTTTAATATTCTGGTCTGAATTCCTTAATGTCTTTCACAAGCTTCAGTTTCAAGACAATGAATTTTAGAAATGTTACAGTTATTTTAATTAATAAAACATAATGTTGTTCCTGAGAGAATAGTTTGTCTCTTAGGTATGCTTCTGAAATACCAACTAGTCAT
This sequence comes from Onychostruthus taczanowskii, assembly GCF_017590055.1. Lineage (NCBI taxonomy): Eukaryota > Metazoa > Chordata > Aves > Passeriformes > Passeridae > Onychostruthus > Onychostruthus taczanowskii. The sequence goes on from NW_024499239.1 coordinate 2,213,109, forward strand.
ATGTGGCTTTAACATTAAGCAGAGCATTCAGTTAGCTGTGGAAGCTGTCTGAATGTTTAGTTCATGAACTGGTAGATGTTAACTTTTTTTTTTGTTTTAAAGTACAGCTTTTACTTTAAATTCATATCCTAATAGATGTATCTGCAAAAAATCCCAGTTTTAAAATAAAGATACTCATTACACAAGCCGTATATTAGGTTTTTGTTTTAAGAAAAGTTTGCTCCTAGCAAATATTTTCATATTTGGTGGTTTTGAAAGCTTTTAAACATTTTTTTTCTGCTAACATCAAAGAATATTTTTGTACTGTTTGTTAGGTGGATTATACCTTTAATTTGTGCAAAATAATAAGTGCAAAACATTTAAGAACACCTTTGTAGATATTATTATCCAAAGTGCTGTTGTGAAAGACTGTAGTACCTAATTTTGTGGGTACACTACAAAGATAAATTATTCTTAGTCTACAAATGACTGAGTGAATTAGAATTATTTCATCAAAAACAATTTCAAACCTGACCATGTAAATTACTTTAATTAATATTATAACTCAGAGATGCAATGGTCATTATTTTAATGCAAACAATAATTATCTAGACAATATTTCCTTTACAGGATTGTTTAGTATATTATTATAATAGAAGAATCATGGAGGTTTGAAAAAAATCTGTAAGATCATCAAGTCCAACTTTCAACCTAGCACCACCACCATGCTCATCACTAAACCTCATCCTCAAGTGTTATATCCACATTATTTTAACACTACCAAGGGATGGTGACTCTACCACTTCCCAGGGCAGTCCGGTCCAATGCTTTTAAACCCTTTCCAATTTTCTTTTTCCTAATATCTAATCTAAATCTCCCCTGGAAGAACTTGAGTCTGTTTACTTTCATCCTGCCACTTGTCACCTGGGAGAAGAGACTGACACCCTCTCACTCCAGCCTCCTTTTAGGTAGCTGTAGAGAGAGATAAAGTCCCTCCTGATCTTCCTTTTCTCCAGTCTAAGCAACCACAGCTGATAAACAAACCTCAGCTACTCCTTGTAAGATGTAAGGCAGAAGATTTGGTATCAATCATACTCTTTTTTCACTGGACAGTGATGGTTTTCATTGTGCAGGGATGATGTACAAGCACTGTTTTTAAGTTAGAGTTTTCAATTTTTCATTTTAGCTACCTGGAACATTTTAAAGGTTGTGGGTTTATTAATGGTCATGTAAACTTATTGATAGCTGGGAAAACAACATCATCACTGTACGGAGCCTTTTACTGGTGTTTTGCAAATAAAAAAGATGACCTTAATTATATTTGAGGGCTGAATACTAAACTAGTTTTTCTGACATGGTTAGACTGGTTCTTTGGGTACAAAATGCTGAGCAAGAATTTCTGTGTGAACTGTCATAATATTCAGAGAGGGAGCTGTTGGTGCTTTTTTCCTTCTTGTAGTTGAAACCAAATATGCAACTGCAAAATTAACAAAAGAAATTATTTTGTTCTTAAAATTTCAGCACTTAGGAATTACCATGCTTCCTTTAACTACCAGTTATAATGTCACATCTCTGCCTGTGAAAGCAATGACTTAACACTGCTGCTTTGAAATGTTTCCTTTTGGGACTATGGAATCCTTAGAGCTTTCTACAGACTGTTAAATTATAGTGTTGCTCTGAAGATGTGTTGCATCATTACACAGAATATAAAATGTGTATCTGGTCCATGCTCTCTAGAGTAGCTGCCTCTCTGGTTTGACATATTGTAGTCTTTTCTGTCACTGATGAGTGGCAGTTATGCAGGAACTCCTTTTCATAGACATTGTAAAATAAAATGTCTGTCTTTAAATTTATAGAGGCAAAAAAATAGCAGGGACAAGGGGAGTAATGTAAAGTCATGTAACAAAGAGACAATTGCAAAAGTGTGAAGATTTTTTTCTTCTGTAAATTTTCTTCTAAAGGAAGGATGCTAGCAAATGCTGTAAGGATAAGCTTTCCTTTAGACTGGAATTCTTTCCTTTTGAGAGAGACTTTGAAACTACATTGATTAGGAGATCAATTGGTAATTGATTAACAAGTACTGAGTACACTTAGATTCTGTTTGGGTTTAATTGTCCATTTTTTGTTTAATTTTTTTTTTTTTAGTTTTTTTATGGTGGTCAAAGGATGATTGTGGAATTAATGGCAATGAGGTTGGTTGAAATATCAACTGGTTTTAGTAATCTCTGAGCATAAATAGTGGGGGACCAAATTGCTGGGGTTTGCATGTTACAGTTCTTTTTTTTCTCAATTTCTTCAAGGGCTTTATTTGCTCTTTTAGGCTTCCACAGGTAAACCTAAAGTCTTTTATATTGCTTTGAAATGACTGTGTTACAATTTAGAAATCTAATTTTGTGATTAAATCATTGAGGAAGCAAAATATAGACCCCAGATGAAGAAATGTAAGTACTTCTGGGGGTTTGGGAAGATGTTGTTTATTTCTCCATTTCCATTGTATGCTTTTTTCATGTTTGTTTGACTGCTATATTTTTATCAAAATCACTATTAATCTTAGGATAATTTAATTAGGCTTTTTTTTTTAGTAGTGACTGGTATCCTGAGAGGGTTGATAATTATGGATTAGAATTTGTATGCTCTTTAAAAATGCTGCATTAAAAAAGGACCAGTGGGGATTTTGAACAAGCTGTCACTTAGGCAGATGGATCCACTAAGTAAGAAAATAACACAAGTTAAGTGAAGAAAAAAGGTAATCATAATGTTTCTGAACTCTTGGAGTTTTGTGGGTTTTGTTTTGCTTGTGAGCATTTCTTGATGGTTTTTTTTTCCTCCTCCTACTTTTCTTAATCATATGTTAACTGCTGAGCCAATTCTGAAATAATCTGTGTAAATACAAGAGGGACTCTTATAAGGAAACAGTGGTGACTCTACAGAAAACTAACACAGCTGTGGTGTAGAATTTTTTTCACTGTGTATCAAAAAAAACAAGTATAAAATTTCTTGGATCTGCTGACTTCTAACTCCTATCCTTTAATTAAGATTTTTATTTGTCTTGAAACTACAAAAATATAATTATTTATCAATGTTATGGTCTCTGCCAGTCTTTTTAAACCTAGTCTGCTTGAGCTTTTCCTCTAGTCAATGAAAACCAGGTCCTTTATAGTGTTAAAGGTAAACACCTATTCGGAATTGCCTGTTATTTGTGATCCACCAGTGGATGGTAAAGATGGGGATAAGCAGCCACAGCACCCCACTGCAACAAAACCCTCTTCAACTCTTCCTGTTCTATTCACACCTAAAAGAAAAAGTGCTATTTCTGGAAAATTAAAATGGTCCTTTTTTGGGCTAAAATATAGTATATGAGGAACATGATGGAGTGGAGAAAATCTGTTGACAACATCTGACTGCAGAAAATAATGAAGTGAAATTTCTGCTAAGCAAAGTAGTTTTCAAGATACTCAGTATAGGTGTGCTGATCCTCCTCAATGTGTTCAGTGGTCTGGAGTCTTTTGTCACAAAGGTAATTGAGGAACTTGCCTATTTGTATTGTAACAAAGCAGTGACACGTTGAATATATTTAAATAGCTTTTCCAGTGCGGGAGGCTCCCTCATAGGGGAGAGACTTCTGATGAGGATACTAAAAGGAAGATAGGCTTAGTTATGTGTAAAAGAGTATCAGAAGGGAGTAGTCTTTCCAAGGAGGAAAAAAGTCAATTTAGGCTTATAAAAATTTACCAAGAGTTGACTGTGCTAATCATTCAGTGGACATTCTCAGCTGAGGTATGACACAAATGGCCCTGAGTAGTAGTAGGGATAATGATTAGTGGTAAGAAAGTGGTTGGATTGAGAAATGAGTGATACCTCCTCAGAAAAGAGAGATAATAACTGAAATTTGTCACAAACTGAAATCTGTTTTTAAATTCTCTCTGGCTGAATGGTTAATAAGCCATCAATAATGGTTGTTGGATTTATGGACTGTTGTCCATAAAGAGGTGAATTCCAGGAAGAGACTATAGACTCTCAGGCAGCACTACATTTACTGTTTTTGGAACATCTGAGAGGCAAAAGGATTGTGGATTGTAAGGACTTTAGGGTAAGAAGAGTAAGAACTGTGAAATTAGAAAATGAACAGGAAGAGGAAAAAAAGATAAATTTTTTATCGTCTCCCCTTTATTCTACTGTGCAATAAAAGACTTTATGTTCTTCTGTTTTGTTACTACTACAATAAATAGTAACTGCAGTCATTAAGAGATCTGTTACTTTTCTAGGAGCTCTAGGATCTTTTAAGTGACTCTTGGTGGTTTGCGCTTTTGATATCAGATGGAGTTTTTATTCTAAACTTGAACTTCATTTCCTTGCCTTGTTCTTCTTTTTGGAGGTATTCACTTTGTCAAAAATGCTCACTGTCTTCTGATTGTTTTCTTACTGCAAGCAAGGCTTTTAATTTATTTCCATATTTCTTGTATATAATATTATACTGAACCACTTAGAAGTACTGCAAAAAGATCTGTTGACTTAATTTTCCAGTCTCTCTAGGAATTCAACTTAAATGATACTTTCTTGAGCCTATAAGACTTTTTTTTTTCTCCAATTAAAATTACAATCCTTTTGTCTCAGTATTTTTTTCTTTCTTTTGATCTTTTTGTTATACATTTTAATAATATATAAGTAAAATGGATGGTAAGATAATGTAAATATTGAAACTTTCTTTTAGATCTTTATGTTAAATTGAGAGCTCACATGTGAAATACGTTTTGAATGTACTTTGATACTGTAGTAGTCATAGACAATAGAATAAATTCTGGACTTAAACCCAGCACTCTTAGAGATTTCATTAGGTCTAATTATAACTAATTTATTTAAATTCCCCGTGAGAATAACTTAATAGTCTAAAATGCATTCTATTGTACTTACTTAATTACTTTTTAGTAAAAATAAGCAACTGAAGGCCTACAAAGACTACCAAACAAAGACATCAGTGACTGAGACTTTCTAAAATCATTAGTTGAAATCTTGACTTTTGCACTTATGAGTTTGTTGGTTTAGCATATTTTAGAGCTGTATGTGTGCTATTTCCCCTCAGAAAATGAGCTGATACACCAGTCTAAGTTGTCTGTGTTTAGCAAAGCCATGCTGGTGGTATTTCTGGAAGGAGATTCTACAAAGTTTTATTCATTGTCAACTTAGCAAAGTCAATGAAGCCGCTGAACTTGGAACATGCAAAAGTTACTACTGCTGCAACAGCCACACCCATCAATATGACTTTTCTGGTGAAAATTGAGAAGACATTTTTTTCTCCACGACATTATTTTGCTAGAGAAAGATTAATAGGTCTGTTAGTGTAACAGTTCTTGGTCATAATGAGGATTTGTGTCATATTTGTCTAATACCCTCTGCTCACCACACTCCCTCACAACCCCCACCAAAAAAAATAAAGGAATTGTAGTGACTTTTCATGCAGTGAAAAGTACCTTTCTTGAGAGTTTTGAATATATTACTCAAAAGGTGTTACAACCTTTCCACACTGAAAAGGATAGTTATTTTCATGTGGTCTTTAGTTGCAACTGTGTTGAAGAAAACTGCATTAAAGTTGTGTGGGGCTTTATTGCTTTAATTTTTTTTGAAGAAATGGCTAGAACTGTTATTCTTCCTAATTCTCTATAGTTGCCACATGAATGAGTCTAAGAAATGTTTTCCAAGAAAAATAGAATAAAATAGTGTCTGTAGTCCAATGCACAGTTCTTGCTTGAAAAGTCTCTTTTCACAATAAAGCTCAATACCAGTAAAAATCTGTTCAGAATTTTAGGTATAGCAAGACTTTCTCAGCTGCACTTAGCCAAAAGCAAGAGTATCAGCCTACAAAATGTTAATTCTATGAGCACTGTCTTGGTTTTTCCTTTTGTTCCAATGACCTGCAATTCTAACAACAAATATTTTTTTGTAAAGTCTCTGGGCAGTATTCCTAAGACCACACCTCTGTTTCTACTTTCTTTTTACAAAAATGAGGATTAAAAACTTCTCAAAAATATTCCAAAGAAAGATGCAAATATGACCAAGATTTATAAGAAGCAAAAAAGAAAAGGGATGAAGTGCCCCATGTTTCACACTCAGGAGGATGCTTTGCTTACCTAAGGTATGGAAAGTTGGCACCCAGTATTTAAAGGAAATTGTTTGAAAAAATGGAAAATTCAAACTGGCAAATTTGGAGTGAAACTGCATGATAATGCAGCTAAAATTACAATAGGGCTTCTTTGCTGAAAAGATTGAATCGATGGTAAGAACTAGGACTGTAATTCATGCTGTGCATTCAAATTTAAGACCTATTTTATTAAGTATAGTACAGTTGTGTGGGTGAGAAAAGGAAGACAGGAATTGCATCTAAATAACTATGGTCAGATTCTATAAAATTCTGCCAATCTTTCTCTGAACAGGCAATAGCATTTTCAGCTAATGAAATAGGAAGCATGTTAATTAAGTTCACTTTACGCTTCTTTTAAAAAAATATGGAAATTGTCCTTTATCTATAGCAATAGAACAAAATGATTTTTTTTTTTACATGTCAAATATAGCTGGAGCCAGGTACTTTAAAAATGGCTGCAATATTCAGCAGTAGATTGTCAGACTGACTTCTCTTTCTGGGTTTTTTTGCTTCATACTATCTGCAGGTAATAAAGCAGACAGTGAGTTATCTAGTTTTAGTACTCTTTCATTGCAAAAAAATAGATGTCTCCTTGGCATGTTTGATAGTAGTGTTCCCTGAAATATTTAAACAAAAAGGTCAAAACTATACACTTGAATCTTGTGGCATTTTAATATTCTTTTTTTTTTGTTGTTGTTTTTTTTTTTTTTTTGTCATCATGTGTTGCCATGCATTCATTTGTATAAATTAGGGAGGGTGTTAGAAATGAGTAACCACAAAGCCAAGAGGTGTCTTGTCATCTTTAAAATGTGCTTTAAGCTTTTCAGGTCAAAGGGTGTGCTCTTCTCTCTAATTTTAATGATTATACACCATAAATAAAAGAAATAGATAACATGTTTCCAGGATTTCTGCAGTTCCCTTTCCTTCTCCACTTTGTTCAGCTGATAATGGTGTGTGTGTTTCCTGCTGCTAAAGCTGTTGAGTTTGTCTCTATTATTGTCCATGTGTGTGATTTTTGAATTCCTAATGAGAAGAAAGGCCAGCTGAGGTTTGATTACAGGAAAATTTCTTGGAATATTTGGATCCTGCTTTAGAACTGAAGGAACCACACCTATCTTGGGTGAATACTTGAGCCCTAGATCTCCTAGAATAAAGACTTCAGTCTTGTTTTGATTTTGCATATCACAGGACAAGGTTCTTAACTCTTGAGGAGTGATTTAAAAAACAGTTCCAGGACAGAGCAAGGGCCTTTCCAGCAGGCTATCAAGGTACAATATTTAAGGTAGGTGGAACATCACTTTAATATTTTTTATCAGTTAAGAATATGTTTCTTATCAGGAGCAAAGCATATTTTGTCTTTAAAAGCTAAATAAAAGCATTTCAGTGTATTTGCCCATAACACAAGTGTTTGGTGACCTACCAGCATAAGATGTAGCCATCCTATGTGCTCTTTAGGTAGTTCTGCTAATAAATAAAGGCTTGCATAAGAGCACATTGCACTGTGTTCTTATGTATATTGTAAGAATGATAGGGAAGACTGATCTCTGGTACTTTGTAATACTCTGAATGTGTCCCCTATTGGTACAATTTCTGAACACATTCCATAGTAATATCTCTGTGCCTAAGAGAGCAGGTGAGTTTATTGACCCACTGTGGCTGTTCTGTAGGACTATACCAGGCAAAGAGAGGCAGATAACCTGAAGAAGTTTCAGGTGTCATTGCAGGGATTCTGGGGAGAAAAGAAATGGTAGTAAAAGATCAACTCTCCTCTTAGATGTAACAAATGCCCTGTATGAATAGAAGTCCTAAGAGCATCTCCTCTTTGGGAGGTGTAGGACTGGTGTTGGTTGGTTTATTTTCTTTGTCAGATGTTAGCACTTCCGCTAGTTCAGGTGTCATGTTTTATTACTTGTAATGCTGTCTTCTCTGTGGTCTCTTTTCATTGACATGAGATCTAACAGTAAAGCAATTGACACTTTTGTGCTTTTCCAACTTGTGTATCACTGGCTGGTTGTAGATGTTCTTTTTGAGTGACAGACATACTTTCTTCGTATTTCCTGCTTCTGCTGTCATTCCTCTTTGTACTGTTTTCAGTTGCAGAGAAGCAGAGCATCATTTTCATGAAGTAATAGCACTTTCCTACATCTCAGATTGATTTTTGTCCGTGTTGGCACGTGTCTGAAAGTTCCCAGCATCATCAATGCCAGTTTTTAACATCACAGGCATACTTTTTCACTTTCATCTTGAAGAAAATATCAATAGGTGAAACCAAGTTCTTCATTGATGCTATTCCATAATGTGAATTGCTAAATACAACTCTGATCATTGCTCTGTCAAGTTACATTTTTTGTTCAAAACAATTCTTCAGTGTGAGCTCAGCTATGGCTAAGTGACTAGTTAAAACACCTGCAGTAACATGAATGCCTGTATCCAATAATGAGTGAGTCTAGCTAATTTGTGTTATGACTTCTTAGGGATAGATTACTGATTACCATGGAGCAGCTAACCCTTGAAGGACATTCTTTCCCATGCGGTCAGCATTTTTACATAGTTGTAATTTCGTGCTTTATGGAAAAATATCTTGGTATACTACTGGTCTGTCACATGAGTATTTTGAAAGATTATGAACCAAGCATTATTCTGTTTTAGACAAAATCAACCTGAACTGTAATGTGACTGAGATCACTTTTAGAGCAAACTTTTTCTATCTATTAAACTAGAGTTACAGTGACCAGAAAGATAGTTTGCAGACTTTAATTCCATGCCTTAATGGAATTCAGGTAGTCCTCACCATTCTACAGCACGTGGGTGGTGTTCAAAGAGAACGGGACACCGGGATTTATGGTGATGAAGGCATAAAATTGGGATATTTTCTGCCAGACTGCCTCTCCAGGACCCACTGCATTTTGGGGCTGATAGGATACAAGGAAACAATGATTTTAGGTTCTAGTCATCCAGGATTGTTTATGCCATTTAGGTCAAATATTTTCAGATCAAATAAGTCAGCAGCATAGATTTCAATCTGTGATGTAGACGAAGAAAAGATAGCTATGATGATGGTGTTTGTTTTGAGGTTGCTTTTTTTTTTTTTTTTTTTTTTTTTTTTTAGTTTGGTTTCATTGTGACCAGTTAGCAAATTTCCAGTAACCTTTTATCTGTGTGGCCATTCTGACTTGTTTATTGCTTCATTTTTGAAATGCAAGAGTTGGGGTTATTCAGCCTGGAGAAGGTTCCAGGGAGACCTTACCAAAGCCTTCTAGTGCTTACAGGTGACAAGGCTTTGTAGTCTTGAAGAACTTTTTGTGAGGGTATGCAATAATAGGACTGTGAGGAATGGCTTTCAACTGAGAGAAGGTTTTTAGATTACATAGTAGGAATAGATTTTTTACTACAAGGCTGGTAAGTCACTGGAACAGCTGCCCAGAGAATAATGGGGATGCCACATCCCTCAAAGTGTTCAAGACCAGGTTGGATTGGGCATCCTGGTCAACGGAAGGAGGCCCTGTCTGTTGAGAGGGATTTGAACTAGTTGATTTTTAAGATCCCTTTTAAAACAAATAATTCCACAATTCTGTGACTTCAGTAGCAAATTCATTATTTAAGACCTATATTGTCAAGTAGATTGTGACATTTGTTTCCTTGTAGTCAGTTGCAAATATTCTCTTAATAGAGATTTTTATTTAATTAAATAAGTGGGATTTTGACATAATCTGAGAGAATCCTAAGTTTCTGATTACTATCAGAGGAAATTCAGACTTGACATTAGGAAGCATTTCCTTACCAAGAGGTAAGGCAAGTATTTTAACAGGCTTCCTAAAAAGCGTTGGTACCCCAGTCCTGACAGCGTTATAGAGGCATTTGGACAATTCCCTCAATAACAACTTAAACTTTTTCTGTTTGCTGAAGCAGGCAAGCAGCTGAACCAGATATCATTAGAGGTCTGTTCCAGCTGAAATATTCTATTTATGCAGTGCTTGGGGGATTCTCACTTTCAGCTAGATTTTTAGATCTAGCCTTTATTTTTTTTTTCTATATCAGCCACTTTTTCTTTCAGCTTTTTTTGCTCAAAAAATTCACCACAAGATATATTCATGAATCACCTCTGTATATGGTAGCAGTATCAGGAGCAGAAATATTGACTTAGCACCACTGGTTTAGCCTTTCTTTTTCTTTACATTTTTTTCCTTTTTTCTTTTTCTTTTCCCATAAAAGCCTTTAAAGAGACTTATGATCTTACTGAAGTAATTTATCCTATGTGCTTAGTCTTGTCATGATCCTTTTGATTCTATCCTTAGAAGTTTCTTTCAAATGCATTCTTATGTTGTTATTATTCATTCCTAGTTGGTCTGCATATTCTGAACAAAAACACTTGGACAGAACACCCAGCCTTGTAAAGTGTGATGCAAGGCATGAATTTATAGCAAGAGAAACAAAAGAGAAGAAAAAAACCCACAGCTTTTAATTTATCTCACATGGTACAGTAAGTGTGTCAAAGAAAAATGAAGTTTTGTTTTCCTTTTTGTCAAATAAATTCCTTGAGAGAACCCAGGGACTCAATTTGAATGAGGTTTGTTTACAGCTTAGCACAATAGTAATTTTGAAGGAAACTTTGTATCGATAGGTATTTATGAGAGAAAAAGATTGGTTTGGCACTTAATAGGTCACTATCTTAAAAAGATGGGAAGAAAGAAGTGGGAGTTACTACAAGAGAGGTAAGGTATCTTATTTTTTTTACTGTCAAGAGATACTAATGAGCCAGCAGCTGAGGTACCCTCCTGTCATGTTTGGGGTTTTGTTGAGGTTTCTTATTATGCTTTGGAGAGATTTCTATCTGTGCAACAGATTTCCTGCACCTGCAAAAAGAAAATAGAATGTGCTAAGAAAGCTGTCAGCACTTCTGTCTGCAATGGGTTTCATGCTAAATTGTAATTTCTTTTAGTATTTGTAATGGAACTGTGGACCATTAATGTGCTTGGAAGGGAGCTCTAAAGGTCAAATTTCATCCTCTGTTCTGATCAGTTACAAGTCCAGTGGAGTTCTGGAGTGTTTCCTCCTTTAGATGAAATTTGGTCCAAAGTATGACGGAAGATGATTTTGAATGTCATATAACCAATAGCTGAGACTCAATCTTTTCTGATTAAAACAGAAAAACATAGGTTTGATTTTCATCAAAGCCTACTACAATGTATTTCACTCTAGATCAATTCAGACCAGCAAGAATGCCAAATAACATGAAAGCCACAAAATATCTGTCAAGTAAAGTGACAAAGAAAAGCAGAGAACCTGTTTTTCAAAAGGTGAGTTTATTGGCTGTGGACATGGTATCTGAATAAAAGCATAGAAATGCTTATATGGGAGCACATTTCCCCAGGATTCTGTCTTAAGTCATGCTGTATGCTTGAACAGCGAAACTTTTTGAGCCTGTTTGTCTTGCATTTACTTCAGCCTACCCTTTTCTTCTGACTAAACTTTCCAAGTGCTGTGACAATAGAATAGGTAACAGTGTTCAAGTAATATTTGGAATTCTTAAAATAAATTTCAGTTTTCCCAGATCAAAGTTGTGCCTAAATACTTTGATAAACCACATTATTTTACCTAATGTTAAGTTGAAAGGCAAAGAAACAAAGGGTAAAATTTAAATTGAGTAGAGATCCATAAAGAAAGCCGAAGGGTGCTCAGTCTTGGGAATATGTAGTTGTACATAGATTGATGAGAACTCACACAGTTATAATGATTAGGAGGCAGGAAAGTCTAACACAAGAGCAGACATCATTGCTGTATTCAGTCAAAGGGTATCAAGCTCCAAATGTAAGTCAGTGTGCCTCAATTATTTAGTGAGGTCAAAATGAGTGTTTCTAGCACTCCTTAGCTTTCCTGTCAGATGTTGTTTCTAGGTTTTTCCAGATTAACTTTTGTTACTTTAAGCATTGTAAATGGAACATTTCTTATTTACTATGATCTAAAATATCTAAACAATATTGCTTTATCCATACATGTGTCTGCATTTTCAGTGTACATTTGACTTCAGAAGACATTGCTGTCTTATAGTGAATATTTTGTGTGTCATTTGCATAGAAATTTTTATGGGTCCTGTTTAATACACACTACAGGAGAAAATACGTGCAGTTAACCAAAATAAATTTGGATTTATTGTCCTTTTTTTTTTAATATATAAATGGATGTTAATTGGTCATTAGACTTCTGTCCTTTAAAATGCCATGTTAGATGTTGCAGAAAAAATACAGGCTATGGAACTGCCTGTACTTGCTTCTTCATTTTAGGTGACAGGTCCAGGTTATTGTAGAAGCATGTTTCTGGTATTTAGCATATAAGCCCTGAATTTACAAGTAGTAATATATATATGTATATATGTGTGTGTGTGTATATATATACCCGTGTGTGTATATATACAAATGTATGTATGGCTGGGGATATAGGGAATGAATTATCCTTAAATGCAAAGGTTGGAAGCCATCCTGATTATCATAATGAGTACGAGCAAATAAAAGCAGTGATGAAAAATAAATCACATTTCCAAAGAGGCATATTGGTGATATGTGCATTTTACCCTGCAAATCCAAAGCAGGCTTTTTTTTGCATCCTCATTATTTAAGGTGTGAATAGCATATATTCACATTTCTTGGGTTGAGAGCAGTGCTATGCAGCCTGTTATCAAGCAGTATTCTTTTTGCCCTAAATTGCTATTCCCAGTCCCTTCAATGAGCTGAGAACCTTTTTATTATTGATAAAGCAATCTTTTTGTGTATCTTGGAAGTACCCAGCTTTGCTATTTAATTATCTTCTAATTAAAATACCAATTAAAAGAGTTTATTTGATTATGCAGAGACAGTTAGTAAAAAGTGTATGTTGTAGATTAAAAAAGTGGGTCAGATGTGAGTAGCATTTAACCTTTTTTTTTTTAAGTAACAAGTCAAAAGGAAGGGCTCTGAAGTGTAGCATAACTTCAATAATGGCAGCCCAAATATGTACCAAACTTACAATGCAATCAATATTTTCAGGCTTACCTTTGAGATTGCTTCAGGAATAGGAAAATTTAATTAGCAGGCCCAGGTTCTACACAATTCTGGTGATGGACTCTCACTGGAGAATACAGCTTTATTTTTAATCACAATGTATATAAACACATTTCCAGGTTGTTTGTATCCCTACCTCCCCATTCCTTCTCTTGCAACTGAATGTCCAGCAGGACCTTGGATACCAGAATAAATGTTTTGTGGTATTTTTTTTTTTGTTTGAGTTTGGTTTTGGTTTTTGGTGGTTTTTTTTTTGTTTTTTTTGTTGGTTTTTGGGGTTTTTTTTTGTTTGTTTGTTTGTTTGTTTTGGGGTTTTTTTTGGTGCTTCTCTCTGGTTGCCACGAGCCAGGGGAAGACATATCAAATTTATCCTCTATATTTGAGAATGTTGCAGCTGCGCTGCTAGTGAGATTAATATTTTTTATATTAATTGAAGATTAGTACTTCCTAGTACAAAAAAAGGAATTAAATACAATATTGGATCTTTTCACTAGCTTGTTTGACTTTTTTACTGTGGAGTTATCCTTCCTTTATTGCTGTGTGTGTTGAGAAGCTGATGTACATCTGTGTACACATCAGGGGCGTTCATTATTTGAGAACACAAAGGAGGTAGGTGTCAGGTTTTGCCAGATACTATTATGATGTTGCACACCCTGATGAGCCCAAAAAGACTAATAAATAAGGCAGGAAGGAATCTAAAAAAGTCAACATGGTTAATATATGCAAAATAGTTTTTGTTTATTAATGGAAAGTAAATAGGTTACCTGTGTCCTGGCTGAGTCTCTGAAGTAATCTAAGAATACATATTGAAAACTCTTGAAATATAAAAGACTTGACTATGACATGAGATCAAGTTATAATCATGCTTTCACTTGTGGGTGGAATCAGTTAGTGCTCCTTACCTGTGCTAAAATGAGTAAAATGAATCTTCCTTTGTGACTTCAATGATGCCACATAGATGGCTGGTGTCTGAAGAGGTGGCCTATAAAATTTAACGGATCTAGTGTTTTATGACGGCATCTTTTTCCTAACTGATACACTGGTACATGGCTTTAAAACATTTTTATCTGGCAGCGGTTTTTTTTGTTTTTTATCTGACATGATTATGAATAGATGTAATAATACTTTCTCTTGAATAAAAGACAGATTTCATTCAGTTCGAATGCAAGTTGGAACTCTTTTTCCTTTTAATGTTGATACATCACAAAAAAGAGATCTGTTTTCTCTACAAAATAACACATTTTGAAGACATGCAGCCCATCTCTGTGTGGAAAAAAAACAGAAATAGGAGAGATGAATGAAGTGAGCTTAGTTCAAGGTGTATGTTTAGGGATGGAAGTAAGGAGAAAAGCTGATTGTATTACAGCACACTGCTGCAATATGTGCATAAGGCTTCTTTAGGCAGCTTGTGCAAAAAGAAGCCTAATTATAGTGTTTCAAAATACAAGCTTACTCAAGAAGCAGAACTAGAACAGTTGCACAGTTTGTGTTGATTTCAGCTATTTGGTATCACAGAGAGAATGCTTACAGATATTTTAGATTTATCTATAGTCTGGCATAGTCACAGTGTGATGATGAGACACATGTTTTTTGAGATTAAAACCTATTAACATGGTACAAGTGAAAAAATGGTTATCCATAACTGATGTTATCAGCTTTAACTTATCAAAAGGCAAAATCTCTTCTGCTAGGATTTTGTATCTCTGTGCTGGGGTTGGGTTAAAGAAAAAGGAATCACATAAGAAAAATGAAAGGCTTTCACATGCTCTTTTTCATTTTTCTGTCTTCTTTCAAAATTATATCTTTGGTTTTTCGGTCTGCTTTTATGTTCATTCTAGTGAAAATTGTGGTTGTTTAGTCATCTGTGTGTTTACTTTTCCTTCAGTCTGAAATTGTAAATTGACAATAAAATTATTGTAAGCCAATTTTAAACAGGATTTATGCAGCAATTGGTGTTTGGAGATGGCAGAGAAAATTGAGCTGTAATCTTGGAGGAGACAGTGGAACGTGAAGGGAATTATGTTTATGTGGATCATAAGGGGAGAGCTGACTGTGATTGTTGCAACAGAGGTCTACAGTATGTCTGCTCACAACTGCTGAAAAAGAGCTAAAGAGCCAAATTTGAGGTAGTCCAGGTCTAAGGTCTTCCCTTGTCTCCAAATAAGATAGAGGAAAAAATACATTTTCATTATGTTTGGTACTGTGACTTACCTGTAGATTAAGGTAGTTACCAGTAGACTGTGAAATACCATATTTTGTGAAATGATAGCACAGAAAGCTTTTGAGTGTGGTTCCTTGGGGAAGTATTTCCTGTGGGAGATTCTGGCTGCAGTGAAATGGAAATAGTGGCTCATTTGGGACTGATTTCTTGAAAACTTTGGTGTTTAAAAGTATTTATTAGTAGTAAAATTATTTGATAACTTTTTTTTTCTCATTGGGTACTTTTAAAATTATCTTCTAATATTGGTCTGTCCCCACCTTTGATTAGCATTGATCCAACATGCTGCTGCATAACTGGTAAAGATAAAAATACTCTTTTTAGTAAATTACAAAGCTTTTTTTTTCTAATGTACATTTTGGTTTTCACTGTTTTACAATAGCAGGCTATTCTACTCTTCTATAGTCAGCTTCACTATCTTATTTAGTACACTTAATAACTGGTGAATGGAGTTAATGTTCTCCAATAGCTTGCAGTGTGCAGGCTATTTGGAGACATACTGTTTTGAAATCTGCATCAAATCTTAGTTAAGGAGTGGAAACATAATTTAGAAGCATAATAGAAGTATATCCTAGGTAATGAAAAACATGCCAACTGGCAACTCATGTTATCCAGGAAAAACAGGAATTTTGGAACACGCTGCTTGTAACTAGAAATTAGCTGTCTAGTCTAAACTCATTGTTTTTTCTGATGGAAAAGCTGAGCCATTCCTTCTTTTGACTGTTTTGTTTCAGAGTCTTCAGATAAAATTTTGATTTTAACTACTGACTTAATTCAAAGAATGAAAAATCTACTATGTGTAGTTTCAGTCAAACTCTTGAAAATCATGTGTTGTGGTTTCAGTGTCTAAAGTCTGTGAATCAAAACTGTCAACATTTTTTTCCCCTAAGACTGAAGAAACTAAATCCTATTCTTTTTTCTATATATATTTGAGTTTTTAAATAAATTAAGTAAAGGCATTACTTTATGAGAATATAATTGAGTTACACAAATATTCAGAGAACTTTCTGCACTAAAAATTGTGTCAGTCATTAGCCAGTCCTTCTTCAGGGAAAATCAGCAATAAATTTAGCAGCTTTTGTGAAGGTTAATGGAATCATAAATTGGAAGACTAAAGGAAAGAGGGAATTCAAAAGTGACCTGAAAGTTTACAAAGTGATTGGTTACAAGAAAAAGGGAATACTTCTGCAGTTCTTGTATGCATTTATGTTCTGTGTGTATACTTTCATGCACACTTGTGCTTGCAGTGCTGTCTTAAATTTGTGACCTCTTGCAGATTTATGTTTTTCTAAATCTCTTTATTGTTTTGCTTCATATTTTCCTGTGGGTAGAGTGAGTATTCTAATATGACTAGGCAATGATAGCTGAGTGCTACTGTGATGAAATGTGAGTTCTTAAAACCAATTAGAAATATGAGCTTCATCTTCGACCATAAGAGCTAGAGGGAAAGTAAAGAAGTACTTGTCAGTATAAGTTAAGATCACCCCTGCTTAGGATAGACTAAGGAATTTCTAGAGAAAGGAAATTAGACGAGTCAGATAAGCTTCAGAAAATACAGACATTTGAAAAATGCTATTTTTATCTAAAACTTCTAATGCATTGCCCTGTGACTTGTCTCAATGCCTTTATCAGCTACCTTCCAACATTTTTAATGGGTTTTGTTTTTCCTTTAATAAAAAGTAATTGCTGATGCACTTGTATCTACTGTTATGGCTGTTTTAGCTACTCCTTCTTTTTGTCCTCCTGAAGAGCAGTGAAGTGGATTCCCACAATCTGCATGTCCTCTCATTTCAGCATATCCTGTCTTGGCATTCATCCCAATGTCATTAATCTTTAAAACTTCATAAGTGTCTTTTTTTTTGTAGAAAAATCACTATAGTTTATTATGAATCTTAATTAAGGTATTGGAGGATTAGGAAACTTCTAAGAGGTAATGCACAGATTGGACCAATTCAAGGTAATTTATAAAACAAGTGGCACTCTGAAATTATAAGTACAATTTTAATAAAATGGCTACTAGTATGAAATTCAGAGTTGGAACATAAAGATACTCATTGCCTTTTAGAGACATGAATTTTCTTCTTTTTTTGATTTTAATTAGTAACTTATAGTTTGATAGGAAACTTGTCATGGAAGATCAGAGGAAAACCACTGGAAATCTAAATTAGGATGGCCATGAGATATTATTAATTAATATTGGATCTCAAAAGATATTACTAAAAGAATATATTGAAATTACATTATTTCTTTTTTCTTTGTTCATACCACTACTTTGAATGTAACAAGAAGTTTACTGGAAACTAAAAGCTTAGAAATGGCTTGCAGGTATCAGCCAACCTCATCTATAAGTGGACATGGATAAAAAATTCCATCAGTTAGGAAGCAACCTAAATGGAACATATTTTGAAAATTCTTCTAATTCTTAAATTATCACACTTGCACAAATGAATGAACTGTGAAAGCACTTTAAATCTTTGCTATATACTTAGAAGCCATTTCTATCAAAAAGAGTTACATATGGTTTCAGTGCAAATGTTATCTGCGATGCCAATGACTAAAAGTTGAGAAGTCATTAGAACTGTTCTCTTTTCCAACTTGTCTTCACAGCAACTTGTGCATAATGTTTTATAATTTTTTGTATACTCATTATCATTTTTCCTCTCTGAAAATTGCCGCCTTCTAGTCATGTAATGCGTCTATGATTACCTGGCATCTGAAGCCTAGAATTCATATTCAGAGAAAGAAAGAGAATTGATTTGAAGTAACTAAGTTTAGAGGTACTGAAGTTCTTTGCATGACCAAATTTTAATTGCACAGATTAATGTGTGTTAGTAAAGGCACAACGAAGGTTTCTTAAACCTTTTTGGAAAAAATCTGCTTGGCTAAATAATAAACTGCTTCAGCTTTTCATAGGATGTCCATGTCTTGTTCAGCTGAAGTTTTGAGAGAGCTGTTTGTCCCAGTAATAGATGTCATGTAAATCAAAGTTTCTTTTTTAAAGTGTAGGAGTCTTGTTTAAGTAGGTGGAGAGCAGTGAGGAACAACATTAATAAAGCTATTCAGAACCATGTATCTCTGCCCTGGGAGTAAACATTTCTAAATTCTGCTACACTTAATGGTTTTTCTCCCATCTCTTCTCCCCACCAAGTGTTTGAAAAAAATTTCATCTTGTCTTTTATTGCTTTAACAGCCTCATTATGAGTCATGATTTCAACCCTGAGTTACGTTGTCCTTTCTACCATGTGGAAATAGGCTGCTAAATTTTTCTTCACAGTAAATAATTAATTTTTCTTCATTCTACAGACTTCTCTACCCACCACCCTTTTTTTACTGGGTCTTATTTAATTGTGCAGTAAATGCATTCAAAATGAAATAGTGTTTAGCTTCATCTAGTCATCAACCTGTATACTTGTCTTCCACCTCCACATCCTGGGAATACCAGTTTGGGTGCTTCAAATTCTGTTTGTGACTGTTTTGGTTTGGACGTTAATTTAAAAAAAAAAAAAATTCTTCTGGCATACACAATTCTGTTTTGGTTCATTCCTATGCTAGTTCTTGTTTTAAAAGTTTGATTTTTTCATTTTTTCCAAAATACATGAAATAATAATTAATTGAATACCTTGTGTGTCCCAGTACATTGTGTTTTTTCTTTTGTTGCTGTCAGTTTGCAAGTTCTTTAGAATATACAGATTTTGTTTGTCACTGCTATAAGTGAAATTTCAGGCAGTTGTAGTCAAGATAATAATGAACACCAATTTTTTACCATGAAATGGGACTGGGAATAGATTTTTCTTGCAAAGAACACTGACAGATGTTTGGGAACACAAGTAAGACACAGACATCTTGTGAAGCAAAGTGTCTATGTCCAAAATATGAATGAAAATACCTTCCTTTTTAAACAAGGCACTGAGTGAAATAAGTCCTTGGAATGAGTAAATATTGTAAAATAATAAAGGTAGAAACTGAAACTAGACTAATACATTTGAAATAGAAGTGTCATAAGCAATGTATATTTCTTTATTGAAATGATGGAGATGGATGTTGGAGAGACATGCCTTAAGCATTAGGCAGTGCTTTATTCTAGATCTGTACAAACTGGAAGCATTATTTAATATGTACTTTAAGGTTTTAGTCACTCATTGTGAAAATAGAATAAACTTTAAATTTTGTGGTTAGGATCAATACTATTCACACAGATAACAAATACGTAGCTGTTAATGGGAGGACCTGATAATCTTGGGTTGGAGTGTACAAGGAGATTTTGAAGTGGGGGAAATGGGGGGTTTGATATATTTTTCCCCCCTCCCCTTATTGGCATTATGGTAGTTATGGTGACATAAACCCACATTCTCTTACAGAATGAGACTTTATAAGGAAATAAAATTAATTTTTTACTCATATGCTTTAATCACCATATTTACTTTCACACCCAATAGATTGTCTCACTGAATGCAGTTTGCTTTTTTGATTCTTTTTGTAGATAGTCTGCAAATCAGTTGGTTGAATGAAATGTTCTATATATCATCTCTATTCCTAAGGTATCATCAAACAGTAGGTTCCTTATGACATCTATGAAAATACTGTAAAATCTCAGAAAATCTTTCAGTAGTCAGTTTGATATTTATGGACTACCATATACATTTTTAAATCTCTGTTTAGATGCCATTCATTCAGGATAAAAGTTTTTACAGTTTATATAATTTTAAATTGTCATACATTTGTCCAATTTTGTATTCCAGCTTCTATTGTATAATTGTAAGTGTGTCTTTCATCTGGATGAAAACATATTTGAGTCTGGAAATAATACTGCAGGTTTTACTTAGAAGGTTATACGTAGATTTTCTAGAGGTTTTTTGTTTTGTTTTTTTTTTTTTTTTTTAAGGAGGTAAATATTTTCTGAATGGAAAGACTGACGTGAAGATATGTTTAAAATTATTCAGCTAAGCTCTTGAACCTCCTCTAATTCCAGATACCTGAACTGCAAGTCCATGTGGAAAACATACAAGTAGTTTTGTATATCTGCATGCATTTTTAATTGGATGAAGATATGCCTGACCATTCAAAATAATTTGCAACTAGATGTTATTTATTGTTGCAATGTAGCTGGAATGCTTCTTAATAATATTAAAAGAAATAAATTTTGCACAATGAGCTAAAATTTCTAAAATATCCTTATGTAATGAGCTTGCATTGATATTTGGCCCAGCAGCAGAAAGAGTGAGGTTTTCAGAATTTGAAGAGAGATGACATTTTTTCAGGTCATTTAAGTGCTATGTTTTTGAAATAGTTTAGTGATATAATGAAACACAGAAAAAATAATATTTTTGCAAACTGGTAGTCTTGTTAGAATAAAGACCCAGCTCTCCAACTGTGCAAATCTTTGCATGAGCTGTGCTGAAGTTATGAACAGGAAGATATCCAATAAAAGTATTTTATGAAAGGAAAATTGGAAAAAAAAGGGGGGAAAAAAAGTGCAAATATGTTTTATATCCTCCAGCTCATTTATTTAACCTTACTTTATTACCCTTTTGCTCATTAGTACCAGTCTGGTAGCTTCTGATAGCCTTTTCGTTGAAACAGTCACAGATTTTAAAGCTCCAATAAAGCCAGTGGTACGTGATGATACCTAACTGTTACTGTTCCTGAATTTATAATAGTGCACCTAACTACACTGACAAGGATTATTTTTCTAAAAATGTTGATGTTTCTGAAACAGGTCTTTTTGGTTTTTTACTTTAGCAACCTGGAGTCTCAAAAAAATATTGTCATACTTTTTTATTTTTATTGTTTCAGGAATTGGAATTCAGAAATTTTTTTATGCCAAGGTTTAATTATTTTTTTGCTATAATTTTGTAACTAGATTGTTTTGAAAATGCCTTTGAAAATTGTGAGCAAAATTTTCTGACCAGTACTCTGTCACCAAAACCAGTTTGTTTACGTCATATAACTTATTTTTAAAAATCTGGAATATAATCAGAGAGGGGGTTTTTTTGTTGTTGTTTTGGGGGTTTGGGGTTTTTTTTTCACTTATGCAATAAAATTCTTTTATAAATTAAATCCTAGTAATAGAAGAAAAAATTCTAACTATATGGACGAGTTAGATGTTAGAGACAAACAATACCAAGAATTAAACATACCAGCATGCAGCTTTTTAGTTTGTTTGTTCTTTGTTTTTGTTTTCAGCACATAAAAAAACCTCCTTAGATATGTGTAATTAAAAAGAAAACCTCAGAATTTGTAACTAAAATGTCATCCCATTGACTGACCACACTGCCCAGGATTTTCAGAGAAGTCTTATGATTGTGACTTTACAGGTAATAAGAAGAAACATATAGACAAATTCTGCAAAAAAGCATAAGAAATGATGTGTTTGTTGTGTGATCCTTCTATCTTATCTGTGTGAAGATGTCCAAAAGGTGGCATGAAAACAGGAAAACTTTATGCGAAAGATTAAATATTTTCTCATTGGTTCATACCTTTTTTTTTTAACTTGTAAGATTTGGAGCAGAATTTTAGCTGAGTTCCAGGAAGATATTTTTCTTACTGTGGTTCATATGTTTACCAGTTTCTTAAAGAGCACATGGAAAGGGAAATACTAGCTATTTCAAGAAATATGTATAAAAAGTACATGATGTTTAGTATCTGCAAATGATTTCTCTTTAGCTAACATTAAGCTACAACATGATACTGTCATCTACTATATTCTTCACTTGTTTTATAAGTGAATAATGCAGTAAAAACACATTATTTAAAATAAAAATATTTGGAGGAAGGGTTTTAATTTTTTCCAATCAGGCCAGTAAATCCATTACAGTGTAATATAGAAATTATCATTATGAGTTTTATGTGTTAATAACCTGGTGAAATATGTGGAATTATTCATTCAAAAATGAGGGGTAGTGATGAAACTAACTTTTCAAATATATCACCAACCAAATTTTCTGTAGCTTAGGCATGTTTAATTCATTTTATATATTCATGTAATTTCATGTTTATGGTACTACCTTCTTTTGGCCTAAGTCATGTCAAGAATTTTAACATCCTTTGTAAATTTTTAACCTACTCAGTAGGAGACTACTCTGTTTTTTTGGGGTTTTTTTTGTTTTGTTTTGGTTTTGTTTTTTTAACATTTACATGGGTGTGTTTTAGAGTAGATTACTCAAAACCAATTATTTTTTTAAATGAAAGCAGGAATTTTGTGATCATAACTGAGTATGTTAAGCAATGCAGACCAGAACTTATAAACACCACGTTTGTTATCAAAACACCATAGAGTGTTTTCAGAACTTAATATAAAAAGTAACTGTAAAAATCCCTCTGCTTGAAATCTGATAAGACCTGTACAACATTTAAAAAATTATACCCTGTACAACAATTTTAAAATTGCTCAGGCTACTGAAAGTTATTGCTGATTACTTCTGCTTTTATGATTTAGCATTAAAAGCTTCATTCTCATGATTTACTATTTACTTCTACTTCTGAACTGAACTCTGATATAACTCATTTGAGCAAAGAAAAAATTAATCCAGGACTTGTGTTCTCACTTTCTATATTGGATTTAATGTTTGCTCATTCTAGGGTGACTTCAGGTAATATCTGTCACTGGATTCTGTAATAAAAAATCTTACCTTTTGGGGTGGTAGGTAAGGACAAAGTGAAGCAAGGGCATTTGTGGTCCAAAAAGTGTCAGAGTCTTCATTAGAGTTTTGTAACTTTACTTTTTTATTGTAAAAGTTTCAGAGATAGCCTATGTTATTACTTTTTTTTAAGTGTTAAAATATTTTTGTTAGGGGTATGATTCATGGATATGATTAATGAAGGCTGTTGAACTTTTTCATGGAAGAAAATCTCTAGTCATAATCTTAGTTATGCTTCATGCTTTCATCAACTAATGACTAACGTGAAATAATTTTAATACAATTTTGTGAATTTTAAGCTTTCCTTTCAGTTTAATCCATTGTGAAACCTATTTCTGTCCTTGGATTTATATGAAATTTTTCTTCAAAGTTTTAATGTTAGAGAAGGTTTACATATTAATTAGTTTTGTGCAACTCAGTGTTTTGTTAGTCTAGCCCAAAAGTTAGTATCTCACACTTGGATTTCCTAACATGAAACATAATTTCCTAAGATAAGATTTTATAACATGTTTTTTCTTTGTTCTCTCTGTACTTTACAAGAACCTCATTTAATGAGGAAGTATAGGCTAATCACAGTCTGAATAAAACAGATAAAATTAAGTTGCTGAATGCCACTTCAATACTTCAGTTTTCTTGGTGGAAATCTATGTATAATTAAAAGCAGATCAATGTGACTCTTAGAGTAGTTTGAATAGAGAATTTTATCATCAAAACATGGGAGAGAAAGAGAATAATTCTTACACAGAAATGGGATACTTCATGTCCTCTCTGGATTACTCATAGAAATGTTTTATTGACAAGTTAGAGAAATTATAACAATTGGTCGGTAATTTGTTTCTATGGTTTCCAGTTTATTTCTGGGCTTGGTAGATGCTGTGAATGTCTGACTGGAGTTTTGTTCATCAGAGTGTAAACTCAGTCTACTGGTTGCTCATTCTTTAGCAAATGAACACGAAAAGCATAAGGGAAATTTGTGCTCAGTACAGGTAATGTAAATATGATTGGTGCTAGCTTTGAAATCAGTTGATCTGCTGCTGGAATATACTGACTTTTCTTTTAATTACTCTGCTGTGTGTGACACATATGCCCTGCAATTAGGTGCTGTAAGGCAAATAGTTTTCCCAGTGACCTTGGAAATCAAAGCCAGGGTTTACCTCCTTTGTACCCACAGCAAGAGGAAGAGGAAGGAACTTCCAGCTGGAGCCAAGGTGTGGGTAATGTGGGATCCTGGGGCTGGTCACTGCTAGGCACTGAGCATGATGTGGGGTAGTCCTGAAAGCTACATTTCTACGTTTTTGTGGGAGTGCCAAATAAGTAGCTCTGTGACAGCCTAGATATATTTAATTTTAATTCAGCTTATATGATGAATTAAATTTCATCAGAATAAAATATCAGCTGTTTGTTGTAACAAATTATGTGTTTATGTTATATTACACTTTAATGATTTCATGATTACTCTGACAGCTGCTTTCCCACAATTAGTCCCACATTAATGTCAATGCAATCTGCTTGTATCATTTACTCTTTTTTTTCCCCTCAAATCTTTAGGCTTTTCCCCTGCATTGTTCCAAAACAACCAATCTTTCACATCTGAATTATCAGAATTACTAAAAATCTGTATTGTTGTTTTGAAGTTTCTTACAATCTTTTTGATTACAGTTGCCTTAATAGTATCAATGCCCATTGAAACATTTACATTTCACTTAACAGTGAAATGTCAGTAATTCACAATAAATTTGCAAGAACTTGTGAGATTAATATCCTTTTACATTGTGAATATTTATGTCATGCTGATATTTCTTAAATACTTTGTCTCTTCTATAACATAATTAATGATTTTATGCTTCCAGACAAGATGGCTATAGTTGTTTTAAGTTATGTTTGTAAAGATTTTAGCTTATGTGATCAAGGTTTTTCAATTGAGTATCTGTGTGGTTTTCTCTGTAATGACAATAAAATATATAGATGTTAATTGTTTGGACTAGAAAATCTCTTCACTTGTGTTTAGGCAGGAGATATAAGACATGATTGCTCACATCTAGAAAGCAGATTGCAGTTTGTTTCCCTGATCAGTTCCACCTTTCCTCCATCTTATCTAACTAAGGAAATTATAAAATAGTTACAATAGTTTGAAATTATATTCTGGATTGAGTTCTGGGCAATGACATGATTTACACAAGGGAAGAATCACAAAATACCTTTAGAAAAGGTTATGGAAACCTTAGATATTATATCATCTGACTTCTATGAATCCTATTTCATTTTATGATTCTCATTCTTTTATTTGATGAACAGTATATGTCTAGCTTACAATGAAAAGTATGCATTTTTTATTTTGTTTTCTTGTTTTCATTTTCCTTTGTTCAGACATTATTCTTCAGCTTTACAAAGATGAGACAGCAGGACTCCGTATCTGCCCAGTAAAAAATTACAGCTCACCCCTGATTTTTACAATTGCCATAATATAATTCTATTCTCATTGCTCAAAGTCTAGAAACCAAGTATTTATCACTGTATCAGGAAAACCTCAACACTCCAGATTATAATCACATGTCTAAAGATAATCTTGCAGAAGTTAATAGAAAGTCTTTTGGCTAAACCTCTCTTTTGAGGTTTATGCACTTAAGGATGGTTTCACGAGTAAAATGCCTCATCTAGAACTGGGCATTTTTTTCTTTTGGTTTTTTTTAAATCCCTTTAAGCTGCAACAATTACCAGATTTCTGTTGGTGAATTACAGTGCTGCATTTCTGTCGACTTTGACCTGTTTTTGGAAAATAGAATTGCTGACCTGGTAAAGGAATATTAGTTTCCAGCAAGTACACACTTGCTAGGAGAACTTGGCAAGACTCCTTGATTTTAATCATGCTGCCATTGTTAAGAAACAAATAAGGTCACATCACTCAGAACAGGAAAACTTACCATGTATTTAGGGTGCTAAAAACCTTCAGTGTTCAATTAATACTGGCTTGATTGATAGATGATTCAATATGAGTGTGTTTTCAAGAAATGTTTGAATGAGGCATAACTGCAATATACCTTCCGTCAGTGAGAGCTGCAAATAAAAATGGAAACTTAAAGCAGTGATTGAAAATTTGCATGTAGTGAAGAAAATGAAGCTTACAGAAGGAGAAATACTCAAGATAGTATTGGAAGAGAAATGGTAGGAAGATATCCACTGCAAAGATCATTACAGAGAAAGACCATTTGATAAAGTCTTGGAGAAAAATTATGGTTCCTTAGAGATTTCTAGAATAGTGTGAAAATAAATAGGTTTAGATAGGATTAGGAAAAAAAATCAAGGAAATATCCAAGAGCATATGGGAACCTGTTCTGATGTCCCTGACTCTCGTAGCCTGCATTTATGACAGCTGCAAAGATGTGGGACAGTGATGAGAAAGAACCCCACTTTTATTGCTTTGCCTGAAGTTACTTTATCCTTCTATAAAAAGCTTGTAAATTATGGAAATGTAAACATCTCAGATAACATTCAACTGAAAAGCAGATGGTAAATAAGCCACATATCAGTGTTTCTTATTTATTCCTATATTCTCTATATTGTTTCTATACATTTCCTTTTTACAGTATATTGTGCATACAGTATATTTATATGTAAACTCTCATTTTAGTACAAATTTTATTTTTATTTTCCTTCAGAACTGAGGAAAATCTCTTTTAATATACATTTTTTGAGGTATATTAAGGCTACTAATGTCTTTTTCTTGCGGTTTAGGTTTGCTCCAGTATTCAACTTCATTAGTACGATTGTATTTGTACTTGTGCATATAGGCATTTGTTGCAGAATGATGACCTGAGAGAAGTTTAATTTCTCTGGATGGTTCATATTTTGTTGCTGGACACTGAGTGATGCTTCCAGAGTGCAAAAAATCCCGCCTTAGAGCTGTCAAGGTACCATGTCAAGATACTTATCTTTGCTACTGTAATAGAGAATGCTTTCAATATATAGGCTGCCTGTCTGAGAACTCACTGGAATGACTGAATTGCAGTGCTCAGCTAGATGTGAGTACAGTTGGTGTGTATGTAGGTCTGGAGTGCTTCTTCTTTCTTGGTGAAATTGGCTTTTTTCCCCCTAGGAGGGATACTGTAAAGTTCTGGTTCATCATGCAGTGGCCTGTTTCTGGTATATTGTACATATTGTTCAGTATATTTACACTGGCTGATTAGCAAAAGTCATTGGCAGAACTACTTTGCATTTGTGCCATGGAAAATATATAACCTTCGTCTCTTAGAACTTTGAACTCTGCTTGTTGTTTTTGTGTAGATGGAAACACAGCTGACTCTGCAATACAAAGCACCAGAAAATGTAGTAGTAATTGATGTATTTTCAATTAGATAGTTGGTGATTAGTACTATTTATTTAGAAGTAGTAAATTTGCCTTTTAATTTTGTACACGGAGAAAACTGAATATTGCAAGTAGGTAAAAGAAATGAACACTGAATGAAGAGTTGCCAGCTTTTAATTATGCAAATGAGCAGCACTGCAGAAGAATTATTTAGTAATCTTTTTGTGCTTAGAATTGCAAATCTATCTCCACAATTGTGTTTAAAACAAATGAAACTGGATTTATATAACTTCTTTTCTGTAGATATTTGCAGTTAATGAGATTGAACAGAAGTATCAGTAGTCTTAAGAGACTCTATGTAATGTGCAGTGGATCAGGGTTATAGAACTGAAATATTATTGCCAATATTCTTCTTGTAGAGGATCCTATTATATAGCAATGTAATACTTGAGAAACAGCAATTATCTATTTCTCCTTATTTTTTAATATTATGTTTTTATTAAATGTTTTATTAATTTTTGTATGGCTGAAATTCTTTTATTCTCATTCTGCTGAAGAGTCCAGTTGAATATCTAAGCTATGACTCCTCCCAGGTGGTCTACTTTTCATTGTCTCTCTCTAGCTCTTGGAGCAGGGTTTTATTTTTTGTTTCATGTTAATTTTACAGCCTAGCGTCACTCTTGCTGGCAAAGTGCTTAGTGCTGTGACACTGACTCAATAAGTAAATAGTAGTGAAAGAGCAGGCTCATTTATAGTCTCTTTCCATCACCCTAAAAATGTATCTGAGCTTCAGTAATGCTAGCAGGCAGTAAGAAGTGTATTTTTAAAATCCAGTGGGGAAAAAATAAGGAATTGAAAACCCTGAAAAAAAGTATTATGACAGAAGGATAAACAATGAATAAGATGCATTTAGAAGATTCTACAGTAGCAGTGAATATCCTTTCCCAACCAGGGAAAGAGCTGGGAGTTAGGTGAAAGAACATGGTCCATCACTCCCCACCTTGACTGAGCTTTCATTTTCTGAGTGAGAGAGAACTCTTCACTTTCTAAGTCTAAAAGTCAAATTATGCTCTACCAAACTATGGTCAGAGGCACACATGTGTTCCCCATCGCTGAAGACCTGGTAGGTATTGATAAATAGCAGCCATCAGCACCATCCAGTCGTGAAATTCATGCTTGCCTGTAGATCTGGCCAAGGAAATTGAGTCTTGTGGCTGGACAAAGGAATTGGCTGTGCTGCTAGCTCTTGCACCCATGGAGAAATAAACATTCTTCACTGTCCCAAATGCTGATCATTTTTCAATTTCAGCTTTGATTGTCATTATTTATTCTCATAAATTCCAAGACATGAAACTCCCACAAGGTTGGAAAAAAACTAGCTGTAAAATATTTCTCCTGCCTTCAGATTTAAAAAACAACATGGGCATATTCACACCAGATATTGAGTTTTTTCCATGCTTTTGCTGCAGGATTAATCATCAGCAACATGCTTATTCTCCTGCTGCTATTTAGAGGAAGGCAAACATAGCATTGATATATTCTGCTCATTATCTTGTTGATGGATAGGATAAAGAAATGTGTGTGGAAAAGGTTGTAAATATGATAGTTCTTTACTGAATTGGGAAAAAATGCTCAGTCACAAGAAATAAATTTAGAACTATAGATGGGTGTAATTCTATCTCTTTGCTTCTTTCACTTCTAGTTGCAGATTTACTAATTCGGAGACTGGGAAATAAGTGACTTTAGTCAGCCTTTGCAATGTAGAAAGATTAAGAAGATAGAAAATGTTTCTTCTAGCAATTATATGTTTTACAAGGTAAAAGTAAAGATAGGAAACTGGAATAGTTAGAAACTTTTTCACACTAGGTTAAAGGGGTACAATATAAGAAATACAATATGTAATTACGTTACAGTAGGAGGGTATCATTACAGGGTGTTTAGTGTGCTGCCTATCAAAGCTGTGGGTAGTTGAAGACAGCTTAAACAGTTTCTGTTTGCCTCTTCTAATTTAGGGTTCACAAATTTCTCCTTTCAGCAGAAGTGCGTGCTTTTTAAGAAAAGGAAGAGAAATAATGTCATTTTTATAATCTCCTTAGCTTGAAGACCAAAACCTATTAAAAGTATCTGTGAATGACATTAAAAAAAAATAAAATCACACAGAGAAACCACTGGGAGGAAACCCCCACGTTTCCCATAGGACTTTTAATTACACATAATCTTATCATCAGAACTTTACTGTTTCTGTAAATATGCATATGCAGCTTGGCTTTAGGGATTTTTTTTCATATACGCAAAATAAAAGTCACAACTGCATCTAAAAGGGATGTTGTTTACTTAAGGTTAACTCTTTTTTTTTAAAGGCTTATGGTAGAGAAATGTAAAAATTAATAAATTCTAGCTGCTATAGTCACTTGGTGGGAAGATCGAAAAAATCCTGTTTCTCTTCCGCATAGTTTTTATGTCAAATTTTTATTAATGTACTTTACAGTATGGTAAAATCTTCTGTTAGTTACCAGCTTCAGATATAAACAAGTGAACATATTTTCTAATTTAAAAAGCCTAGGTAGCTTGTGTATGTTTTGCTGTGTTAGGGTGGGTTTTTTTGGGGGGTGTGGTCTCTGTTAGGTTTGCAGGGTTTTTTTTGTTTGTATGTTTGGTTGGTTGGAGGTTTTTTTGGTAATTCTTTTAACTAGCCTCAACTATCTTGATATTTCAATATAACCCAGACCTCAGAATTCAGGCAATCGTCCTCTTTCATTGATGTTTCTCTTGCAGTTCAAGGATAAAAGTAATACTAAGGAGTACAACTATAAGATTAAAACGGAGTATGTGGTTCATTAATGTGTCCCAGACTGCTGATTAATTTCTGTCAAATTTCTCCCGAATTCACTGTCAGAGTAGAGCTTTATTTCATGGTTTTGGATAAATTACTTGCCACTGTTTTATAACTAACACATTCCTGAAATTTGCCAGCACCCTTTTCCCATTTTCACATTCAACTCTTCATCAGGTATTTGAGGAGCCTTAAAATGTTTTCATAACTTTGAAATTGTTAAACTGGTGTTCTACCTTTTTTTTTTTTTTTTTTTTTTTTTAGGATATTTGCAACATTCACCATCTAATTGGAATAAAGTTAGAATGTTCCATAAAATGTTGCTATTCAAACAAGTGAAATAAAACAGTCATCAAATTTTTTAGGTCCAAAAAAAATACTTTCATACTGCATATGTTAACTATTTGTTATTTGTTATAACCACTGTGCTTTTATAACTACTTGGTCACATCTCAGGAAGTTGGTATTGACGTAGCTGAATCCTTTTTTCTCCATTAGTCCGTCAAGATTGATTCATGACTTAGAAACTCCATAAAGTGGTTGTGCTGTTTTGAAAAATTCAGAAATTTATGTATTATTTCATATATTTTCTTTTGATTTGGCTAAACGATTTAAAAAATACAAAGAAGCTAAAATCACAGAGATTTCTTGAATTTGCCATAAATTGTTGAATTGTTGGCTTCTTTTTTCTGTATTATTTGATTGTTATTATAATTATTACTATTTCAGCAGCCTTCACATAACAAAATGTTACATAAGATTGTGAGATTTTTTTCACACTTCATTTTGAATTTTGAAGGGCTAATAACTCCAGATATAATGTGCATTGAGGTAAAACTTGACACTGAAGAACCTACCTCAAACATAATTTTTAAATTTAGGATTTTTGAGAATTTTGTGATCTGAAGGATTGAATGTATTCTGAGTTAAGAAAAAAAAAAATCTTTGTTTTGAACTTCTTTGCCTACAAAGCAAACATGCTTGAAATATATTAAATACAGTGGGAAAGAGAATTTATTTGATACCTCTCTACGTGCTGTCCAAGAAGGAGGGGGAAGTAAAGATTTAAAAATAAAAAGCTGATACATGTTGTAATGTATGCTGATGCAAGAGAGAAGCCAAAGATCAGCCTATGCATCAATTAAATCCTGTTAAATGATTGCTACACAGGACATTTCATTTCAGGCCATTGTGAAAAGTTGTGTTGAAACTGGGAGATATATTGCTATTCAGCTACAAGTATCTTCATAGATATGTATTATTTCCGAAGAGGACTTTTATTAGGGAAGAATTCTACATATATCTTGAGGTCTGCATTGCATTTTCTGTAATATGAGAGGCTGAAAGAAGAATGCTCTGGAGGTCTTAGTGGTTATAATAAATGAATAGTACAAAGATATTTCTGGAGAGTCCAAAATGTTACTTCTGAAATCTGAGTTCCAAAATTATGTTGATTCTGGGGAGACTTTACTAACTTCATGAAAATATACATTCTTTTAAGGCCTTTCATATACCATATTTTATGGTGTTATTTCAGTAAATGTTGAATTTAGAAATGCATTGTACCTATTGTATTGGGATGTATTGTTTAAATATTACCCTTATTGGGAATCTAAACTGTAATACTTTTATAGCATTTAATTTGTATATTTTCTGTATTTTGACTTTGCTAAATGGTTCAGACAAATGTTTCAACATAGAGAGTGGGATGAAACTGCTTACACAGTGTTATGTGTGAGGCTTCACAAGGTTCCTTAAATGGTAACCTGTCACAAAATTATGTGGAGGGTCAAAAGGCCATGCATTGTCTGGACTCAAGGAAAGGTGAGGAGCAGTTCTAGAGGATGAGTTTGGGAATGAAGGGGGTAGGTGCAGACAGACTGGCGGTGGTTGTCTGAAAATGTTCATAATGCTGGATGCAGTGGCAAAGCCTTTGTGTGTGGCAGGCAGGAAAGTGCAGGACCGAGAAGTTCACATCCAATAAACATTGATGTAACTTCTGAAGCTACAGGAGCTCCCAAAGTGATGAGAATCATCATCAAAAGCCAAAGGAAAGAGGTTTATTTCTTAAGTAAATTGAATTAAATTACATTCGGATTAATTTACGTGGTTATTTATAGGGCTTAACAAATGCGGTAGGAAATAATACATATGAAAAAACAAGAGCCTGAAGATAATTCTTTAGTCATGAAACTATATACAAGTTCTCTTTCTTCTTGATAGGCAGTGACAAAATTAAACTTTGAAGTGACAAGGAACAGCCCAGAGAGTGAAAGTCCCAATCAGGCTGTTGACAGAGAAAAGAAAGAGATAAAACTGTTTCAGTTGAATGGACAAAATCAAAGAGGGAAGAGGAATACTGTCTTTTTCTGAGGATAATGACTGAACTGATAGTTTAGTGAGAGGAAGAGTTGAGAGAATTGTAATGCCAAAGTACAGAGGATATAAGAAGTTTTCGTGTAGGGGAACTGGTGATGATGATACATATTTTAAAAAGAGAAATTATGAAAGCCTAATGATAAATCCCTTTGGTTTTTCTGATGGTATCAGGAGTAAAACATTTTTCAGACCCTGTACGAGCAATGTACAGTCAAGAAGGCAAAGGTTCTGAAAGATAAGACTGCAAGAAAGATGCAGCAATATTTTTGCATCCATCTTTTTCAATTGACCTTTAATCACATTCTGCTAGGAAATCTGTTGACAGAAGACAAAATCGACATAATCAACTGTAGCAAAAATCTTACACTTTACTTAAGAATGCTTAAGCAACATAGCAATGGATAGAGAAGGTACAAAGCATCATATATAACCTCTTCCTTGAAGTTGTCTTTGCATTGGGGATGAGAAAGTGACAGATGTTATGCAGAACTTTTAAACGGATGTAGAGTTCTAACCCTCAGGAAGAACTGAGGTAGGAAACAGCAAAGTTCTGGGAACCTACTTACAGGAATTTATGACTATTAGAGTAATAGATTTTAAATCACTTTCTTTAGAATGTTAAATGCATTACAAGAAAGTACAATAAAGCATGGGATTAGTGGCATAATGAAAAAATAAATCAGGGAAAACTGTAGTATTTGTAAAAGGAGCTCTATGGATACAATCCAATAGAATTTTTGAAGAATTCTCTGAATGCATGGATAAGGGAGAATTTCTTGGTAGTTCTTAGTTGACTTGGATCTCCATAATTTATGTAACAATAACTATTGTCTGATGGAGAAGTAGAAATAAATTATCACCTATAGAATGAGAAGGAACTCATACTCTGATGTATATTAAGACTATTTAGAAAACACACAACAAAGGGATATAATATATTA
This sequence comes from Onychostruthus taczanowskii, assembly GCF_017590055.1. Taxonomy (NCBI): domain Eukaryota; kingdom Metazoa; phylum Chordata; class Aves; order Passeriformes; family Passeridae; genus Onychostruthus; species Onychostruthus taczanowskii. The sequence continues at coordinate 2,246,569 of NW_024499239.1, forward strand.
ATGGTAAACATTAGAATTTAACTAGTTCTGGTGATTTGAGCATTAATTCTCTACCACATACATGGAAATGAAAGTACAGAAAACAAATGCAATTTAAGACTGTTTGCAAATCTTTGCAGGAGTCTGATTTTTTAGATACTGTTGTGTTCTTTAAAGAGTATGGGACTGTTATAGAAGTGGAGTGCTGGAATATGATAAAGTGTCAGGTTGAAGTTATGTTAAATGATGTGAGCAATTTTTAGTTGAAGGTAGAGGAGCTTAACTTTGGATATTAACTGAAAAAAATCTTCCCATAAAATATTTCACTATTAATGTGATTTATAAGTTTGTGTCTATCTATCTTGTACCTTTTTCCTTGCAAATTTGTCTCCTCGTCATCAATTTTGTACATTAATATTTACCTCTAGAAATCTGTGTAAAATTAAATAATAGGATGTCTGTAACACAAAGTTAAAGAATGTTAGTTATTCTTATATTGATTGTTAGTGAGGGTTGCTTTTTAACTTCTTTCATCTGGTGGTAACTAATCCACTATATTCAATAGTCTTATTCCATATACACAGGTTTTTATCTCTTTCTCCTCATAATAGCAACACTCTTCTCACTTATCACAGTAGTTCTTTCCTTAAATGACTCAGATATTTCAGAAAATTAGATAGCAGTTACAATATTTGACTTCATCTTTTTACTAATGGAAATTATTTCTTTGGGCGTATTAAATCAAGTCACAGTTATTTCCCCCTGAAGATATCTGACACTGTAATACTTGCAATTTTGTATTAGTTAAAATATCCATTACCAAAAATTGGACAATTTCCCCCTTCTTTTTTTTTTCTTTAATGTAAAACTGAGTAATTTTAATAACAAGAAGAAAGTTGCTTTAAAGGAAGCAGTAGAGGTATTCTACTCAGCAGTAGAGAATAGCTAAGTGTTTTAGAGCTGACTTTTTTTACTGCTGTGATGAATGTGGATTTTTGAATTTATAATTCCATTTCTGGAGTCAGCCTAAATAACCTAGTGTGGATATATCTCATTATTGCTTTAGAACAGCTGTTGTTTTAAATTCATGCAGCAAATCCTAGGCAAACAACAGGCTGGAGAGAAACATTAATGAAGGTTTTCTGAAGTGTCAACACTACGTTTTCAATGTCCTTCTTAAATCATTACCATCATTGTATTGGCTTATTATGGCTGTTATTATTCATTGAGCTGATAATTTCAGAGAAACATTACTAATGACCCTTAGATTCCTTTCCTTCATTTTGCTGCTAAATCTGAGTTCATGGTTATGTAGACATGGCTTAGATTGATTTCTACAGATACGTTGCCTTGCAATCATCAGCTCTGAAGATCATCACGCTCGTTTGATTTGGCTGAGTCCACGCTGCAGAAGTTGTGCTGCCTCTTTCCAACGACCGTGTTTGTCAGCCTTCCCACTGACATCACACTGAGTCTTAAGGGATTGCCAGAAATGGAAGTCAGGATCAGTGGCTTGTAGTTCCTCGAATCACTTTGGAAAGAAGTTAGTCCTCTTTGCAGATGGATGCTGCACTGAAGACCTGAGGCTGTCCTGCTGCCTCTGTTTTTTGCAGGGACATTGCAGAGCTTTGCCAGCAGTTCTGCAGTTCCAGTTGGTCGTTTGGGTGAATGCTACACAGGCCAAGTGATTTACTAGCACCTGACTTACCTATTGATCTAATAATCTGCATAGACACTGTTAAACATCCTTTTTGGAGTGGAGATGATAGAGAACAGACTATTTCCCCTGTTTATTTTTTTTATTTGATTGCTAGGAGTCTGACCAGTTACTGATTGGTGTTGGGTTTTTTTTTTGTTTGTTTTTGTTTTTGTTCTATTCAAAATGCCAATTGCATCCTTAGATGTTTTCAAAAAGAAAATTAATTGAGAAAAAGCAGATAAAACTGAGGACGTAACTTTATAAAAGACGGAAAAGTTAAAGTGCTAACAATAGATAGATACAAGACCCACTCTTAAATATATAAAATATATGAGCTGGAAAATAATATAAATTTAATTACAAAGACTCTCATAAGAGTGTATCCTTCGAATCTCTGATAGTCTCTTTTTTTTCTCCCACCAAAGCTTTCCTGTGTGTTAAGACTCCATATGCTTTATTATCTTCCAGACTATCAATTAAGCATCATTAATTTGAAAACAATTCCATATAACATGTGTTAGGATAAAATATGTGTGATTCTACACAAATATGAATGTGCTAGACTGGGATTTTCTATCCACTGTTTTATTATAAGCCAAGAATTCTCCCATAGCCAGTTGTGCTCCTGCCTTATTAATCTTTTTGGCATCGTTAAACTCACATTTGTCAGATGGACAACTTAGGTTGATGAAATAAGTTATTTTGAGTGGTGCTCCAATACTCATTAACTTCATATTGAACTACTTCTCAGGGAAATTTTTTTGTCATATTTGACATTTTAAAGTTGTAAATAGAGCTGTTTTATGTACTTTCCTCTTGGCTAAATATGTCAGTCTACACGTAGCATTCTGCCTTTTTTCATAAGTAAAAGGTTTGTATGTTAGCATACTTAATTCCTTTTTTTTATTTGTGTTTCTAATTCTTCTAGTGAATTTCAATGAGTATTGGTTATTTGAAAAGTAGACAGAAAAGACTGATTTGTTAATAGAAAGTGCCAAGCCACTTCAGTGATCTTAAGTGAAAATTGAATTGCAGATGTTATGTTTTAAACTTTGTTTCCTTAAAGTAGTTGTTTAATCAAGGGAAAAAATTGCAAATAACAGGACTTTCATTGTGGTGATTAATTCGTTGTAATTCTTCAAGGCATTAAAGTTTCAAAGGTTTTTAAGATTTGTGGTTCATAATTAGAGAGTGGAAATGCTGAAATTGATAATGGACAAATTACTAGTTGTTTAATAAGGAGGATTTTAATTGTTGACAGCTTTCAAAGCTTTTTGAATAGATGCAGTTTTTTCAGATATTTAAAAACTTGTCATGTAAGCCTAATGTTTAAAGGGATACCCTGCACAAGATCTGCGGTTCTGCCTATGGCAAGTATGTGATTTTGCAAGGAGGAGTAATATGTCCCTCTGTAAGCATTTAATATGTTGATATATGTGATAACTAGCTAGACACTCCCATTGACAAGTACAGTTTTGTGGGACTGTATAGATCACTTGTAGAAGACCATAGCCATACAATGGTTGTTTTTTAAACTTTGCTTATATTACGCAGAAAGTAAATACAGAACATTGTGGGGGGAGATGCTTCTAAGTACCATTTCATATTTTTCTTTGGAGCTACAAGTTGTAGAAAGGACAAGGTGAAAGAAAAAAAATATTCTTCATTTTCCTTTATGCAGCACCTGGTGTATAGCATCATAACATTTTGTACATCTGTCTGAAATATTAGCAGAATGAAAATGGAGCATAAATTAAAAGAGTTTGTCATAACTAATGACAGGTAATTAGGCTGTCAGATACAAAGCAACACAATAATTCAAGTACAGAAATAATAATATGGCTAGTAAGAAATGCACTGGTTTTCAAATATGTCTTTGAAGTTTTCTTGCGGAGACTTAAATGGGAAGAGGAAACCTTTGTAATGCATTGAGCACTGTGTAACAGGAAAATGAATAGTGCTCTTCATGAAAGTACTGCTTGAAATTCTGAAGCTCCTTAATCAGAGGTGAAAAACAATCTCATTCTAGATAATGTTTCAGTTGAAAATAAGCACCTATTTCTCAATCAGCTTTATTAGGTTTCCAAGTTATTATTAAAAAAAAAAAAACCCAAAAAACCCCAAAAAACCCCAAACCCACCAAAACCAAAAAGCCAAAAAAACCCATAGCATCAGCCATCTGTATGGCTAAAAGCAGCTCTCCATTCTTTAGTGCTTCAGGTGCCTATTTGCACATTTATTTAAGAAAATTAATTCATGATGCAGTTTAATTTAAAAGTAAACAAACTTCCCACTTTGGAATCTTATAGAGTTGAACTGCAGATGCTAAATTGCAAACTCTGCTTCTTTAAAGAAGTAGTTTAATGAAAGAAAGCTCTTCCAGATATTCCAAAATTACTTTCAAAAGATGTGGCAGTCTATTTCACTGAGCTTCACAGGGATGATTGTGCTGCTGTTGAAGGGTTTTCTTGAAGAACAAAAAGTTGTCAACAGATTTCTCCTTTGAAATAAGGAGCAGAAGCTATTGGTGCAACAGCATGTATAGAATTAGTGTAAAATTCCCTTTTTTCTCTTCTCCCCTCCTCCCCCTTTCACTTATTTCAGACAGTATAAAGCACTCCTGTTTCTTTTTCAGAAAGGCTTTATCAAAATCTCTGTAGACTAGAATACTGCATCAACAAAAGTTGGTTTAATTAATTGCTTTTAAAAACTTGTCCAGTAGTATTCAAGTTTCTATCCATATTTTTGGATTGTTGGTGTATCTTTTAATATTGAAGAGTAGATAATTTAAAGTGAAAATTATCAGAATGCTATTGAGCTTTTTTTTTTTTAATTACTTTCTTTATATTCAGGATAATTCTGACTTAATGTGCATTTTGGAAACATCAATTAACAATGGGATCAATTTTGTCTTAGAAGAGATTTTATCAGGTTTTAGATCTGTATATGAAGGTATTCTCAGATGAGTACATTCCTATATGCCAAAATAAAAAAACCTCATTCTTGAAGCACCTTTTTGTTGTTTGTTTTGAGTAAATGGGATTTATTAAAGCTTGTGCACATACTTTGGAGGGGCCTGGTCATTGCATTTGGAAGTTTTCATGCAAAACAGTGATGCTGATATCTCTAAAATAAGGCTGCAGATGGAGATTGGATTTTCATTTCCAGACCATTTTAGACTATATTCATGGCTGGCAGACCTTATTAGGGTTAGATAAATCCTAAATCAAATGTGACAACTAATTAATTAATTTTGGGCACATTGTTATCTCCTATTATTCTCCTTGCCTCCTAGTTTTCACTGTGTCCTTGTTTTTCTGAAAATAAGTGGAAATTCTTGTCCAAATCACAAGTGATCAAAACAATTACGTATGGAGGAATTGGACTGGGCATGATGTGTTAAGGACCTTAAGGATCTTTCTGTTCTCCTGCTAAAAATATGTATTGAGACTGGTCCTGGGCTTGTCCAGCTAAATTATCTCTAATTATTCCTGGATCAGCAGGAAACTTTTAGTTTTACCTGGTAGTTGCAACAATCTTGAACAGTGTGGAGAATTGCAGCTTTTATCAGTGTAGCTATACTTTCAGGTGATGCATTTAGAAACTTAAAATACTTTTTAAAAACATCATATGTGTTAAAATACAAAGCTAATTACTTCTTGCAACACTGTGGTGATATTTTAAGGTGTTATAATAATTATTGTATAAAATATTGATAACTTGTCTACTTTTCAAATGGCAGCAACTCATCTCTATGCTCAGAAAAAATGCCTACAAGGAGCAGTTTTTGAAAAATGTGAGGTGGTGATTTGTCTACAGTTACACTACTACAGTCATGCTTTTGAGATACTTATGTCAATTTAGAATTTGTAGAAGAGAAAAATCCTTATATTTTAAGCTAATTAACTTCAGAAATTTTGATTTGAATGCACTTTTTGTTTAAACCAGGTGGTCACATATGAAAAATGACTTATTAAAACTGTGATAACAATTTTATCAGCTCCCTTGTAAGTACTTCTATTCATGTTATTGCCCTCCTGAATCATAAACTCACAAAAGCTATATTTTATAGTAAAATACTGGTATTAGAGACTTCTGAATGTATATCATATTTGTGCTTTCTAAATGTTTATACAGGCAGTAAAATTATATTTTACATGGGAAAAAAAAGCAAGAACACCAAAAACACAACAGCAGGTCAAAAAGCAATTGTCAGTGTGTTATAAGTACACTATTGACTGAAGGGAATGATATGAGAACACTCTTGAATATCGATCTCATATTCAGGCATTTCTTCATAATTTGCTGCTCTTGCACAGGAAGAGCTTGCGTCTTTTCTTAGTTGTAGTGTTCCCTATTTGTTGAAAATTAAGTTCCTTGGTATGCTGTTAAGGGGGGGTTTTTTTGCCTCTTTTCTCTTTCTTTTTGCTCAGTGTTATAACTTCTATAACATGTGTAACTCACACATTTGGTGCACGAATGCTGAAATACAGCTGAAGTTTATTTTAAATTGTGGAGTGTAGAAAATACGTTGTTGAGGGTTTTCCAGTGTGTGATGCTGTAGGTAGAATTAGGCAGTTTGGCAGAAACCAATTGTGGTTTCTCACTTTTCTACTCAGAAGCGTTAGGATTTTTTTTTCTTTCTCTCTTTGGATTGTCAGGGACCACATTAATGGCATACAAGGGTTGTATCCACAGTGATGTCTGATGTAATTTCATTTTATAAATTGTTGTTCTTCATGTTGTTGAACTTGCAACTTGAATAACTAAGTGAAATATGCCATTTGTCTAGGACTTCACAGTGGCCTGGTGCTTACAGTATTAGCTGAGTTTGTGTGCATATTTTAGGATATATCCTCAATACCCAATGACATCTGCACTTTTTCCCCCCTGGTTTTGAAATAACTTCTAGAAAAGGGAAAGGACATAAAGATCTTGGTTTAAATGTAATAATGATATGGTGGGGGACTTGATTCTTCTGTTTATTCCAAATCATCATAAGCTGTAGATGCTTTTAATACCTTTCAGCTCTTTTCTATTGCAAGGTTCTATTACCAGTCTTGTAAAAGTAATGGGATAAATTATTCAAACACATAGCATAGTTAATAATGTTGCAGCAGGAAATCTTTACCAACAAATATAAAGCAACTCTAAATATATTTCTGTAGATAATAATTTTTACATCTGCAAGAATCTGCCTTATTATTAAAAGAGTAGAAAAAAAAATCACACTCAAAAAAGAGAAATTCTCAGATAAAAATTTTGTCTTTACCTTTACACATAACTAAGTTTCCAGGGAGTCTAATAATCAGTATCCTGATACACCTGACATAGAAATTTGAACGACAATATTAAATTCATTCCCTTTCTAGGACAGAGGCCCCAGTTTTAGCTGTATATATGCCAGATGGCCTTGAAAATATTTTCTGTGGATCTTATGAAATGATGTCCCAGAAACTTGACTCTTAAGGCAAGAATGACTCACTCTCTATGAGCTGAATGCATAAAATGCAAAGCAGAGATAGAAGTTACTTCCTAATCAATTTTGTCAGTGCGTCAGAAATGGTCTTTCAGTAGTAGTTTCTAATAAGGTGAAGTAGAACTGTATTTCATTTTCTTTTGGCAATAGGTGCTTCATAATCCAAGCTACTCATAATTAAAGGATGCAATAAATGTCTCCTCTAAGCACAAAATTTTTAAATTTTTTCTTCTTTTAAATTTTTATCCATATTAATTCAGAGACGCTGGTCTTGCTCAAGAAAACAGCTACTCGTCATTAAATGGATAGCATCTTAAATTGCAGTACTTCCCATTCTTACTGCAGCAAGTATAATGCAGAGACTTCACCTCTGTCGTGGTTTAACCTCATCCAGCAACTAAGCTCCATGCAGCCTCTTGGTCAGTCTTCCACCCACTGAAGAAAAGATGGGGGTGAGAATCAGAAGGGTGAAAGTAAAAAACCATGTTGGTTCAGGTAAAAACCGTTTGCTAGGTAAAGCAAAAGCTGCACAAACAAGCTAAGCAAAACAAGGAATTCATTGGCTGCCTTCCCATGGGCAGGCAGGTGTTCAGCCATCTCCACAAGAGCAGAACCCTGTGTAACGATAACTTGGGAAGACAATTGCCATCACTCTGAACATCTCTCCTCTTCCTTCTTCTCCCTGCTTTATGTACTGAGCATGATGCCACATAGTGTGGAATACCCCTTGGGTCAGCTGGAGTCAGCTGACCTGGCTGTCCCCCCTCCCAGTGCCTTTTGCACCCCCAGTGTCCTTGCTGGTGGGGTGATACGAAAAGCAGAAAAGGCCTTGGCTCTGTGCTAGATGTGCTCAGCATTGAAAAAAGCATCCCTCTATTATCAACACTGGTTTTGGCACAAATCTGAAACATTTGCCCATACAGCCTACTATTGAGAAATTTAACTCTACCCCAGCAAAAAACCAGCAAAGAATAAAGAGCCAGCTGAAAGATTTTTGTATTCACTCGGTGAAATATTTTTGTGTGCAGGCGGCTCAGGGGAATACAGCAGTTACCATTTTTTTGGTCTGCCTGAAATGTAAAAGCCTGTATGATAAAATGACATGTTTTGTACATAAACAAGAAGATCAATCTAAGCTCTCAAAGGGAAACTTATTATGAATGGTAGTGGTTACTCTGATATATTTTTTCTGCTAGATTGATTTATCCATTATAACTGCTTGATTTCAATCTAGATATATCAAAATGGGACTAGCATAACATAGCATGCATAGATTTTACTTAATTTAGAACATCATAACATCACTAAAATTTTGGGTTGAAATGTTTAATGACTACAAAAGCCATGCCTATTGTTCTAAAACAAAGAAATAATTCTGTCCTTGAAGGAGAAAAAAAAAAAAAAATATATATATCTTTAGCTCATGTAGACATATTAATTGCATTTTAGGACTTATAAGTCCAGAAAGGGTATGACTACCCACTCTTTACTAGTATTTTTGAATAAATAAACAAAATCTCCTACCCAGCTGTAGAATCCTGAAGATGTGGTGGCCATTTCCATCCTTGTCGTACACATAATTTTTCACTTTTACAGTACAGTATTGCCTTTCTTGCAATGAATGGCATTGTAGGCTCAGGGAAAAAAACAGTACTTTTGATCTGACATTTCTCTTTGTTCTATGTATGTTTGTAGTGCTTATTGTAAATGCTTTCTTGTGTTTTCCCAAGATGGCCTAGTGAAAACAACAGGAAGGTACTGATGGTGATGAGTGTGTACTTGGTGTACAAATGTGGAAGTGGGCACAGTTTGCTCCTGAGCTTGTGTCTGGTTAAGGGGCTGAGGCTTCAGAGGGGAAGAACTCTACAGTATTTTGACAAAGCTCAAAGCAAGCTGTGCATACATTGGGAAGGTTTGATGAGGATCATGCTTCATCAGACAGCCCAACAAGTAGCTGTGCAATGCCTTGCTACTCCAGTAGCAGTTTCTAGTGAGGAGCATTTAAGGTGAAGTTCTTCTAGGGAATCTAAAAAGAGAGTAGGCCAGTTGCTTAGAATCACTAGCTAAAATATTTGAGCATGAGTGGTTGAGTCTTAATACTCATTTTAAAAAGCCAGAGCTAACTATTTTTTTGTCTGCCCAGTAGTTTTCTTCTTCTTTATTATTCTCTGTGAAGTACTAGAAATGCAGTGTTTGAAGTTTTACCTTCCCTGAGGTGCAGAAATAATGTTACTATCCTCCTTTACACTATGATGCTTCTGACTATGAATTCTGAAAATGGTCCCTGTTCCTGTCTGAGCTAGACACTCTTGGCTGTACTTACCTTTTTTTTTTTTCCTGTCCATCACCAGCCTAATGTTTCCTTGTTCCTTTGAAGATTCCTAAAATATTTTTTCCCACTTGACAACAGACTTTTTTATTCTTAGTTTCTTTCTGAGAATCAGCTTGCATATTTTGAAATAAAAATTGCTGTATGATTATTTTAGTATTCATAATACCAGGAATTTTAAAATTCTGTGAATACCATTTCTTAATCTTTAGTGGTGGTTTTGTGAATAAATGATGCTGCATAGTAATTCTCTGAAGTTTTTAATGAAAATATTGCAAAAAGAGGCTCATAATTACTGCATTCAATCGGATAATACATTAATCAGTTCAGAAAAAATATCATTATGTGATATGATAGCTAATCCACTGAAAATGTGTTTTGCAAAATGTTTAGGTGCACTAATACAAATATTTTATGAAACCAAGTTTTTATTCTCCATTTTACATTTCATTATAAAGTAATTATTCTTTGAGACAGAATTAAAACAGATATATGAAGTCTTTACATTAAACCTCTTTTTCCTCTGTAAAGAAATACTTTGTGAAAGGATCCTGATTTGTTGATCAATTTCTACTAAACAATGCCCCCTAAATTAGGTATTTAGTTGCTACTTATTTTCGTAGGCCTGCTCCACTGTTGCTCATCAAAAGCTCAGCTATATGATAGCTAATTCCCAATATGTGTATTTCCTGTGCTTGATTTGTATTTCCTCTATTTCAGATGACTAAGGAAGATGAGTCAAGAAAATAATTTCATGCATTTATTATTTTCAATGCACTAATTATGTTGATAGGATTTGAAAGCTTTGAAAGACTAAGAATGCCAGGTTCCCTGTTTCTTTAGCAGAATGGGGTGAGATTAATAAGGAATGGTAGGAATGGGTAGTCTTAGGCAATTATGAAGTCATTTTCTCTAAAGGAATGTCTTTATAGCTTTACAGCTATACTTCATTAGTAGGCTGAAGCTAATGAGGAATTAGCTTTCCACAGAGATAGAGTTCAGCATGGAATGGCTTTAGAATCTTAAATAAAGGTCCTAAGTCCATTGATATCTAAAAGCTGAAAATCTGCAAAAGCTACATCACCAGAAGTTTGCATAAAGAAGAAAAAAGTACCAAGACGTAGGGTATGTCCACCAAAAAATTACTGTTGGTGAAGGAAAATGCATCAATGCATGAGGAATTTTCTATAAGCATTAGAAACTATTTTCAGGCTTTGTTGTCATATCTGAGTAGGTTGGTTGATCAGAAATATGAAATCTACAGATTTTTTGTAGAAAAGATTCCTTATAAGAAATATAAAGGATGAATTTCAGTATGCTAATTCGGATTTTTGCAAACTCTAACTTTAGACAGGATCTAGTCTGGACATTTCTGATCAGAAGGTTTGATTCATTGATCCAAAAGTGAGTGGGTAGTTGGTCAAATGGGACATTCTGGTTCTGCCATACTTCCTGCAACTTGTCACTGTCAAATATTATCATTCATGTTGAGATTCTGGTGAGAGTGGATAGGAATGACTTAATTACTGGTGAGCTTACAGGAGCCAAATTAGCGCTGAAGAATAACAAACATGGAATATTCGTCTGACAGATTTAATCTAAAGGAAACTCTGGAGGCTCTTATTTGTTTATAAGAAAAGTGTGGTATTGAAAAAATAATATTTTCTCCTTTTTGTTGTTTTTGTGTTGGTGAGGATTGTTGCTGACCCTTGAAATTTCATTAATTTCCTGGATTGTTCACAGTAATAGTTGCTTCTTGCTTTTTGACAGTCACAGATAGTTTCTAGGATATGCAAAGGTGCTTTCTGCTGATGCGGTTGCTGCCTTCCCAAAATACCCAGAGAATTAGCTTGCTTTTGCCAATTTGAAGAGAGAATGTTTGGCTACTTTCCCAGTTCTTTGTTTACTGAAAAAATTGTTGTTTCTTCAGCCACAGCTATGTCCCTTTTACTGAGTTTTTTTGAGGGTTTATTTTTGTGTTTTTCTTATTTTCTTTACACATTTTTTTTAACAACCATACTGATTGAATCATGACAATCTTTCTCACAGCTCATTTATTATGCTTTCCCCCTTATCCACAGATGTCCAACTAGTTGTAAATTCCAGTCTGAATCACTTGTATGTTAAAATGGACTTCTGGAGGACATCTGCTCATTTTTCTGTATTTTTATAGCTGTCTTCACACTAGCATCTTCAAAGACTGTTTTCCAATCTTTTTTTTTTTTTCCAGATCATTTTTCTGACTCCCTTTTCTGTACTTGATCTCCCTTGAATATCCTGTTCCCAAGAATTAGAGTGAGTAATGACTTTTGAGTAAGAGTCTTCAACAAATCAAGTGTTTGATATTTGTCAGTTTTCCATTTTGCTGACCATGACTTCTTCAGGGACAGGCAGCTGCACACACTCTATTGATAAAGCTGGCTCAGTAGAGTTCCAGTGAAGAGCAGTTATTTTTTTCTGTTCTTCCAACTGTGCTTACATATATCTTGGAAGATAAAATGGCATTGGCACTGGCTCCTCCCTCCTTCAGTCTCTTCTTAGTATGAAAGGAATGCTACATTTGTTTGACTCCAATCAGTCATCTCTTCATCAAGCTATATTGATTCTTTTTTCTTTTCACAGCAGGGAGAGCACATATTCTGTAGGGTGAGTCTCATTTCATTTTCGTTAATCATTTGAGGAAAGTCGAGAAAAACCTCTGCCTGCCTGAGACTATGAAAGGATTTAACCCAGTTCCTTCCAGTAAAGAACGGAAGGTAGTTGAATGCAGTAAAAATGAGATCTAGATGACCACCTGTATCTCTCTAGTTTTCCCACAATACCTGAAAGAATTGGATATTTCTTCATGTGGAAGTTATTTGAATTCACTCATATTGTTTAACCCACGATGTAGTAGCATCCTATTAATTGCTCAAAGAAAAAAAAGTAAAAAACATTCTCAGTACTGCCAACTTAGCTAGTGAATATGGAAGAAATATATGATTGAATCATTACATATTGAATGTCTTCATTTTTTGGAAGTACTTGAAACCCCTTTTAAATAAGGAAAGAACTCTGGTGTGATTGAGCTTCCTTCTCAGGAAGGAAGCTCAATTTGGATTTAGTATCTTGCTAAATCCAAACAAGTTGACTGTTGGTCAATGAATTTTCATGCATGCATTTTCAGGAAGAAGAAAATGCAAACAGAAGTAGAATGGAGAAAGTGAAAAGGTGAAAATTATTCTAGTAATGTGTGTGATTCCATTTTTGGTGAAAAATATTGCCAGGCTGATTTAGGAGTTTAGATCTGCTTTTTGTAATTAATACTACACATTTAACACTGTAATCCATGTTTCAAACAGTTTGGAAAATATTATTAAAATCTTTTTCATCTAGGGATCTTAAGTGATTTGGGAGCTTGCAATCAAAATGGTTATCTTTCTTTCCAAAAGATCAACATCTGAAAAGATAGTCAAACTTTTTTGCACTTTAAAGCACAGAACTAAATTGTTTAGTTATGGAATATAGTTCTAAAAGTGCAGTAAGAAATAATTTCAAATTTCATGTAATAAGAAATTGTTTTTCCACTGATCTACTTTTAATGCTGTTTTTACATCATTGATGATAATTCTGAAGGTTCCTTTCTCTTGAAAGTTTAACAACTTGCACTTCATGTTCAGCATCTCTTGGTATTGTTTGGGTTTTTTTTTTTTTTGGTGAGATGTCATTGGTTATGCAGTGCTAGATACATCTTTTGTCTTTTTTTACAGTATTAATGCCATGAAGATGGTTTATAAAAGAGGCAGGCACAGCAACAAGCCATCACAGTGAAACCACATTTATAAATTATAAAACTGCTGATCAGGGTTGCATCCATTAGTAACAAGGAAGATGAATAAGCTAATTAAAGGAAGGAAATACTGAAGAAAAAGGGAAACAAATTAGACTCTTAGTCCTGTATATTATACAAAATTAAAAACATGTAAGCTTACATTCCTTGTTTCTGCACAAACTACTTAGGTGTGCTCTGTAGATTTTATGGTATCATCTGAAATACATGGTAAACCTATAGATTAATGACTTAAATCCCTATTCTGAGAGTATTTTAAGAATTGAGTTTTTTGTGAGTGTTATTTTAGTAAAAAAGCGGTGATCAGAATGTTAATATTTCAAACACCTGGTAAAACACCTCTCTTGTTAAATTTTAAAAATGTTTTTCTTTTAGACTGGAGCAATAACCCATATCAGCAGGTGCTATAAAATTAGAGATTACTGTATGTGTATCTACTGTATGTGTCTATCTATCCATATCTAGATCATCTATCTATATTTACACACATATATGTATTTTTAAATCTAATTCTCACAGTGGTCTCTGTCTTTTTCTATTAAGAAGAATTCAGCTCTTTTCTGCCTGTGCTCTTATCAGGCAGACAGGCAAAATATAGCTTTTATTTTTAGAGCTTTGGATAGTAGTAAGATTTGATTCATGCTTGTGTTACTGTAACACCAGTAACGCCTTTAGTTTGCATAATGATATAATGATGATTACTTATCTATATGATTGTGATTACTATTGATTAAAAAATGTCCTGAAGCGATGGGGAATCTATTAATATTGAATATGAGGATATTAAACTCACATTAAGGTAAAACTGATGGAAAAAAAAAAATCAGTGTAGCTGTGCCTGTGTATACTATGAAGAAGCTCAACAAATACAAGTAAAACCCAAAATGTAATCAGTCTCTTTTTAAGAAATACTCCTGTTCTTCATATCATGTCACTTACTCAGTGCAGCTTTTTCTGTACTCTGATACCTGGTCTGTGTTATTTTTCATATGAATTTACAGAGTTCTGTGTTTTAGGCCAGAAGAGAATGTTTTAGGCCAGAGGATTCAGATCTACAAGTATTGGTTTTCTAGCCATGCAATGGAGTTGTATTACATATATATGAAAATAAGAGGAAGAGTATTTAAAAGCTTATTTTCTATCTTTCTAAAAATTCAGGTTTCATTCATCTTTCCTATCTTTCCTCTTCTTTCATTGTGGACTATACATGATTCCTCTACCACATGAAGTTTAGAATCCAAACTACAGGCAGAAATGAACTATTTAACTAAGGTATTTCCTCATAAAGTGTTCACTGCACCTCTGCTTCCAGTCCAGATGCGTTTGGTGAATCTGCCACTCTTAAAACATCTTTCCTGACTCTTGAAGATTACACTTTTGCCACCATCTACTGAAACTGATTTAACAAAATGTGTAATTCACAGAGGAAAATTAGGTCCAGTTTTTGTGAAGCTACAGAAATATTAGTCCTATCATCTTCCATTGATGTGATTGCCAAGTTTTCTCCTCATGAAATATCTTTAGCAAAGACATTATTTCTTATCTTCTCAGTGGCCTTAACAGAAAAAGCTGAGCAGATGTAAAATGCTGGTCCTAGCACTTGTGAATGTGCTGTGCCTTACTGTGATATGTAGAGCAACAGGGATGAGGGCCCACCGGGTTTAAGAGAAAAGTCATGGGTTTTTAAAATGGGATCCAATGGTTTGCTGTAGTTTTCCTGACTTTTTGCTATTTTATTAGTCTTTTAGAATTTATTCAGTAAGACAAAATTTATCGCTTTGTCTAGCAGAAGGAATATTTGAGATAAAGTCCAGAGACCTATCACAGTTGCTAGGGCAGAATGCTGCAGTTGTCTCCTTAGGCATCTGCTTTTCTCTTAGACAGCTCAGCTATATGGAATCCTGTGTTGCTGTTACTAAACTTCTGTGATCCCACCTAGTTTGATTAAGGTTGTCCTTAATAGTCAGTGTAGCTAGACAGAGCACCACAAAAAGTTGTTCTCAAAAACCACATGCAGTTGGATAATTATAGAGTAAAATAAAGTGAAATAATAAGTTTTTTGAACCAAAGCTTCTTTTAAAAATACACTAAAAATGCACTGAAATGTGGTTCAGTTATGAAAATGTAGCTTAGAAAGGCATATTTTTAGAGAAACATCAAGCCTGAGCTGGATTTGAATCCAGCTTCCTTGAAAATTCAGTATCGTACAATATTATTATTTAAAAATATTTCAAGTCACAGAACAGTTGTAAAAAGTATGATTCTATTCATTACATGATTATTTATTCTTTTAACATGCTGTGAACTTCATTGTGCAGAGAACATTACAATTAAATATGTTGAGTAGAACAGCCATAAATGCTCACACTCAGTAATAATGGTAATAGTATCAGGTGGCTGATATTGATTTTTGTGAAGTGATAATTTTATAGGAGAAAAATATCCAAGATGCAAACATTTATTGTCCTTTTATAGACAATTTTTTCAGTGAGTGTTTAGTAAGCACTGGCATCACAGGGAGAAAATTGTGTACCTCAGCTGCTGTCCTGCCTGTGGCTGTAATGAAGTCTCTGTAGTAATCTAACTGTATTGAGTTAGGAAAAAATTAAATTCCAATTGTCAACATAAAGCCCAGCAAATTGTCAGTAAAAACATACTGACTTAAGCCTCATTGACATTGATGACAAAACTGTACTTTGTGGCCGAGAAAAAAAGAAGATTCTTCTGAATTATTAAACTTCAAATCACATAAATTATGTAATCAACTGATATTATGTACAGCTTGATAGTGGAGTTGTTTGCATGTGTTTTTTCCTTTAGGTTTTCAAGGATGCAAAGGGATTTCCAGATGTCTTCATTAGAAAACACAGTTTTGGAGTGTTGTGTACAATTCTACCTTTATTTCTAAAGGTTACAAGAAGAAAAATCCACAACAGAACAAAAAAGCATCCAACCCTCAGAGCAGACTCTTGAAATCCCTCTGATTTGACACCTACATGACAAAAGTAGTCTATGATAAATACATTTTTATTTTATTGTCATGCACAGTTTGTTTAGTCTCCATCCTTGGGGTTGGACCAGATAATCTCTTTGAAATCCATTCTGTGATACCATGACATATCCTAGTTCAAGTCTCAGAAGAACCACATTCTCTAAATTCTTTTGAGCTGCTGAGGCAGTTTTAGTAATGATCCCAATTATACTAAAGAGGAAAATAAGTAAAATCCAACAAATAAATATTTGCCCACCAGGGCAATAAGGATTTCTGCTGTTTTGCATGAAATGTACAATAGATTCATGAGGCTTTTATCTCATCTGGCAAATGATTTGTGGTAGGGTCAGTTGCTGACACAGTTTTGACTGCCTTTGAAAGGCTTGAATGGATAATGCCAAAAGGAGAAGACTTAGCAGGTGTCAGGTGTAGCCCATATAAAAATTTCAGAGGAAGTTGCTCTCTCCCTCCAATATTTAATTCTCTAAGACTGCAGCTCTACTACCTTGTCAATCAAGTCATAGTTGATATAATCCCAATGAAATCAAGACAATACAATACTTTTCTGTTAATTTTGGAAGAGTTCTAGATTACCAAACACCTGCAAAAGAGAAGGAACAATTAACCTGCTTCAACACATACTGAAAGTGACAGCAAGCATTTTAAATTCTTTCTAAGAAAATTAATCAGTTTATGCATCGGACTTTTTCAAAAGATGCAACCCACTTACTTGCCATCTTCATATTTGTTTTAATAATGAGCTTCTTGATTTCATCCCAAGTCTTGATTTTATAGTCCATGTGGGCATGTAACATTTGTGTATTTGCTACACAAGTGCTATGGTTCTTATAGCACGTCCTGCTCTGTGTGATGCATGTAGGGTAAACTTTCAGATAAAGTCTACAAAGAAAGCAGTAACATTATTTTCTGCTGTAAGCTTAATGCCACATACTGTGTGAGGGGAGGGAAAATGAATGGCCTGCTGTAGTGTCATGCAAAAAGAGAGTTCTCCACAGCATTAGCTGCTGGCCAAGAGGCTGTGTTACTTTCAGGGTGAGTGGGGAGAGCTAGCTGGTTCAGGTGAATCATCTCTATGATGTTTTGAGCTATGGCTAGTCATGACCAGATTGCTTTTTTGATTTTTTTTTCCTCTAAATGATGGTATGATGAATTTTCCTTGCTAGCTATCATTCCTGTATCTGAAGCTCTACAGCTCATCCAATTCCTTATCAACTCAAATGAATATTGGGTCTAGATGCTGTTATACTCTGAATATATATTTTAAAGTACCTATATATTTTCATTCTTTCTATGAATTAAAGGAATAATATGCAGAGATCAATCAGTAATGAAAATGTCTAGGAGTAGTGTTATGTTCCAGAAGGTATGGGCTCCTTTCCATGGGTTCACAAGTCCAGACAGGCTTCTGTTTCAGCATGGGCTCTCAAACTCTCACCTCTCAGGCTATTCCAGCATGGGATCTTCCACAGGCTGTGGTGTGGATTTCTGCTCCCCTATGGCTCTCCATGAGCTGCAGGAGCAGAGCTTGCTTCACCAAGGCTCACAGAGTTGAACAGTATACAGAGGGAACTGAGTGGTGCCTGGCTGTGGTGATGGAATAAAATGCCATTGTATTTAATGATTGCATTGCAAAGGTCTGTTCCATGGGACTATGTTCACAGTTTTAGGAATAGTGCTACTTCTGACATTGTCATGGTCTGAAAGTTGACTTTCCAGTTATTTCTAATGAATTTTTTTTTTCATAGGTAATATATAACGTTAAATCAAGAAAATGGAAACTGTGTAGAATTAACCAGTTACTTTTAATCTCAAAGTTTAATCATACATTGCATTTTTTGTTACAACGGTTGACTAAATAAATGTGTAGAAAATCATTATAAGGAGGAAGTTGATTAACCTAATTGTGTGCTCAGTTTCTGGATTTATAAGGCATTTTCACAGAATTAGGATGAAAACTGCCAGCATATGATAAAAGATGATGCAAGTTCTTAAAACCTGGCCATACCTTGTTTTGGGAGGATTGAGAAATGTCATTGATGGAAATTTTGCTTGTAAAATTCACCACATAAATAAGCCACTAAACATTGCATTTAATTGAAATTGAGGGCAAAGAGAAGAAATCATTATTGGAAAAAAAAAGACAAAATGCCTGTTTGCTAACTTACTTAAAATCTGCTTATTAAATTCTTTATTTCTGTCTTATTTCAGTGATATATATACTGTCACAATATGGACGTGTGTTCTATGACTTATGGCTCTAATTATTCACTGTGAGATAATTTATTCCATTAATATCTCATTCACTAGAAGAATGGTGAAACCTAAAAAGTGTTGATTTGGATAAATATCTAGCAACACAGATAATTACATAAACATTTTTGAGCTTCACATTTTAAAAATATTATGAAATCAACACTTCTTTGATCCTTCAAATGAATGTAATCTGGTTTTTATTTCTCATTGTATCGACTGACTCATTTTTGTGCATTTTTACTTTTTTTTTAGTCAAAAAAAGGCAGCTTTTATGCTCAAAATTGACTGTTTTATCTGGTTTATAAGTTTGTTGAATTTGTGTTTGTTTGTTTTGGATTTTCTTGTTTTGTTTTGTATTGTCTTCTTCCTCCTGAGCGCAAAGCCTATTAAAACAACATTTCTAATGGGCATATTATGGAAAGGACTCTTGCATAAACAGAATGATACTGCTTTAATTTAATTTTTAAATCACAGGGAAAATTTAATACCTTTTGGTCTAAAGGCAAAGTGACAGCTGAATATGAATATCTGTGAAAGACAATTGTGGAGGAAAAAAAAAAGAAAGTTTCTTATTAAATGGCATAAATACTTTTGTTTTAAGGAAGTATTAATAGAAAGTTCTTTAAGTAGTTTCCAAATGGTTACTGCTTGCTTGTGTGTGAGAAGAATTTAAACTAGTTCAGGAATTCAAAGATAATAATTGTATCCATCTCTTAAATGGCAAAAGAATTATTTTTTTTTGTAAAATAAGGAGGCATGTATAATAGCATCAATTAGTAATTCAATTTGCTAAGTAAAATAAAAGACTGAAAGCTTCATTTATGAAAGATATATTTTAAAAAGATGAGATTTTTCTTCTATTTGTACAAAAGAGTGTACTGGCTCCAAGCTATATGAAAATTACTTTTACCTCAGCCAAAACCAGTACAAAAGAAAAGGTACATGACTCTCTTTCTCCAGAACCATATTTTGCTAAATGATCTCATAAAAGACAATAAAAAATTATTAAGAATTAGAGTGTAAAATACATGCATGGATTACTTTTATATTTCTAATAGTTTCTTGTTGATAAACTTGAAATACAAATCCAGTTTGAAATAGAAACCAAAGGTTTACTTTAAATTCAAAGAATCCATCAAATTCATACTAGATGCCCAGTACAAATAACATTGATATGACTAATGCTAGGTGAATGTATCCCTCCTGTGCTCACAGAAACTGATTTTCTTTACATTCTGAGATAACTTTCATGTAATATTACATGTGAAAAACAGACCTCTCATTTCCTTACTTATACTTACATCTTTCTTTTCCAGATGACACGAGAGCAGTATATATTAGCAACACAACAGAACAGCCTTCCAAGGACTGAACATCCTCAGTTTTACCCAGTAGGGATTTATGGATGGCGAAAGAGGTGCTTATACTTCTTTGTCCTTCTGCTGTTGGTTACCATGATTGTTAATTTAGCAATGACAATATGGATTTTGAAGGTTATGAATTTCACAGTGGTAAGTATTACAGTAACTTTCTGTACCTCATTTGTTGAAGTACTAAATTCTGGGTTATTTTCTTTTTCCTTTATCATGTTATATAAAAATCTTTTAATTTTGGAGGAAAAAACATATGCACTTATTTGAATGTTGGTTCAGATATTTATACTTTTTATATATATTCTGCAGTGAGTGGACTAGTGCCCTATGTATTCTGAGGATTTTGGTTAAAAAGCATATCTTCTGAAATTATATCAGCATCTTAGATTTTTTTTGTTTCCCCAAATCAAGTGTCATTATGACTACCCCAAGCATATTTTGATTTCTTGCCACCACTAAATAACAAGCAAGAGCAGTTTATTATATCTGTTCTGTATAGTATTTCTCTTAGGAGGGAACTTGATTGGTCATATCAATGTATAGGTGCTTGGGTTTTTTGGTAATTTTTTTTTTTTTTTTCCTTCTCTTTGTATTTTTTTAAAGCTTACTGGCAATTTGGACTGTGTTTCACCCAGAACTTAAAGTAGCAATTTTGGTGTTGATGAGGAGGGTAGTTGAGTCTAAAAGACACATGCTTTAATGAGTCAATTTCTGCCTGGAATCTTTAATATCAGCAAAGTATTTCAGATGTACACTTGAAAGAACATCTGTGTTCAGTGGAAACTGTGGTAGGAGTGTGCACTGGCTGGCAGCAGAGTAGTGACTTTTTGTATATCAAAAGAAAAGACAGAACTCTACACAGTTCAAAACAGCAGTGTTTCTGCTAGGATCAGTGCAGTCTTCCTCTCTGGATTTTAACTCCATAATCCATATTTTGATGTATTTAGTTATAAATATTTCCTATGTCACAGCACATTTCTTTTCTTTATTAGTTTATCAGAAATAAAAGAATAGCCAGCAAAACAGCATAAAACCTGTGTCTAAAATCCTTCTATATCTGTTGATGATCTGTAATGCATTGGATTATCTGAAACCGTTGTCTGGTGAGACATATTGTGCATTCTTCTGAGTTTCCACTAGTGGGTGAACATGTTGAATCCATATTTTGACCACTCAATGATTTTAATATTCGTGTACAGAAAAGTTTGTGAGAATCTTTTGGAAGGTTGCCTTTTTTAAGAGGGGGCTTTTTTTTTGTTCTGGTTTGGTTTTTTTTGGTTTGTTTTTTTTTTTTTTTTTTTTTTTTAGCACAATGTGCTTTTAAAATAGGACACCCATATATGTTTTTGCTTATTAGAATAATTATTCATTTGTACTGGAAAAATATTTAGGCATAACTCTTCAAACAATTTTAAAATATAGCTTTTAAAAAGCACAGAATTTTTCTCTGTGCAGAAGATTGCATTCCAATAGAATATTTTAAGGTACTTTTTCCGATTGTTTGTCCATCCACACTACAAGCTATTATAACACTATGCAAACACTATCCAGTTTAAATATTTCTGAAATTGATCATGTTGTTTTTTAAAACAAAACAAAAAGAGAAATTTTGAAATATTTTTCTTTCCTGCATGTTAAAGTTTGTTGGAAAGTTAAAAGTTTATGGTGAATTACTAAATCAGTGCAGGAATCTAGTGCAGAAAACAAACAGATTGTTGCAGCACTTACAATAAACACCTTCTCCTTGAACATATTCAAATACATTTTTTAAATTATGTGCTGAAGAATTAATTTATTTCTGCCAACTCATGGAATGGAAGGTAGTCTTCTACTTTGAGTAGTTAGTACTCACATTGGAATCTCTGTATGCTAGAAGATTGCAAGAAAATTGTCATGTTAAAAGTTGAGTAACATCTTCATGCTCATGTCCTCGCACACACATTTGAGCAAGAGTGGGAAATTTGTATTAAGTCTGAAAGAGTCACATTCTTAGGGGCAGGTGTTTGACAGAAAAAAAATTTAGTTTATGAACCTGAAGTTCATGTGTTTTAAAAGGAAATGGCTTTGAAATAGATATATGTATTTATTCCATGTGCGTGTATATGTGTACAGATAGATAAAAACTAAGAAATATAATTCGTATAACTGGAGAGTGATAGGATATCAGAAGTGCAGCTAGAAACCTCAAGAGTGTTTGCACAAAAGAGGAATATAGCCATGATAAAAGTAATTGCTGAAATTGGACTGCTTTGACATTTTGACATTATTTTAAAATATTTCCTGCTCTAGCATAAGTCAGTGTTGAGCTTTCTATAGACAATAGTAATTCCAGCATTTCAAGGGGTCAGGAAGAGGCAGGTCATGGTTGGTCACTGCTGTCTGATGATTGCAACACTGTTAATTTGTATTAGCTGTTACCTTTCTATTTTTAACGGTAAAGTTACAGCCACTGACAATTTGGCATAATAAAAGCCTTCCTGCGATCAAGTTTCTGGTTGGAAAAGTTTTCTGAATACATTGACCTTGCATGTAAAAGTCATATTCTGAATCTGAGCAGTTATCCCATGTTCTTTTTATAGTCAGAGTGTAAAAAATAGGGTCTTGTGTAAAGCATTAATCCCACAGTAAGGCAGGCAACTGATATGAATTTTTCTTATGGATAAATGTTGAATACCTTATCAAAGAAGTAATTTTAAAAAATGTTTCTTTGCAATCATGTAAAAGCATAGTACAGGCAAGGTGTGCAAGCCTCCTTTTATCAGATTATGTAATGTGGCTAGGAAATAGAGAAATGTTCAGGGATACAATCTCTTCTTCCAGTGTACAAGGTAAAAAACTTGAAAGGTAACAAATAATTGAAATTAACTTGAAAGTTACAAATAATTTCCCCGATATATAACACGTATCAGATGAGCAAAACTAAAGGTAATTAATATCTGTGTAGTGGGAATATTAGCTGGAAGAGTCATAGATGAAGTAATAATTTTTGAAAGATATTTTCCCAATGGTAGCTTAGTCTTACTGTCCTTTAATATCTAGTTGAGCTTTATTGTCTCACTGTTCAATTGTCTTTTTAGAAAGATGTGGCCAAGGAGGCCAATGGCATCTTGGCCTGTATCAAGAACAGCGGCCAGCAGGACTTGGGACATGATTATCCCGCCTTACTTGGCACTGGTGAGGTCGCACCTCAAGTACTGTGTTCAGTTTTGGGCCCCTCACTTCTAGAAGGACATTGAGGTGCATGTCTGGAGACAGGCAACAGAACTGGCAAATGGTCTAGAAAATATGTCTTATGAGGAATGGCTGAGGGAGCTGGGGCTGTTTAGCCTAGAGAAGGAGAGGCTAAGGGGGAAACCTCATCACTCTCTACAACTGCCTGAAAGGAGGATGTAGTGAGATGGGGGTCACTTTCTTCTGCCATGTCTCAAATGAATGGATGAGAAGAAATGGCCTTAAGCTGTGCTGGGGGAGGTTCAGATTATATTTTTTTTTCCACTGAAAAAGTAGTTAGACATGGAAATAAGTTTCCCAGCCAATGTGTGAAGTCATCATTTCTGGAAGTGATGAAAGAGCATCTGTATGGTTCAGGGGTGGTCATGGTAGTACTGGGGGGATGGTTGGACTAGATGATCTTGAAGGTCTGATTTTCAAAGGAGGCATGCAATATATCTTGGAAAAATCAAGCCAGGAACTAAAATCTGTAAATTTTGTCAGTATATAAAATAATAGCCTTAGGGGACTTGGGTTTTATGGAACACTTATAGTTTCCTCTCTTTGTATTACCCTTGGCATGGTTCACAGGCTACCCCATGGAAATGTTTCTTTCACTTTCTATCCATGTAATTACCTCTCACTTAGTCTGTGTTGTATGAGTTTAATGAAGCTCAGAGCTGTTAGTCACTTTTTGCTGTCTGTACAGTTACTATATTAGGGATTACAGGAAGGATGGACACTCAAGTCATGACCTGGTACCAAGCCAAGGGGTAAAATATTAATGGTTTTGTGTTTAGAACATCCTGATTTTTTCATATATGTAATATATGTGAATTTTAAAGGCTTGCAAAGAAAGAAATATTTTTTACTGGGTCTGCATTCTTGTCAACTTGTATTTACATGGACTAAAGCATAAGTAATTAACTGATTTTTTTTTAAAGATCTAATCACTTTATCATTATTCTCCAATAATTTGTTTTATTTTGTATCATCTTTAAGTTATTTTTACCTCAACAGAATGATAATTTTATATAATTTATTCTTTATATAGCTGTTAATGAATAAGGCATATTGACACTCTGTCAATCTGCATAATTACTTTTTAAAAGAGATTTACTATATATTTTTGTTACTAACCAAATACCACTGCATTGGTATTTCATGACTGAAAGTTTTCTGCATGTATTTCAAATTAGCTTTAAAAAAGGGAATTCAAAGCATTCCTCTTATTTTTGGGATTTGACATTTTGAAATAACATGGAGTAATCCATGTTAGCATAGAAGCACAGGTCCAGCTCTTGGTGAAGGAAGCATTTATATATTTATACTTCTTTTATACATTTTCTCTTATGTTCACAATTGGCATTGATATTGACACTTATTTAATGTTGTATTATTTCTTTGCTTATTACATGACACATAAAGCTAAAAAATGGTATTGTTAGAAAAAATGCTCATGTGGTTCTTAGATCTCTTTTTGTGTCCTGTAGCAGCCACATAGCACCAAGTTATCTTACTGGTTTTGGTTGTACATCTGGTTTTGTGTGTCTTTGTATTCTGATTACCCTTAGGAATCCATATATGAAAAGACATTTTGTGATCCCCTGTGAGCATGCAGCCACCTACTTCAGATTCTTTCTCTTGCTGTAGCTGCAGTGTTGCAGTCAGTTTTGACTGCTGTCATGACACAATGTTGTCTGTGTTGATCCATGTTAAACTCCTCTTGCAGTACTACCATGGGAATTACTTTTATGATCAGGGGCCAGACAACTTATCTGGGTAGAGACGGTTTATTTCTCCAGAGACTTTGAAGAATGCTTTAGCCTCAGACATAAGCAGGGTGTAAAGAGCAGTTTGAGTTTCCTGGCTAGAACACTTGTGCTTCGTGCTCCCAGCTGAGTACACTCTCTTTGCAGGCTGCCTGGCTCTGGATTCAAGTTGTATGGACAGCAGCTAATTTGCAGGGGGAATGTCTGCCTGAATTCCACCTATTCCATATTTAATTCCTAATTGCATCTTTAAAAGCCAAGTAAACATGATTTCTTACTTATGTGACAGCATATATAAGGCAGAATTAGGTAAACTTTAATTCCCCTCCATTTCCATCATAACAGATTATCACTATATTCCTTTACAAGTTTCAGTTTTACAATTTGAAACTTTCAGATCTGCAAAAATCCAAATCTGAATTGTAATTGTAATTGTAAGATTACTTATGGAGACCAGTAAACAGTATTTTCCTGGGTTTTGGTTAATGTGCAAGAATGTGGAAATCTTCCAAATATTTAACTCTCTGTGCTGGGACACACACACGCTTCTGATCTTAATATCCAGTATGGAGACAACACTCATAATTTCTTTAAAAGTACAATTGCTACACTAAGGTTATAATTTGATGCCTAAATGTTTAGTGGTACAGAACTAAATCAGCTCTGTTCAATACTTTTATCTAGATGTAGACCAAACTGTCTTTGCATACTGAGGAAAACTAAGTCTGTTTGTGAAACTATTCTGTAATAGAAATTATTCATTTCTCAACAAGCATGACAGTGATATGAGAAGTTATGTTTCTAATATTCTTTGGCCACTCATATGTCCTTATTTGATGGTCAAAACAGTATTTGGTTATCAGTTCAGTTGGTTCTGCTAAGCTATGTGATGAAGATAGTATATAATAACTCATACAATTTCAAGTAAAACTAGGGCAAGGGTGTTTTCCATTTCTTAGACAATCTTTGAGACATGTCCAATTTGTAGCAGGTTGGCATTTCAAAGTTATGAAGTTTCACAATTGAACTTATCTCAAAAAAAATTTTGTCATTTGGCAAATAAAAAACTTCCTTTGTTTGACAAAGGCAGCAGTTTGCTTTTAGGTTTTGAATAAATACTAATAGAAGCAGTTGATGTATATTTAACAAATACATTGTCACATCTGCAGGTTCAGTTTACTTCAATGGCAATAATTTATTGTCAATAAATTTTTAAAAACTGTAAATTATCTAATTTTTAAAACTTTTTTATCTTACTAACTACGTAGAAAATTATTTCTCTAGATCCGTCAGTGTTTTATGTTTCAAGAACATGGTGTTCTGTTTTGGGATGAATGCGAGAAATCTCTTGTTTCCTTTTTGCTATAGTGACAAAGTTCCAGTCCAGAGCAGGCAATATAATTAACTTTTAATGAGCATGAGACTTAGTCAAGATATGAGAGACCAAGGCTCCAATTGTCCCCAATGTAGATCACGTTCCAGCTATGTAGGTTATTAGTCCTTATAATTTCTGCCATTTCCTATTGATAGATACGTGACATCTCTCTTACAATTTCTTAATGTCAAACATTGCATGTCAACCTTGTAACAAATTTTATTGAAAATTCCAATGTAGTGGCTGTGTATTCCTCAGGAATATTTTCTGCACAGATTTAGAATTCTTTTAAAATTTTGACTTTTAAATTATTTGGAGAAATGTTTAGAAAATCTTCAGCTAAAATAAATATTAGAAACCAGATGTCTGCACATGGACATGTATACAGGTATGCACAAAGTCTTATTTATATAACTGGCTATGTTCACATATCCTTATGGTGCACTGGAAATCAGAAATGTCATCTTCTTGAATGAACCTGTCAGCTCCGTGAATAATTCAACAACTTACTCATAGAATGTCAGCAAATTAATCTTGCTATGAGTTAATTTTGCTTGGAATTTTTTATCCCATTTTTTAACATTCATTGAAAAGCACAACTTTAGAGAGCTGGAGGGTATTTTGTACAATTCGTGTCCTCTTTCATTTTCAGTGCCACAGGCGAGAATGAACTGATTTATTCCTACTCTCTTTTGAGCATTTCATATATTTGCTCTCCTGAGCACAATGAAAAACTCAATTTGAGTATTTTTAATGCCATTCTGCTAAATCACTTTTTTTGTCTCATCTTGTATGTGTACCTCCTGTATTGTATACCTCTTTTCCTAGTCCTTATGGGGAGGAAAAAAATCAGTGTCAGTGTAAGCACGGTGTAGGTTTATTGACTGTACAGTAATTAATATAAAATCTGTTGTGTCACAGGGGAAAGGTGACTAATATGATGTCACGTTTGTGATATATAAGGCTTGCATGAACAGTCAAGCCACTGTTAAATGTATTTTTTTAGGTATTATATAGTACTGGAACTCTCATGGAAAGATATCTTTCAGTAAAAAGTAGGAAGGTATTGTTTAAAACAATTCTATTTAATAGCACTTCTCAGCAAACATTGACTCCCTTGATTAATGTGCAGATTACATTATTTATTCTGTGTGGCTGAATGCAGATCTTAAATTATTTATTTTATTTCTGAGATGATATGTCTTATATTTTGGGATTTGTTTTTAACCAATGATCTTGCATGAAGGAGGAATGGGATAAAATTGTTTTCTCATTTTTATATTTGTTTGGTCATTCAGATTTAATGACAGAGTACTAGTAGAGTTCCCAGTAGAACAAGGAAGCAAATACTGTGCACCTCAGAAAGTCTTGTAAAAATGTGCCAGCAACAACAGTTTAAATACGTGTAATAGGTTAGCTGAAAATGTGTGTATCCATATATAGACATGTGTGTATATATGTATATGCATCTATTCAGCTTGCCAACATTCACCTTCTCTGAAATAATCACGTGTTCAAGCTGAGTGAGCAGTGTTTACTAGACAGCTTATTCTTAATCATTCACTGCGTAAATAGGCTGGAAGAAGTATCTCAGAATTTTTTTCAAATATTTGCTTTCATGAAAATGTAATTAACTTAATTTCCATTGAAGGCTTTTTGTTTCCTTTCTGAGTGTATTCTAGCATGACATTAGTATTTATAGAAAATGAGATTTTCAAGAGAATGTTATATAAATATATTTTTTAATTCTTCAAGGTTTATGGAGTAAGATAGTTCTGACACTTATATTTGTCCAAGTGCATAGTTTGAATAGCAGATATTTGAAGAATGTTTTTGGTGTACAGTCATTTTTAATGAGGGGGAAAAAGGTGGAATAAATTAATTTTGTATACCAGGGTTCATGAAAATAATCAACAGAAAGTTATAAAAAGAAAAGAAGGCTAATGCATCAGCATGTTTGTCTTAAGTGGAGCAACTGAATCAGAGTTAATTTTATAGTTCAGGCCAAGCAGTAATATTTTGTAAGTTTATTTAGCAGGATTAGAGCAATATCAAACCACTTGAACAAACTTTAGTTACTTAAAAGCAGCAACAGTCTGTAGGAAAAATGAAATGTGTGATTCTTATTTCCTTTCTTTTATTGGAATGACTTATCTCAGTAAAGAGTGCAGTAAAGAATTACATTCTCTGCTTGGAATCCTGCTTTTATTTGTACAAACCTTCCATCTTGAAATAAATACAAGTCTGTGTATTAAGTACAAGAGCAGAATGTACTTATGTAAATCTAGCCTAAATTAGACCTAGCACATTCAGGAATTATAATAAAAAAAAGAAACAGGAAGATAAGATAGAATATGTAGTGATAAATGTCTTACATGGCAGAGTATTTCCTCCTCTTTCTTATAAGTCAGGATATTAAATGTGTGGTTGGAATCCCAGACAGGATTAAATGATGAATCAAATCTTTCACTGATGCAGAAGCAAGGAGATTTTTTAATAAAAAATGTGAATAAGGGGTTTGTCTGTCCTGCAGCCAACAAGGAGAAAAATTTTCAATACTTACCCAAAAGATACAACACTATGGATGTATCATTTCTAGGCCTGGAAAACATATTTTACTACTGCTAGGTACAATCAAGTAATGGAAATCAAGAAATTCAGTAAAAGCACATGATAAATGGTACTGCCAGAGACAATGCAGAAGTAGTGGAAATACCACAAAATAGAAGTCAATGTTAATACCCAGTCCTAAACCTCTTAATCATAATCTAAATGCCTTTTCTGGAGAAGCCTGGTGCATCAGAGCTTGGCCAATGATTTGTTATTCAGGCAGCACGGTGCATCCCCTGTCTGTCACATCAGTGCCCATCAATAATGTGAGGAGCACATTATTTTTCTGTGGCACTCAGTTAAGTACAAGAAGTTGTGCACAGCCTTGTGCAAAACCTTACGAGTTTTGAGCTTACAGTATATTGCAAAACAAAACCCCCAAAAACTCCAGATACATATTTTAGTGTCTCTAATAATGAAATCAGCATTTTTGTGATACAAAATCACTATCTATACAATTTTTTTTTAGTTATAGATCTTCCTTTCCTCTCATGTCATTGACATCTATTTATACAATAGAGCAACATCAAGAAATGTTTCCCCAAAGAGAAATTTCTAATTACTGTGTTTATTTTTCTTTTTATCTTCAAGGCTCAGTTTTATAACAGCAAAGATTTGCAAGAGGGTAACAGGTTTCTGTCTACATCAACAAAAAGCTAAAATTGGAATAAGTACTATAATAATATGATAGGAATTAATATATATTAACTTATATATTAACTCATATACTGGGATGGCACAAGTCAAAAAAATGACAAGCAATTCTTTTTATAAAACTAAAATCAAAATTGCTATCATACTCTCCTCAGTTGAGATGATACTTTAATAGTAAAGGTAGATGAAAGCATATATAAAGATAGAAATTAAAAAATATATACTTGATCATCTTGAAATCATTCTTCCATCTTTTAGAGATGGAGCTTTCTCATTTCCTTCATTGTGTTCAGGAATATACAATTCTTATCAGTCGTCTTTCAGGTTCGAGTCATGCGACATAGAAGTAACTGAGGAAACAAATATCTATATTAGTTTTATTGGCTGAACAAGCAACATGAAATACACATTTTAAATAATTTTTGTCACATATTCAAACATTGTTATTTATTTACCAAAATATGATAATCACTATTAAAAATGTGTTCATTTTTTACAATAGTCAGTTCAGAATAAAAATGTATTATGCCAACAATTTGGTTGTGGGTTTGTTCCTCAGACTGATTGATATAGGTTTATGTGTATATAAACATCCAAACTTATTTTTTCTCAAGGGGCATGTAAACTATTTACATTTGAATTTCCTGAGGGTTTTTACAGATTTTTTTTTCTATGTTATCTTGCTCGTACTTTCAAACTTCATTAATTATTTGCAAAATGATTTAGATTAAATCTTATCTACAGGATGGTACTATGGAAATCCTTTTCTTGTGATTGCAAAAAGGTCACGCTCTTTTGTGGTACCTAAGGAGGACCTGTTGGACAGGGAAAAAAGGTCAAAGAGTATGGCAACACCAAGTCTGTGGCAGGTATAAAACTGTGGGGGAATATGCTTGCTCTAAACTCTCATGTCACTTTTTATATTAAGCACGAGTGTTATGGTCTGCAGTTCTTAATATGAACTGTGGAAAAATAAATATCCTGTTATGAATTGTTATCTGAGCTTTTGTCTAACTGTCAAAGGACTCTTATACTTCTGTTTCAAGGTTTAATAAAGCTGTAACCTGGAGCTTGCTGAAGGTTAACACATTTACTTTCAAGAAAATAGAATTCAATGGCAGATAAGGGCATTTATTACTGTACAAATAAAAAAATTAGTTTTTGTAGTCTGAAGGGAAACATTAATGGATTTTGGATTCATGGTGTGTGTGAATAAAATTACTTCAGATACCCTAAGGTTCAGATATAGTCATATATAAAGTTGAGTCTTATGTAAAGTAAAAGTAATATAATAAAACACCTGATAATTTTTATCCATTTTTAAATATTCTGAGCACACTTAAACCACTGCCTTAATCAAAATGAAAATAAGTATAGGTTTTACAGTAAGGTACAGTATAATCACAGGTTCTCAAAGGTATAAGCTCTGCTATAATTTTCTGCAGACTACTACTATTTGTTGACATCTGAGGATTCCATCAAAGCAGTCCAGTCATATAAATATTTCACAACACTCTTTTCTACGTAACTGAAAATTATTGGTACAGTTATACTGAATATTCAGTAAGTTAACATAGTATAAATTTGCACACACAAAAAGATATTCCTAAATAATTATTTTACATCAAGTAATCCTTCTGTATTACAGAGAACATTTCAGAAATCTTGCTTGTCAGCTTTTAGTTTACTGGGTTTTAAAACTTCTCACTACCTGGTAGTGCACTATATTGAATGTGGTTAGAAGTATTTATATAAACTTTTTCACAGTTTAGTATGTGTTTTTTTGTATGCTTTAACACTTGGTATTATTTTTATACACACAATCTAAAAGATTCAAGTGTCAGGTTAGCAGTTAATGTCTGGGTTTTCAAAAGTAACTGGAAGTCAAACTTAACAGCATGTATGTTATTTGAAATATACCATCCTGCACAGCTTTATGCTTGTTGGTGGTGGCGTAAGATGCCCTCCAGATCCATTCTATGTGAAATAATTCCTTATCAAGCACAGTATTTGTTGTGTATAGTACATATGCGTAGTATGCTGGGTAATAACAGCTACATAAACTAGATAAATAAATAAATTAACAAATAGTCTGTTATAAAGGGTGTGGAAGAGCAGTATGCTCATGCAGGCTCTAAAATCTCAAAATATGGTGCTGAAAGTATTGATTCTCATGAAGGTGGAGTAATAAAGTATGCAAACAAAGAATTTATGAGACTGGGCAGGACAGTGAAGATCAGGAATTGTTCATTAGAGGTGTATGTGAGACATAAAAGTCCTTCTCCTTCCTTTTTATTTACTGATGATTAGAAGTACCAATTCCAGGGTGAGTCCAGGAAAATAAGGCAGTCAGGAAGAGGTGTCCCTATAGTGGACATGTGCCAGCTACAGAGGAGAGACAGCTGTTCAGGCCACAGAAGGAACATTCTGTGGTGGGTAGCCAGTTGGATGGAGAGGAGTTGTTAAAAGTTGGGGAAAAGTGCTACTCTGACAGCATCATCTGTAGTTACTCTGTGGAGAACTTCACCCCATGATGTGGATGTTAAAAAATTGATGGATGTTTGAGGATTTAATGGATAAATGCGTGGCAGGAAAATGTACCCCAAAAAAATATCAATTCCTGGATCTGAATATCCTATTTTAATATTTGTGTGTCTGACGCTATTGGAAATGAGACATTGGGGTTAGCTTTTGGTCTCATCCAGAATGGCCATTCTAATGATTTTTTGAAAGCAGGGCTGAAGACATGATTCTCAGTTTATCCATTATATTGATAAACCAGTGGTTTGTATTTTGTATTTCAATGCATCACAGTATGCAGTCAAAACAGAAAATTAAGGATCACATTAAGTCAATAGAACTAAGTGGTTTAGTCCTAATCCCAGGAAATTGAAAATTATTTAAAATATTTACTTCCTCCCATAAATAGATGAAAAAATAAAGGGGTAGGCTGAGTAGCAGTGTTGCAGCACCACAAAACAAAACTAAACTGATTTGTCAAACTAAATCCTGGATTTGGCTCTGTAAGTTTTTGCTCTCTGTCATGAAAGTGTGATTTAGTTGACTAAATGATTTCCAAGCAATGTCTGCTTTCATATAATTTTGCAAACAGTTTAAGACAATCTGAAGAGATGGTAAAAAGAACAGTGCAAGCTATTGGAATAACAGCTTATAAATGCATTTAGGATATTTTACAAGTTAGAATTTCAAAGGGTTTTATTCCTTCACATTTACAAATATAACTGTGTTTATATTGATTGTATAAATTCTGACAAAACCCCCATCAGAATGTATTGAATAGAAAACATTGATCAGTTTTTTCAGTTTTTGCCCTTGGCTTCAGATAATACCTTAGGCACACGGTGTTACACTTATATAAATTTGTCAAACAAAATGTTATAGGTGTTCTTTTATAAATATTTTTTCGGTTTACTAGAATGGATGAAGCTCACTTCAAATTACTAAAAAAAACCCCCATATAATCCATATACCTAGATTACTTTCCATGCTTATTCTCAGATCTGTCTCTCTGTCCCTCTGCAAAATCTGCAAGGAAGCAGCCACTATATGGGTAGCTGAGATAATTTAGATTTACTTTTTTTTATTTCTTAATTGCTGTTTATGATAACAATTTAGAGAAGCAGAAGCTTGTTTAAGCTATCTCCATCTTCCTAGAACTCATTGTGTGTCTGTTCCATTCTGATGTATGCCTTGTGTTTCCATGTGTGTGTATGAAACACGTGTGTATGGCTACACATGTGAATCATAGACTGCCTTTCTTATGCTGGCTGCATTTTAATGTTCATCTGCTGCTTGCCCTCTGACCTTGATCGAGCCAATGTACAAGCAAGGATTGCCAGAACTTGTCCACATATTCAGATTTGAATATACTTTAGGATCTAGCTACAGAAAAGTCATATAATGAGCATTTTACTTGACTTTGACCATGTGATTTTGGATGATTAATCCTTTTGAAATGGAGTACCATCACAGCATGCTAGAATATTTTCCATAGTTAGTTTTGAAACTAAAAATATTTTATGTGCACCTCCAATTATTTTTAATAGAATGGCAGTTTTTATTTGACTGTCAGATGAAGGAAATGAAAAATGCCATAATCTCTGATCAACACACAGCATGTTAGAGGTATGGTGGCAATATTGTTGATATCTGAGGAGGTAATTTTCTAAAACTACCTAGAAACTAAAAAATACTCAGTGTAAGAGGCAAAACAACCTTTCCAATTTAAATTTAATGTAAAGTGAAAGCAGAAAAGCCTTGCATATTTTCAGTAAGTATTTTTTTATTATTTGAAAAAAAAATTGTCTTTATAGTAAGTGCTCAAAAATTCTCCTGTTTTTGATTAAATCTCCTGGGAAAGCAAAACAAATCTATATACCAGTATAAAAGCAGACTTCTTAGGTATATAAAGTACACAAATCAGCAAAAACTTCATGACTCTTCAGTTAAAGACATAATATAAAACTATTTTTCCTTATTTCACTTTTATAAATGAACCACAGAATCATCATAGAATCATAGAATGGTTTGGGTTGGAAGGGGACCTTGATCATCTAGTTCCAGCCCCGCTGCCTTGGGCAGGGGCGCATTCAGTTAGATCAGGTGCTCAAAGCTCCATCCAACTCAGCCTTGAACAGGGATGAGACATTTACAGTTTCTCTGGGCAACCTGTTCCAGTGCCTCACCGCCCTCACAGCAGAGTTTTTCCCTAATATCTAATCTAAATCTACTCTTCTTCAATTTGAACCCATTTCCCTTTGTTCTTTCACCACACACTTTTGTAAATAATTTCTTTCCATCTTTCTTATAAGTTCCCTTCAGATACTGGAAGGATGCACTTAGGTCATCCTGAAGTCTTCCTTTTTCCAGGCTGAACAATCCCAATTCTCTCAGCCTTTGCTCTTAGGAGAGGTATTCCATCCCTCTGATCAACTTGGTGCCTCTTCTCTGGACCAAGTGCTAACTCTGTTCCTATTTTTTCCCCATCCATTTTCTTCATCACTGTCACTCGTGGTTATCAAATTACCCCATGTGGTTATCTCAATGAAACTGATATTACTTGCATGTTACTTTAATGTACTCACACTTCAGTGATGAGCATGAGGACGGAAACCCCAAGAAATAAAATGCTTTAACTACTCCAGTTTTATGAGAGTGGAATTATTCATATAGCTATACTTCAGAATTGGTTGTATAAATTTGAATTTTCTCATGCTGCAAAGTGAAAGCTTAAAGGTGTACAGGAAAGGAACTATAGGCAAGGGAAGAAGAAATAGGAGGCAAAAGAAAAGACTAGACAATGATGGTAAAATTATGAGATTAAAAAAGAATTATGAGATGGAAAAATTGAAATAAAGAAAAAAGCCATTTATGTTTCATATAAAAGAGGTTTCTTAGCTAACTGATGTATTAGCTGCAGGCAGCAATAAGTTTTAAAAATGAAAAACAATACATAATTTTTAGATCACCAAAATTAAAATGGTGACAGCACTAGCAGATCTCATATATTGCAAAGAAGTATTCTAGTCTTCTGAATAAATCATTGAACAGCTACTCTGAAAATCAGAGTTTGATTTTTTAGCACTCTTTGCAGTTGTCTAGCTGAGAATGTTAATGATTATTACTTCTAAATAGAAGTTTTTGGAAATCCAACTTGAATGAGAGCAGTCCTGAGAAGGATGTGGGGATTCTGGTGGATGAGAAGCTTGACATGACCCATCAGGGTGCAGCTCAGAGAACCAACTGTATCTTGAGGTGCACAAAAAGAAATTATGCCAGTGGATTGAGGGAGATGATTCTACCCCTCTACCCTTGTGAAATGCCACCTGGATGTATCTATTTTTTTTTTCCTGGATTTTGTCATTCTTGCTCATAATAGATTGTCTTTACATAAACATTGTTATTAAGAAAAGCTTTTCTGATAGTAATCAACTTAATTATGGAACTCAGCTTTTTAAATATATAGCTTTGGAAAGGAAAGAAAAGGAAATGAGACTCAAGAAAAAAATGTGGACATAGCAAGGAACAGAAAAAAAAAAAAAAAAAAAATAAAAAAGAACATGAATCAAGACAAAACCAAGACAAAATCAAGACAAAACCAAAAACTGTAGTTCTTATTTTTTTTTTAGTGTCTAATGCAGAACTATGCAAATTTTGCAAGGACAGAAATGTACTCTGAAATATACCTAAAACTAGGTTCTTAGAGTGGTTCTGGCATTTTATTCATGTGGAACTATACTTTATTAGCTTTCAAGGAAATAGGCACTTGGTTTATTTTCTCTGAAAATCTTTGCTAAAGGAACTATAAATTTCTTCTTAAAGATTATGATTACCTTTCACATCAGTGGAAGATAAATTCTAGCATATTTAGCAATACCAGCAAGGTGTTATTTATGCACATGTGAGTTTTAACAGTGCCACTACAGATGCAGCATGTGTGTGTAAGCAGGGAGGCATGAAGTACATGGCACATTCATTTTTATATTATTTATAGGTTTAAATGTATCTTGAAATATTTAAGTATGTGAAAAGTGTTCGAAATATTTAGTAGGTACTCATTAGTTGTGTCTTTATTAGTTTTTTTTTTTTATTAATGGAGGGCTATAAATTTTACATTAATTTAGAAATGCTTTTGGCCTCTGACAGTTACGATCTCTTGTGATGTGCTAGTGACATTAAATAAACACAATTGCTGGATGCTGGAATTCTTTTAGAAATGTTTATTGCTTATAATAAAACTGTCTCTAAAATCTATAATGATACTGTAAAAATTACAGTACCAGGAGAGAAAGGTCTTTAGGAAGAAGTGGTTTCAGGCTCATAATAAGGCAGAGCAATACAGGCCGAGTTGAAAATGAGAGTAGAGGAAGGAAGAAAAGGAAGGAGAGAGAAAGGGAAAAAACATTTCTTCAATGCAAATGAAATTGGCACTTTCTGGTTGTTGATCTGAGACACATTATCTGGGTATAGACAGCTAAATAAACTCTAATGAGTATAACTGGTGAGACAAAACAGAAGTAAAAGTGGATGGATTAGCATAGCATTATTGATGCTGACAGCCCTGTGTTTTCCAGGGAAACTGGAAAGTGAGGAACAGATGCTGAACAATATGGCACATCTGATTTCATGCTGCTTGTGCAAACTGACCCTTGACATTCTGTATGAGGTCAAAAGATTTCTGAAATTTCAGTGAGCAGGCTCTGTGGGCATGGAGGTTGACAGCTCAAATCAGGTCTGTGTTTTGCCTCTTAGAAAATATCTGATGATTGTGGGTTCAAATAAAATCTAAGGCTCAGCAGAGAATGTCTGAAATGCCATTTGTTGTAGAATTTTGCAGCTGTTAAAGATGTGTTATATAATCTGTAATAATTTATTCCTGATCTATTTTTATTCTCTTCATTTGAAGGGTAGAATCTATTACTGAAAGTTATTCTCACTACAGAAAATTGATTTCAACAAAGCAACTTGTAATTCACAGTTTAGGAAAGGGTGTGTAGAGCTAAACTATTAGCTAGAATTACATTTATTACTTGATGTACTATATTTTTTAAAATTACAAAGGAAAAATGATGATACATCCAAATAAAGTTCCAATTTTCATTTAAAACTTAAATAACTGTTCTCCCTGTCCGAATCTACATGCTGATTTTTATCATTTAAATGCTGTTATTTAAGCAAACCCACTGTTTAGAGTCTAGCTGTTTGAACAGAAACATTTGTCTCTAGCTACTTTCTTTCATGCACTTTTACTATAATAATAGCAATAATTAATCAGTAGATAATTTCAGTGTCACCTCAGTTAAGAATCATGGGAGATTATGAGAAAGTGCAGATTAATTAAACACATTAGAGTGTGGGGTATCACAACTTCAGATATAATTTCACATGTGTAATGTGTAACAAACAGGTACAAACTGAGCTGCTCAGACTAAGCAATAGGGTTTTTCCTGATCCTTTGAGAAATAATCTGAAAGTGCATTCCATCTGAGTCAATAAACATGTCTTGTGAATGTGTTTTCAATAGAAGTAAATTTCAACAAAAAAAAAGAAAAATATAGTAATAGATCTATGCAATCTGAATAGACCTGATAGAGATTGTATGATTGATTTTCTTGAAACAAACTACAGGAATGCCTGACATGAATGGAAACAAGAATTTATTCTGGACTGGGGACATCAGCATGTAGGAAATGACTGTTACCTTTTCAAAGGATTCAGTCAGCCTCGCTGTCCCAGAAAGGTTCAAGACCTGGATGTGGTGACAAACATCAATTGTTTGAGAGGTTTATTTGTTTACACAGACAGATTTATAAATAAAAAAGCTAATTAGATAATAAAAAGGATTCACATAGAACAACAAAATTTTACTATTTTGTATACAATCCAAGGCAGTAAACATAATGGAATGCCACAAAAAGATAACTCCTGTTTAGTATTAATTTTTTATCATGGATGGCTAATTTCATGCCTGATGATCTGGTTTATGATAATTAGTCTTCAAATTTTGATGCAGTATTACTGTTTTGGATATACATTGAGTATTTGCTGGAAAAGGTACAAAAACTGCTTTGTCAAAATCTGCAATATTTATTTCTATAGCCTTCACAATGATCCAAATAAGAACAGTATGCATCTTCAAGAAAGGACTATTGCTTTTTTCTTGTGAAATTTCCAGCATCTTAGGAGAGCATCTTGTTAATGGAAGTAGTTTGGCATTTCTGCCTGTGTACTTCATTAACACTTTATGGGGTTGTATGAGCAAGGTGATGAAAAATCCTTTCTACTTATGGGGAAATTGAGTCATATTAAGCATGTTACTCAGGACAGTTTGGTTTTGGTTTTGTTTTTTTTTTTTTTTTTTTTGGGTTTTTTTTTTTTTTTTTTTTTTTTTGGGTTTTTTTTGTTTTTGTTTTGTTTTGTTTTGTTTGTTTGTTTTTTTTTAATTATTATTTTGCCTAAATGGTTATGTCTGGGATTTGAGGACATTGAAAATCACACAATTGTGTGTTGTTGTATTGTTGTGGACCTGATTCTTGCCAGGGTACAACCAAGCAGTTGTTCTCTGGGGATTACTTACACTAACATCCAGGAAAAATCAAATTTGTATAAAAGAGCATGAATTGTATAAGAACAGATTTATGCTTTTTATTTGTATTTCACATCATGTTGGTCACAGAGGTTCCCCTGTGCCATTGCTACTCTATCTCACTAGATGAATAAACTTAGCCATATGTTGCATCACATAAACGAAAGTTGTTTAATTCCCAGACTTATTATATGAAAAGTAATTCAATAGAATTACTTGTTTATTTTATATTTTTCCATTTGTGTGTATTGTTTTTCACACTGTGCTGTAATTTTATGTGTTCTTTTATGATTCCTCAGGATCAAGACTCTGCAACTTGATTGAGCAGGCATTAACTTTAAAGCAAGAAAAAACAAAGAGTAATGAGTTTACAGTAAAAGAATGGAAAGTTGAGGTTGTCAGAAGACTAGAAGAGCATTTGGAAGATGTCAGCAAGGAATGCAGGAATAAAAATCCATTACATTACATTGTTGAATAGAAACTTCAAGTCATGGGCACATCTCCACTTCTATGGAATGAAGTGATTACAAGCAGGGAAATAAATTTAAAATACAATATGAAGCTTGAAATACTGAAATACAGAAAATATCTAGAGAAATAAAGGAATTTCAGTAAATGAAGAAGACTGGAGGAAAATATTTCACAATTTTATAAACTTTTCTAGTTTCCCACTGAAACAAATATAAACTTTTCACCATTTTTAAGAGCTATCCAGTAGTCTGGCACTGAAACTGCAATTATGGGTTGTAGGAGACAAAGTTCAAAGGGGGCAATACAGCAGCCTTATAGTGTTTGATCATGCATTCCAGTACTTCTGAAGATATCTTTCCAAATAAGAAGTCAGCACATTTCTAATATATTTTGTAATAATCTTATAAACTAATATTTTCTCTGGAAAAGTTTATCACTTGAAAATTCTGCAGTTACCTGAATAATGACAAAAAATGTATCTGAGTTCATGAGGTGTACTTCTTGGGATTACATCAATGGAATATATAATTCAATTTCACAGTTTTCTTTCTGAGAATTTGTCATTATTTTATTGTGTTCCATCAACAGAGAAGCTTACTATAGTGCATCCTCAGATTTGAAATTATCTCTGATTTTTAATTTTTTAAATGAGCTATTCTTGATGTAGTATTGCTTGCAATTTTGACTTGCTGCTTTGTGAGTTATCTAGATATAATCTATTCTGGTAGTGGCTGTGGCTCTCAGTTCATGAGCTGCTCATAGCTGTAGGCACTCAAAATATATCTCAATAGCTGTAGGCACCCCAAGAGTATCTTAAAACCCATCCTACCTTTTTCTTCACAGTAACCAACTACAGGCAAAGTTTAAATACTTTTTCTGTTTGCTGAAAATGCATATCCACACTTAAAGGTATTTGGACTGGCATATAGTTGAAGAGACTACACTAACTGCAATTATTTACTCCTAAAGTGTTTGCTTGGATATATGAACACAGACCTGTAAACAAAATCAACCACTTCAACCCTTCTCTCACATTCTCTTGACCACTGTAATGAGTCCATTGTGCTTTTCATAGTATCTGGACAGCACCTGCATTTGGGATGGGGACAGTGTCAGAGCTGCCTCTCTGCTGCCATGGGCTGTTTTATCAGGTCTCTCTTCTCTCAGGACTGCAGTCTGAAGCTGATGGAGTCTTAACTTCTTAGGCATTTGTAAATCCCTATTCTCTAGATTTTATTAAAAAGAGCCATGTAGCTTCTGCATTGTACCCCAGTGCCAGGACGGGAAATCTTTTTCAGCAGCCTTTTTCCAATAATCTCTTCTTTCTTCTACACATTCCCGTTCCTTCAGCACAATTAGCTGTGTTCTGATGTTAATACTTTTTTCCTTTTTTTTTTTGTTTGGTGGGTGTTGTTTTTATTTGTTTTGTTTCTTTTGCATTTAGTCATTTGGGCGCAGCATCAGGAAGAGTAAGAAAATATCAAGAAATTTTAATATTTTCTTTTTTTTGTATGAGTATGATTTTTCTTTAGGCTCTTAGTTTGTTTTCCCAATGGTTGAGGTATGGGAAAAAAAATTGAAGTAGAGCAGCAACTGCTGCTGCAAATTTCACTTTGTGAGACTGCATCTTGAGCCGGTGTCAATCAGTGCTGCCTGCAGCCACTGTTGCCCAGGCTGGCTGCTATTACAAGTGTCTTCCAGGTCTCCCTCATTCCTCTTCCACTATCTGCCATTTCATTTGGTAAAGTCTGACAGAGACCTTGATATGTGCTTTGTGCTCCCTGATTCAAGTGAAAAATACAGAATTGTGAGAGATGACAGGGTTTGTCCATGGCTATCACAAAAAAAATTCTCATTGATTACAGTCAGTGGCAATTGCAGTCACTGTGGTGGGCAATTTATGCCTTTCTATACTGGATATATATTTTCAAAGTTGTTTCAAGGTATTGCAAACTTAATAGAAGCTTTACAGCAAAGAAGAAAAAAACACTAGCTTACTGTTCCCTATTAGGAGTAAGGTTTCAAAGCTGCCATCTTACTACACTGTAGTTTCCTTTTTTTCCAGGTTATTTTGTGAAGTTAGAACAATTTGCAACTCTGAAAACTATTTTGGGATACCAATTCTGCTTCAGAAGGTGCAGTAGTCTCTTTTATGGGATTTAGGATGAAGAAATCTCTTCATTCTGCTCGATCAGAATCCTTCTATCCACCCAGAGCAGTGATGAACAAGAGATTAACCCTTTATGAAGAGATTAAGAGTGCTTTGTATCCCTATGAGCAGCAATGGATTCTGAGACTGCAGAGGGAGCAAATGGGGTGGATCTGTGTGTCTTCTGAGATCTTGCTTTTTAGTGTGCTTTGACACTACCCTGAGATGGAATCTCTGAAGTGGGATCTGTAATGCTGTGGAAAAGAACATTACTGTATTTAAAAGTCAGTACAAGTTCTGTAGTATAAAAAATGTATTCTGTGCAAAGCAATGGAATATGCATTTTTCAGTCAGTAATTGATAGAGACAGTACACAATCAGGAAATTTCTTCAGAAGCTAAAAATAATTCAGTGCTATAGCACTGGCTGAAATTTATTTATTGGTCAAAATTAATTTACATAATTTATTTTTTATTGATGAAATATTGCATTTCCCTATGGCAAAGGAAGCTTTTCCCTGCAGACATTTGTAATATTGAATAACAGAATAGTGGGTTTTTTTATATATGGTTTTAATAGGATGTATTTATTTGAGTGCTCCAATGTAGAGTTATGGAACTGTGCTCTTCTGCTTTCTATAAGCTCTACAAAAATCTACACTGAATAAATGAACAGATTCTAAAACTTCCTGTAATATCTGTAATTTACTCCAATATCTTCCATCAAATTTTCCCACATTTATAATATTAGAATTCAGTACTATGACTAAGTTCTAAATTTAAGCGATGTTGGAAGACCAAGGGATTAGGTTAAAGAAGGGACTTTAACATAAATGTCTTAATAGAAATTCTTCTATTGTGTC
The DNA here is from genome assembly GCF_017590055.1 of Onychostruthus taczanowskii. Taxonomy (NCBI): domain Eukaryota; kingdom Metazoa; phylum Chordata; class Aves; order Passeriformes; family Passeridae; genus Onychostruthus; species Onychostruthus taczanowskii. Next base: position 2,288,732 of record NW_024499239.1, read on the forward strand.
AAATGTCAACTTCAGTAAATAGTAAAAAGGATGAAATTATTTGATCCTCAATTTTTTAAAATAACTTAATATAAGGAAAGAAGATACCCTAAGATTTGAGAGTTTCTTTTTTTTTACTGATTATGCTGTAAGAGTTTTTTAGCATATGCAATTTATGCAGCAATTACCCAATAATTGCTTCCAATTAAACAGTCATAAATAGTGATGCACCAGTAAAACATTAAGTGTCTTACAGAGAAGTAGTATTTCTTTGCCCTTTCTTTGGCAATGCTGTGTGATTGTTCCTTTTGAAACAGAAATATCTGCCATTATCAGTGTTTTTTCACAGCTTGACAAACCCAGTTCATATCCACTTAGAAATGTTTATCTTCATGCATTGAAACCTGTAGACCTAAAATCCCTAAAAATTGTCATCTTATTTAAATGGGAAGAATTTGCAATTAGAGTGTCATACAGTGCCTGGACAGCAACTGATTCAAAAATATCAAGTGTTATTTGCTAAGTGATTATGATGTGTATTTGGTACAATTATTTTTCTTTACTGTGGTTGACCCTTTGTCTGCTTCCATTTAAACCATGACATGAAAGGATTACATTTGAAAACTAGGAAGTGTTTGCCATCACTTGCAGACCACTGAAATTTTTCAAATTTATGAACCTCTCTCTGAGCTCTTTGCAGACTTCCTCTATCAACATACATGATGAAATATTGATTAATTTTTCTGAACATTCACAATGTGCTTAAGAATATTAATCAAACTCTAGCAGGATGTAAAATCCAACTAGGAAAGGTGGCTACTATTATCCCTTTAAAATCCAAGTATTGTTTTATATGCTGTACATTTAAAAAAGGGATTTTTTTTTTGGTCAATGACAATTTTCATTTGCATTTTCCTTTCAAAATTATATATACAATATATATTGTATTTTCCTTTCAAAATATAATTATATTATATAAAATTATATATCATTATATATAATAGATTTTATTCTGAATGTATATATCTTTATATACATTCAGAGACTTATTTATATAGATTTAAACTACTAACATAGCAGGTTTGATTATATTGTCCAAATTAATAGTCACACTACACAACTCTGAAAGTACATTAGCACAATCTAGATCTAATGAAAGAGCAAGTGCAGAATCTCCTCACACTGTTCAGACAGTCCAGTTTATTACTGACACATTATTCTGTCTATGTGAAAAATAGTAGCATATTAGATTTTCAGATATTCCGTGTAATGGCTACTAGACAAAAAGTTTGGGATTGACTGATTTTAATGCCCTGTGGATATTCTGCTTAGTTGTATGAGATTGCATATCAGTGTTACTTCTCTTGAGTTTCCCCTTAAATGTACTGGTGCTAATGATAATTTGGACAATTTTACACTGATTTTACAGTTCACTAATCCAGTTCATATGCACATTTTTGGCTACCAAGGTCTAAAACCTTTGTTAAAATCAAGATAAGTTACATTATTTACTTTCACTTCCATTACAGAACTGCTCATTTGATTTTAGAAACAATTACTTTAATCAAGTGTGATTTGCTAAATTGCCTCTTTATTCTGTAGTTGGAATATTAAATAGTATATGCTACAAATTAGTTTAACACAACATATTTATAATATATTCATAATGGATTCTGAGAATAGTTTGAGTTGGACGGGACCTTAAAGACCAGGTTGGATGGGGCTTTGAACAACCTGTTGTAGTGGAAGATGTTCCTGCCCATCACAAGAGTGTTAAAACAAAGATTTATTTTCCGACTAGACTTGGAAAATCAAGTTGCATTTCTAGTTAGTGTTGTTGTGAAAACACATGACTCGGTAAAAATTTTCCTTGTAGGTTTGTCTGTCTCTAATCCCAAAAATGAAACTCAGGTTAGACTGCAGCGTTATTTGAATGACAAGTAAATCCAGCAGTAAGTGCTAGTCACTCTGACCAGAACATAGAAAGTGTGATCCCTCACTGGAAGCCCAATTCCCATTTAATCCATCTTTTGTAGAAGTTTATGATAGTTACTCAGATGACATCAGTACAAATAGCTAAAGTGGGGCTATAAATGGGTTATAAAACAGTGTTTTTCCTGTGGTGGTGTAAGTTATTGTTATCCAGATTGGTAATCAAAGAATTTAATAGAGATGGTGCAATACGAAAGCGTTGATAGTAAATTTGTTTGAGCAGGAAACAGATGGTCCAAATTTTTTCAGCTCTACAGTTTAGATCATTAGTGTAACTGCAGTAAAAAAAGGTCTTTGTAATGCCAGTGTATTTACCTTATTACTCCTGGGTAAGTCATTCTTGTTAAAATCATGAAAGAAATATTGTTGTATGTGTGGGTTTTATATAGTGGCTGATGCAATTGCTACATCAAAACAGTAAGAGGAATATTTAAAAAAATTGCAGAAAAAGATCTGGTTTGGATTTTAGGTAGAATAAAATCTCTTGTGGTCAGAGGAGAGCAAATGAATAAAAAAAATACTCAGTCTTGAGTCCATGAGCCTTATGTTTTTGCCTGTTTTTTAAATACAGCAAACAAAGCAAACAATTTGCTGTATCACCCTACAGATTCATGTGACTATTAAATGATTATAAAAGATAAGATAAAATATTTGGTGCCCATATAATAATAATAATAGAATTTAACTGAGCAAATCCAGCAAGATGACATCATATACAAGTTATGGCAAAAACTACTTTCTAAGGCATTTTATAGAAATGAATGGAAAAAATATAAATTTTTCAGCCTCTATGCACACTTAGATGGAACTAAATATTCATACAGGAGGAATGTTTTCTATATCGCTACAAAAGAGTCATAGACATTAGTATCATGCAAATATATCAGTTACTTAGAAATTCTCTTTAAATGCTGACTATTCAGTATTCATAAGGAGAATATACATTCTACTGTTGCCTTAAGCAGAAATTCTCTACAGCATTTCAAGGTTGCACTGGTGTTATTCAACTGGTTAAAAAATTCTGAATGAGGCTTTCTCAGAATATTAAGCTTCTCTATCTTCTGGACTTCAAGATGTTTTAAAAAAAAATTTTGGTGTGTGTGTGAAATGTTTTTCAAGAAATGTATCAATTCTGAATTTTTTTTGCTTGAATTTCTTGCAACAATTCTAGCATGAATTTCTAAATTCTAAATTTCTAGATGGAATCAAGGGGTCCTAATTTGGCCAAAATTTTTCATTAAAGCAGCAGAGAGAATGCAGCTGGGATGCTGAACCATCATCCTAGAATTTCCAGGTGCTAGGATGTGGAGCAGGGTCTGTGTGGCTCAGACAGCAGCAATGCTGCCATGTCAAACAGTCAACAAGCAGTGTGCAGAAATTCCTGATTGTATTGGTGACATCAGATGGTGTAGCTTAATCGTTTGTACTCAATGCCTGCAAAAACTATTTGCATAAAATCTGTGGACGGATGGAATGTGGGAGAATAGAAATAGTCATGAAAATAATCTCACCCCTAAGGAGTTACAGCTGCACTAATTACCAAGAATTAGGAACAGGCTTGCCTTTAATAAGCCACAGCTAGGTCCAGTTAGGATGGGTATTGTAAAAGAGTAGGCTGGGTGGTCAAGAAGTTAGAGTTTGTTGGCTGTGCTGTGAGGCAGGTGTCAGTACTGCAATGGGCTGCCCATGAGAAATCACCAAGAAGGTATGGAGCCTTTGCAATAAGGTGACAACAAAAACCAACCTATATTTCACTTGAGTCTGTAACAAATTTGGTTGTGGCTTGTTGATCTCTGTGTTCAATGTTGATTAGATAAAGTTTGTAAAACTTAAGGTTTCATTTAGTCTGTTTTGCAACACTTGTACATAATTCAATTTTATTCTCGTGTAGAATATTTACACAACCTGTTTTCTGGTAGTTAATTTTTATTTCCCGCTGTGTACGTAATAAATTTGATGCAGTCTTTCATATTTGTTCATTTTAATATTGTGAATTAGAAATGTGTTGCATGCTGAAATTATTTATACCTTTTTTTGCATTTCTTATCAAAATGGATGCTATAGAATCATATAAATCCTAGGAAGAATGATATATATTTAACCTATTCTATAAATTGCAAGGAACTTGAAGGATTAACACCAAATAAATCGTTCTTTTGTCATTAATATTTTCTTTAGACTCTGCAGTCAGATTTCTAAATACGTGAATAAAAATTTTGTTAAGTGCTGGTTATTATCTTTAAAGATGACATCTTTCAAGGCAAATTATTTGAAAAATTTGAAATTAGTTTAGGTAATGGCTAGGCAGGGAAAGGTAATAGGAAAAAAGTCCTCAAAAGATAGTCTCCTACTCTAGTGGGAGATTTCATTGCTTGTGGTTTCTTGGGTTTGTTTGGGTTTTTTTGGTTTTTTTTTTGGGTTGTTCCCATTTTTGGCAACTTTCAGTTCGCAGTGTAGTTGACTGATTTTAATTACATGTAGTTGCTTTTCTTTTATGTAGCCATTGAAGAGATCATACCAATGCATGCAGTGTGGGTAACAAACAGGAGGAGTTGGAAAACATGATGTAGTTAGAAATCTGTGACCTAACTGCTCTCACAGAAACATGGTGGGATGAGTTACAGAACTAGAACACTGCCAGTGAGGGCTACCAGGTTTTCAGAAGGATAGGCTGGGAAGGAGGGGTAGAGCTATTGCTGTTTTGGAGTTGTGTTAAAGAATGGATAGACTGTGAAGAGCTGCCTCTGAGTAACAGCTGTGAACAGGTTAAGGGCATGTGGGTGAAAATGAAGGCCAGGACCAACAAAGGACACTTTTCAGATGGAGTCTTCTATGGGTGCCTGACCCCATGAGGTTCTTGCTTCAGACACAGGAAGCATCACACTCACGAGCTCTCATCCTGATGGGGGGGCTTCAGCCACCTGGATGTCTGCTGGGAAAGCAATACAGCAGGCTGAAAGGAATCCAGGAGACTCCTGGAGTGCATAGAGGCCGCCTTCCGGGTCCGGGTGTTAGACAAACCAGTCAGAAGTGAGCTCTGAGGGACAGCAATACCAGCAGGTAGAAGAATTGGGATATTATAAAATTTGAGAGATCTGAAACAGATTGTACAACTTGTTTTAGGCTCACTACATGGAGGCATTGTGTTTTCTCTGATTTGCTGCACGTAGTTAATGGCATTATGGAAAAGATTGCAGAGTAAATAATGAGATCTAGAGAAGTGTTTTGTGTTTAATTAGAGGTGAAAATGTTTATTTTAATGCAATGCCTTTATTGCTTTACTAAGTGGATACATAGGAGCATGGAAACTAAAATCCTTTAGTCTTGCTTCAGTCAGCTGTAAAAGGTCATCTTCATTCTGTTCAGCCATACCTTCCTTTTCCTCTATATAAAAATGAAGACCAAGAAAGCTGTCTGTGAGAGTGCTAGAAGAATACATCACTGTCTCCTCAAATCAGACCATACAGAGCAAGAAAAATACAGAATCTTGCTCAATAATCAGAAGTTCAAGCTCAGTGCTGCTCTCCATGCTTTTTCTACTACACTGATGTTATCCAACTGTGGACAGAGCTCAGCACAGGTTAAATAAAAATGTTTTCAGTGAAATCCTCTACACTTACACTTCTGATATGAAAGTTCCTGAAACATCTGGATTTACTATTTTTCTCTCTATCAGAAGCCTTAACACCACACTTTCAAGCTGTAGTCTGAAACCATTGTCTATCTGTTATGGGTTTTTTTTGTAAGACTTTTTTTTTTTAATTCATCTTAGAGAGTGTGGCAGTGTGTGGGTGAATTTATTCCTTATGATGTAGTTTTGGCAGAATTATACTGCAGTCCTATCTCATGTTCCTCTATAGGGAATCCCAGAAGTCCACTTGAATCAGCCAATGCATCCATTGTCTCTCCAATTATATGTGACAAGGTACATTTGAAGAATGGATATGGTTGGTTCTATTCTGTTACTTGAGTGAAATGGAAGTTTATCAGGTTCTATGGCTGCACTTACTATAATTATGTCGTGAATCCCAAAATACTTATTTTAGCTGAATATGAATCTTTACTGTTAACTCACCTCAATACACCATGGCATTGATTCTGTTCCTTACTGCTACCAGGTCATTCCTTAATTTTATCACAGAAAAAAAAGCCAAATCTAATATGTGTCCTTGTCTCTGGCCATATATGACCCTTCTGAAAGGAGCTTGTTTAAGAGCAGAGAATCTAAACTAAGCAGTCTATTTGGTTTTAAATGTAAATTAATTGCCTCAAAAATTCTAAGCTTTTTGCAATGGAGCACAGAATCCTCTGCCCTTTAGTAACAAGCTGATACCTGCTGCTGCCTTGCAGACTGAGTTCAAATAATTTACTTTGGCTCTTTGTTAGATATTTTCCTTTGACTACTGAGTTGAAACCAGCATCTTGCCAAGAATTTTTTTAGCTGTCACCTAAATGGGAATTAGCAATGACGTATCAGGGAAAAAACCCCAGATATTCTGCAAGACAATTTCTGAGTATCTTAGCATAAAACCTATGACTCCTTTTCTGAATTTGTCCTCTTCATAATCCTCACCATCAATATGCTTACAATTGTAAAGCTGTGAAGACAAAAAAAAAATCTTTTTAGGTCTTTTTTTTTTTTAGGGTGCTCACAAAAGCCAAGAAAAATCTGATATTCTAATTTTGGATTCACGTATATTGTTGGACTTTCCTATGTTTTCTGTGTAAAACTTACTGGACGTCATGCCAGTAGAAAGTAGCCTAAACAATGAACTATCAAAAAATTAATTTCTCCCCAGCTTGCTGTGTACAAATGTGTTTTAATGAGCTGCATAGCGTTCATTGCAAGATCTTTTCCTGAAGAAATACAATGTAGATTTTTACAGCTTAAAAGAAATCTGTTTGAATGAAGTATATCTCTCATCTTTGCATTCTTTGAAATGAATAATGGTGCTTACTTTAAGAGGTCTTGAAAAGAACAGAAATCTTGCTCAGGTTCTAGTTTAATAACCTTTATATAATGCTGTGTCCTTTCCTTTCTGAATGGCACTGGTAATTGATACTGACATACAAGAAAAAGCCAAGTTCCATCCTTTCTACCACAGACAAATTTTATCAAGGACTAAAATGAGCTTTGGCTTCCTAGCTGCATTTGCAGCAAAGTACTGCCAGTCTTATTGAAATAAAGAAGTGTGTTTAAATCATTACATGTTAATCTGGTGTAAAACTATCTTTGACAGAAAGGTAGAAGATGTGAATGTTCTATTTTGAAAATTATGTTATGACAGTAGAGTATGGAAACACACATTTCCATTTAATGGGGGAGTACTGAATGTCTTAGAAGATGTTGATTATATTTTCTAAATTCACTATTAGAAGTTTTGCATAATATGTTAATTCTCTAGTAGGCTATATCAGTATCTTACCAAGTTCTCCTCAGTGGATGCATGCTCTAGGTTCATCACTGATGGTGCTGACCCCTCGTTCTCTCATGATAAATGAGAGCATCCATAATGTTCTGAATTATTTGTAGGCCAGTCATATATATCCATGCTGAGTTCAGAAACAAAAAAATTAACTGGAAATAATAAAGCTTAGCTGAGATTCAAAATATAAAAAATAAAGGCTGATTAAATTTTCCCTTAATATATAACTGATTAATCTCTTTGGTCCTTAGAAATTTTTGAAAACTTTTCAAACCAACATCACACCTTCCTCTTCTTTAAGCATTTAAGTAAAGAACATAGTCATTTGTTGGGGTTTTTTTAAGGCAAAAGTTTCTTTCCATTTTGTTTGTTTACAGAAATTTATACTTCTTTTCTGGATAAGGTGGATAATGCTACAACTTGGAAGGAAAAACTTTCGTAAAAATATTCTACAACCTGCTATGCTATATCACTAGTGATTCACAGAATTTGCACAGAAAATTTAGTGAAGAGCCATTACTGGGACCTATTTAAAAGAGAAACCTTGTCAGCCATTTTGTATCAGAAATATATTTCTGAATATATATATCTCTATTTATACATCTTTCTAATATATATATATGAGAAAGTAAGGGGAGGGGGTCAACCTGCAGAGAGTTACCTGCAAGACATCTCAAAACTTCAAGACATATTAGAAACCACATTCAAACATTATATTAGAAACCATATTTACATTATGAACCATGTTGAAATATGAGAATTGAAACAAATGTGATAATTTCTCATCAATGAACGCAACTGGTTTTTTAATACTTCACAAGTTACTGAAGTATTTATATAAAATAACACCCAAAAATATTTGAAGTGACTAAATAGCATTAATACTAATATATCAAATTAAGATTTAAATAGTGACTTTCTGGTGCCTTATAGTCAGGACATGTTTTTCATCAGGTAAAATAAATGGGTTTGAATTTTCTGGTGAAATGCAGAGATTATAGTGAGTACAGTGACACTCAAAATGATATTATATAGAAATAAAAGACTACGGGCAATATCAAAAGAAGAAGAAATTTGGAAACCTGGCAAAGACTTCCCATATTTAAGCTCCTTTTGTTGTGCTCTGATAGATAAAACCAATACATTGTGACACAACATATGAAAATACTGTAAAGGTTCTTTGTAATACAAGCTGTTGAAAATAGATGTGATCATGTTGGTCTGATGCAGGCTTGTATATATAACACTCAGAAAATATGCTTAGAGCCTGTAAGTAGCAAATTTCCCAACCACCATAACTACCTCCTTAATTTTCAGAACTTGTTCAGAAGAAGGAATTATCTCTGAAAATGAAAAGTTAGAGACCGTTGCCATTTTGGGGGTAAATTGTGTTGCAATGCATTCTATAGTCTAGAAAACTAAAAGCAATTTGAAACCCAAATAACTTTTGGTAAGAGGTGTAATTAATTTACATCACTTTCAGTGTGTATGCTGGACTGGTAAATTTTGTTTAATGTGCATATTTAACTGCATTCAACATCAAAATCCACTACAGAAAATAACACTTTAAATACATTAGCCATATCACACCAATGCACAGACCTGCGCTGTTGGAAAGCCTTTTTCGTTTGGCAAGGGCTTAACTACAGATCACCATAAATGAGAGGTATTAAAGGAGTCTGAGCTGGGCACTCACAAAATTATCTGTATCTGTTTCTTTCATGTCATCAGATAGGAACTGGGGAAGAGGATGAGTGGAGGCTTGGCATTCACTCACTGATAATATCTGACAAGACATGGTGATGCAGTCAGAAAGTGTCCAGGACCAGCAGAACGTGGCCAACCGTAATCTAGAAATGGGATGTTCCTATTACATCCCATAACCTGCACATTGCAGTACACATTATACTGGAGAAGTAGTCTTGATTCTTCACAGACTCTAACAATCAATTCCTGTCTAAATCAAAGTCTGTCTGCCCTTTGAAGGAATAAACACATATTGCCCCTTATGACAAGGATCTTGTCATTTACAATTTAGAAAAATATTAACAGTTTCTAAGAACAATATTTTTTATTTACTTACTTACTTGCTAACTACACTGCAGTGTAGATGTGATTTTCCACAATGCCTTTCTATCAATATTCCCACAGCATGTCTGTGAATATTCATGATGCTACACTTCTCTGGATGTTCTTGGATAAAGCCAGTGTCTGCAATTGAGAGGATGATAAAAATCACAGTCCTTACTGAGGGAATGTTACTGCTTGGTGAAGGGACTGAGCTTTATGAGTAGGGGTGTCTCTTGTAGTTGTATAATCCTGTTTTAAGTCAGCAACTAAAAAAGTTTAGAGTGTAAGAAAATAAAATAGAATTGAAACAGAATCTTACTGTTTGCACGTGTCTCTCTGCAGATAATGTCTTAAGGCTCACAAAGCAGCCTTTTACAGTTCTCTGATAGTCACATCTAAATTATTTTCATACTTATTATTCTTGAGAAACCCAAGAATTTTATGAATATGATATGGAGCTTAGTAGAATTAAAACTAATGGAACAACCTGGTGACTGCATGAATTATGTAGTAATTTAATTGCTTTTGATAATTGAATCAATTCATACAGATTAGTGCTCATGTAAACTAGAATTGCAATAGTGAAAGAGAATAGACTGTAGACGCTATGTGATAATTTTCCTCTCTTGTTTTATTTGTATCCCTTTATAGTTTAAAATATTTGCATCTGGTATGTGACCACATATCAAACCTGTGTATTGATAATGTACATGGAACATACTTGAAAAGAAAGCAAATATTCCAAAAGAAAAACATAAAAAAAATGCTGTCAAAAATATTCCATTGTTCTCCCACGTGTTATTTCATTTTTTGAAAGCTTTGCCCAAACTTTAAAGCTGCAATTTTGCATATGGAAAGTTCTTTTCTGTTTTCTTCAGACTGGATTGACGCATATAATTTCAGTTAATCTTTCTTGCTGGTACTAGAGAAGTATTTTTGTGTAATCCTGTGCCATCTTAGGTAATGTGCCTCAGCAATGGATTCAGTACCATTGGCTACTCCCAAGATGTGCTTGGCAGCAGTAGACTCCAGATGGTGAACTAAAAAACTCTGCTTTTCTGCAGCATCTGGGTATGTGGCTGCCTTTCTTGTTTTCTGTTCAACCTACTTGGCTTGTTTCCTTGTTCTATATCAGAAGATAGATAGTAGATATCAAAATACTTGTGAGAAGGGCTCCTTTTAGGATTCATTTTCTTGTTAGTGAAAAGTGATTAATCTTTCTGATCTGCTTCAGAAATTTAAAAGTTTTGGGGTGAAAGTGGTAAAATAGGCAGCATGCTTTTGTTGTCCTGAATTGTGTATCCCACCCTTTAGTGATTTAGAGGCCATCTAGTTTCATTAGAAAGTACTCTAGTTTTCACATGTTTAGAGAATTAAGCAGCATTAGTGGGAATGATCTGGAGATAATCTTCAGCAGATTCACACCTCAACTAAAACCATAAATTTAAATTCACTATTGGAGTAATTTGCAAGGCTTGTGCAGGCTTTCAAGAAGTTCAGAAAATGAGGATCAAGTTAGATAAGGTCTGTAAAAGTATGAGTGTTCTGCAGTAAAATTTGAGATGTGTGAATTTAGAATGAAGAGCACCTATCAACTTTGTCCTGCTCTATCAAGAGCTTGATCTAGACAAAAACAAAGATGTTTTTTCTCTGTTAAGAAAAAGAAGCTGTTAGTCACCCATTAATATCAGTAAAAACTTGATTTTTTTTTTTTTTATTATAGGGAAAAACACAATTTTTTTTTTTTATTTGTCAGTGTTAAAAATAATGGGAATCCTATTAGTCAGTCCTTGCACTTAGGTTATTGGATATTGGTTTTGAATGTAGTAAGAACATCCATTCTAGCAATCCAAGCAAAGGCTGTTTACAGTTGTCTGTGTGCACCATATCAGATCTCTTCTAAGATAAATCATGCAAGTTCAGAGTGAGAATAGATGGGATGCAGGTGGGTCATACAATTTTCAAAGGTTATGCAAGCCTATGCAAAGAGGAATGGAGATCTGTATTTTCCACATCTGAAGACTTTCACTGATAGTATGCATTTGCCCATGCTTGAAGAAAAATTGTCATGGGCAAAAGAGAAATCGTGTATGCAGGAAATTCAGACTTATTTATTAAAACAAGTGTTATATCTTATTATCAAGTTAAAAAATAATCTACCCTTGTTTTTGCAGAAGAAATTTTGCATCATAGAATCAAGAATGAGAGTAAAGGCTTGCTATTAAACTGCACAGAATGACAGTTTTACTTATGATTTTTTTTTCTGACAATTAAAAATCCCAAAAGGACTTTGACAAACCAAGTTACTCAGATCCCAGTTGTAGAACTCCCAAGTCAAAAACTTCAGAGTAGGATTTCTTATACCTCCATTTCACAGAAAGAACTATTTGGTTGCAATAGATATTTTTGATTCTACTCTATAATCACTCATAGAAAATAGCCAAGCATAAGTATCATTATTTGTAATACATCCAAAGTGATATCCACTTTTGCAGCTTCATTTTTCTGGCACAATCTCACACATTTTATCTGTGAGTGGTTTGAAAAGTACTTTTTTGTTTTTAAATAATTGCTCTCTGAAAACCTGTAAACCTTTTCTGTTAATAAATATGTAAAATATCCTTGGTCTTACCCAAATGTTTGCTTATTGTTAGTTTATGTAATTGTACATGACAGAAGCAATACAAATATAATTCATAGTAGTATTCGACTTCACAGTACATTTATCTGTCATTTATTCTGTGTGTTGCACTGGCTCCAGTATTTGTTTTAAAAAAAGTTGTACTGTGGAGCAGTGGAGGTTTTCTAACTGCATTGAAAATTAATACATATGGCTTGCATACATTGATACTAAGAAAATCATAAATGCTTCATGGGCTCTGAAACTTAGAATATGATTAAAGTTATGTAAAAGTATGCTAGATTGTGATTTATGGTGACTAGTATTTTACAATATTCACTTGCATTAATGAACTGTTTATATATTAATAGATGCATGGTTTTGAATAATGAAGGCTAGAGGATTTAAGATATTGTTCTTGAAATGACCACAGATAGCTCTGATCCCATTCGTATCCTATTCCTTTGATACAGCAGGTGCTTGTCATTTCTCTGGCCTTAAGGGGATTGAGGCTAAACTGAGGAGACCAGACCATATCTAAACATGCTAATTTACCCATGCTGTAGAGGAATGTAAGAAATAGCAGCTATGACTCTGCACTACTTCACCTTCTACTTTAGGATGGCTCTTCCTCAGGGATGAAGTTGTTTTCTCTCATTTCACACATATTGATTTGTTTTGTGTAATGCTTCCTTGTACAGCTTTTGTAAGCTGATAATTCAATTTGCATTCCAAATGTCCAGTTTAGCTGTGCTAAGGGTAGATTTGGCAAAAAGCATTGTGCAGTGCAAAAATGCAATTAGTCATGAGGTTAGTTGTAGTGCTTCATTTTTCTGGATAATGAGTAGATTATCATAAGTACCATGTAACTATTGATTTTGGTTTTCAATGGATGTTTGTAGTCTTTTCGGGGCTTTTTTGATAGTTAAATAATGCATATCCAAACAAAACTTTACTGCTTAAAGTTCTTGGTTGTTCATGGAATAATTTTCAAAGGAGTAGGCACAGCCACTGGTACTTAAAATCCCTTCCAAAGAACTACTTTCTGTTAGTTACAGTAGGATTTATATAGTACTGTTTAAAATAAATTCTTCTTCATAAAATTCAAGTACAATAAGCTGTCATACTAGTTTCTGGCAACATGGACTTTTTTGTTAGGATAATAGCATTGCTTTTCTGGGGATGCCATGTTAGCAATTCAGAGTGTCAGAGTATCCACATCTGGGATGTACAAAAGTGTCATTTGTAAAATAGCAAACTATAATAGTGGATGCACACTGGATTCATATTGTGAATTTGTATTTTGTAAGTTTAGGTGCTGCTTGTAAATTACCTATGATGCCTTTTCAGGATGCCCTGAACTTAGAGCAGAGTATGCAAACTGAACCTGATTTTCATGGAATAGTAGAAAAGGCTTGGGTTGGAAGGGACCTTAAAGATAATCTAATTCCAAGCCCTTCACTAATGGCAAGGATTAGTGCTCATTGGATCTGTTTGCTCAGGCCCCTTTCAACCTGGCTTTGAACACTTCCAGGGATGGGACATCCACAAATTCTCCGTGAAATGTTTTCCAGTGCTTCATTCACAGTAAGATTTTTTTTCCTACCATCTAATCTAAATCTCACCTCTTTTAGTTTAAACTGTTCCCTACTGTCCTATCACTATTTGCATGTGTAATTTGTCACTCACCTTCCTTTTCATAAGCTCCCTTTAAGTACTGGAAGGCTAGCAGACACTTTTGCCAGATCATCATTGCTATACAAATGATGTTCATTAAACAAGTGTCCAGAACAAGGAGTTTCAGCTTAAGCAGTGAGCATAGGGAAAGAGTTATACATATTCCCCTTCTTTATAAGTGTTATGATCCAGTTATTAAAATCTTTACATAACGTGACAGTCTCTCACAATAAGTGACAGAATTATTGCATTTCTTTTACAGTGTCTTATCTGTGTTCTATTTTTAAAAGATCAGCATTGCTATATTCAGACCACATAAAACTTCCATTCTGGTCAGCAAGATTTAATCAACAGTGTCTCTTTTGTTCACATACTCTTTAACATATCTGTTGAAGAGGTGTAATTATACACAGTATTCTATGATTTTGGCTATGTTTTAGCACTCTTTCCATAAATCTACACAGAATGGTGTCATTGGTTAGAAAGGTATGTTTTTAATATGTGGCCATCAGCCACATATCTCTGTTTAACCAGTTGATAGAGAGATATTTCATTGTAATCTCTTTCCTGTTGTGTTAATTTGCAAACATCAAAAAATAGTGTAGTTTTTTATGTCTGTGTAGCAGTTATCATAATCACTCTAACGTAATTAGCTTCTCTAAGCAGTACTGCAATTTAATTTAAAAGAAAAAGAAGAGAGGAAGGATAATTAATTTATCATGTAGCTGATAAAAGATCTACTGTGGCAAATTCATCAAACTCCCTATGTAATATTACCAAGTCCCTTCATTTGATAGTACAGTATGTATGGTACCTTGCTTTTATATTTAGTTCCTAGATACTGTATCAAGATTACTATAGATTTTTCTTTCACATAATGAGTGGGGTTTTTGATTGTAATTCCTTAACTTTGACTCCTGTCCATAACTTCAAAGATGGAGCTCCATGTCTCTTTCAAAATAAAGTATAAGGCTTTGCAACATTTTCCTAGTCCTTTAGTACTTTGTCTCATCCCTAAATTTTCTCATGAATTTATCAACATACTTCTTGATTTTCTCTTGACCTTTACACTTTGAATTTCATATAAAAATGAAAGAGCCAATATTTAAACTCCTAATACTTGATAGGTGCCTGTCTGTTCCACCATGAAGGTCCAGAAGAAAGTTTTCACTTTTTAGATGAACTTTTTTCAGAAACAAGTCTCCCTTCTTAAAGTATTTTTAATGCTGTGTTGGGTTTGTGTGGCAAGGTTTTGATAATGGAGTAGAAGAGTGAAAGTGGTCTATAGGAGTGGCTTCTCTGAAAAGATGCACACTGAAGAGAGGGTAGTAAGGGTGGCAGAGACAACATGTGATGAACTGACCATAACCCCCATTCCCTTCTCTCTCTGCACCACTGCAGGGGAAAAGGATAGAGAATTCTGGAGTAAATTTAAGTCTCATAAGAGAGAGACTTCAATTACTTCAATTTTTATTGCTTCTTGGTCTGTTATTTGACACAATAATCTGCCTAATTGTTCTAAGCTGTTAAGAGTAATGTTTGTAGTTAAAGATGGATACAGAACCTAGGTGCCCATCTGATACTGTGCATATTTTGTATAAAGTATATATTTTTTTACCAAGCGAAGCAAGGATAATTATTTCCAGAAAACACTGCATTCAATCATCTCTCTTTTTTTTTACTTATTTATTTATGAAGAGATAAATTTTCAGAACTATTTTAATTCTGTATCATTCATCTTGTGCTTTGCTTATTTAAATGTTCAAGACATTTTAATGGCTATAGAAATATATACCAAATACACAGATTAAATGGTAACGTTTCATATCAAAACTAATTAGTATTGATCCATCTAGAAAGGCCACATAAGACACTTATGTTCACTGAGTGAATGGTCCCTACACTTAACATAAGTATAACTTTAAGGAGAAGAGGGTATGATTAATAGAAATAAAAATAGGAGGATGTGTTCGTATATGACCTGTAGAAATGTGCAAGAACTTCTCTAAAAAGGCTGCAATAAATACTTTTTAATGAGTTTTTTTCTTTGTGTTACAACAGGAGTGATATTATCTCAGTTTATGGGTTTACCTTGTAAGCATTGTATAAAAGAGCTTTCTTACATTTTCCAGCTCCTCAGTAGAAGGTGGCCAATGGTCTTTCATCAGAGATAAATTCAACATGATTAAGCTTTTCATTAGGTAATTTGCTTTTAGGATAACTACTATTTATGTTAGTATGTACACAGAAATACATGTATATATCTACATACAGATTATAAACAGAAAATTTGAGAATTAGTCCAAATTTACAACCGTATCTGACTAATAATACCTCAGTAAAATGTCTTGACAGTCCACCTCTTTTGACTCCTCCAAGTCATTGATAAAGACACTGAAACAAGAGACCCCTGTGGTACAGCACTTGTCACTGGTCTCCAGATAGGGAATGAGCATTAATCACTGTCCTGCATGTCCAATTATCCAGCCCACTTTTGCTCACATACCTGTCCACAACCTTGGATTGTCTTTTTGCCCTCTTTTGAAGCTGGGTGCAACTGCTGTCTTTCTCCAGTTGGTGTGGGCTTTCCCTGATCTCCATGACTTGTCAAAGATGGCAGTGAAGGGCCTTGCAGGAACATCAGCCAGTTTCCTCAGCACCCTCATTCAGCCCGTTGGGTCCCCCTGATTTCTGTGAGTTGAATTCTCCCAATTAGTTCTCACTTCAGTCCTCGTCCACTGCTGGTAGCTCACCTCTTTGAACTGTTTCTCAAAGTTCTCCTCATGGAGAGGCCTGGACGACTCAGGTGGTGAGGATGGGGGTCTCACTTTGTGCAACAGTTACTTGAAGGGTTATGCCACATCACATTATATGTAGCAGTTATTATCTCATGTGATGTTTAATATATCTCTGTGTTTTCAGGAAAAATTAATCATCTCCTGTGGTTTTTTCCCCCTCTGTCTCTGTATTATCAGTATTTGTAAAAAAACCCATAATCTTGCTGTTTAAAGTTTAACAGTTACTATTAAAATTCAACATTTTGCAGCTATAAAAATTCCCTGTTTGATGGCTCGGGTCATTGAATTTTTCATGTAACTGACGGATAAAATAGCTCACCTAGTAGAATCTAAGCTAAATTGAAATTCATTACCGTTGTTTGGAGGCTTAGCCTTAGATAAATAAAAGAAGAAAACAGATTTCTCTTCTTGTTTTTGTTTGGTTATTTTTTTTCTACTTTAACAAAGTAAATCCTCATCAGAACCCTGCTGTTAGTGATTGCCAATTACCTGCAACTGCAGGAGCACTGGTAAAGCATTGCCTTAATTAGGGAGGCCTAAAAATGCCCTTGGGACCTAAGCAAGCATAAATATAGCTGAAAGGTTCTGTTTCTCCTTGACAAGCAGAAAATTTTGTGCAGAAACCACTGATAGACATTCTTGAAAATACCTTCATTGAGCTACTCTGAATATTCTGCTAGTCAAATAAGGTAAATTCGCCATTTTAATAATTAAGGGGTTTTTAATGGTATCCTCTTAAAACACTGGCTTTGCAGTCATAGGCAGGTATACAGTTCCCCTTCATTCAGATTTATTTGCTATAAAGTATTTCCTAACTTTCATGAATGGGAAAAGAATATCTCATGTGATACATTGTAAAACAGGAAAAAGCAGTGAACTTCAAAAGAATAAAACTAGTTTGGGTAGTATACAAACCTTAAACCGTAAACATTTGTGTTGGTTTTAGCACCATCAGGAAAATTAAACTACAAGGAAGCCACTCCCTTTCCTCTGCCCCTTTTGGTAAGGAAGGGACAACAAATGAGATTATGAGTTGAAATAACACTTTACTAAAAGCATGCTGACAACAGCACTATTAATAGCAAAAGTATACAAAAGGGAAGGGGGGAGGCTGGTGGGCAGCAGAAGTTCAGCAGGGGTTTTAAGGGCACTGTCTCCTGTGCTCTGGCAGAGACGGCAAACTCCTGGCTTCCAGCGCCTGGCGTTTCCTGCTGAAACCATCATCCCAGCAATGACCTTGGTGGTGTTGAATAAACATTGTGGTGACCCCCACTCAGTGCTAAAAAACTCCACTCCCTCTCTCTGTAACTATGACACCAGCAGACCTGGCTGGTTTTGGCGTCCACTTTTCATGTGTTACGGATCTTATGATAATTATTAAATCTTTGATATTTCTTTTTGCTGTTTGCTTCATCTTTTTTTGATGGTTGGTGGTGAAGTTATCATTACACATGATTATTAATCCTTTTAATGTTCTGTTTGCTATATTATAATTGTGTTGTAAAATTAGCATGAAAGAAGGTTTTAACATAGTTGTATTTATAGATAGGAATCTATCTTTGTTCTAGTCTATCCAGAGATTAAGTTATGAAAATTTGTTCTCTACCAAATTGAAAAGGCCTTTCAAATTCATCTTTCACTTTACTGTAATATATACAGTGAAAACCCCATTTAATAGTGTTGGCAAAAGGTTTTGTAATGGTCATTTGCAACAATAATGAATTTAGCTCCTCCTCAGTTGTTCTCTAAATTCAGTTTTCTGGCTGATAAAACGTTTATGTAAACATTTATATTGTTTCTTTCAATTGAGATGAGAAATATATTATTTTCCTATGTTTCCCATTATAATATACAGCTCTGCTTGCATTATTTAGGTAGAATAATGATCACTTAGGTGTAACAAGATTTTTTGGTGGCTTTACCTTCTTTGGTTTTGATTCTTTTTGTCTGTTTGTAGGTTCTTGCCTTTTTTTTAAAAAACTTTCAAGACTATTTGTTGAAAACTTGATCAAGTGTTCCCAAAGTATAAATTAAGATATTTTCAGTATAAAGATGTCTAGATGCCATGCTGCATTCAGACATTAATTTCTGTTTTATGTCAACAAAATTAAGCTGGAAGTGAAGATTACTTCATGATATGTGAGGATCCTGTGGCCCTGGGCAGAGTAGTGTGAACTGAATTTGGAAGAAAGGTTGTGAAAGTGGAAGATGCCAACTTGATTCTAGAAAAATCAATGCTTTATTTGCTAGGTCCTAAAATAAGTTTTCTGACTCTAAATCCAGAAACTAAAAAAAAAAAAAAAAAAAAAAAAAAAAGAAGATAAATATCTTCATAAAGTAATTGAATTTCACTAGAACATTACTTATTACTGTAATCTTATTTGTTTAGAACTGCACAAAATCACTACCTCTCTCCTTTTCTGAATGTTTCTATATGAATTGTATGAATTGTGAGCTTTCTAGCCTTTATTTTTCTTCATGGTTTTAGGTCTTTAATTTTCAAAGCATTGTATCTGTGTATTTCACAAGGACATTGTTGTGACATAGTTCACTGGGACAGTATCTCCAAATTTCAAAAGTTCTTACTTTCTGAAGAGGCCTTCTGATTAGGTTTTCTGGAAAAAGAAATTAAATTCTGGATTTAATGATACTTTTTAAGGCGCCACAATGGACAGCACTGTTGTGCAATGGTACAAAAACAATCAGTGTGTGTTGGCTTTTTTTCTTTCATATTATTTCAGTTGTGTGGAATATCAATTTATGCAATAGTCTGTGCTTTAAGCAGTTGAGAGTGACAGTCTGGTGTCCCTCTGAATCAGAGGGAAATCTGCCAGTGATCCTACTAAGTCTCACTGATTTTGGAGGAGGGAGTGTTCTCATGTTCAGCTGTTATTCTTTCTTATTTGTTATTTGGTGCTGCAGAAGAATAGCATTTCTATATTTTATGCATTAGAGTTATGAAAAATAGTAATATTTTTATAATAAAAAATGTTGAAAACTGAAGCTGGAATGAAATAAAGGTATAAAACAGAGTACTGGCACAGATTCCTGAAGCAAAGAATAGGTGTCTGGGTTTGGTGTTAATTTTGCATAATGCAATTGAATTTAATCAGGAAATGTTCACACTGAGTATTTAATTAGACTCTAGGTGATCAATCTTGGTAGGGATATTGCTAATTATCAAGTGCCTGAGTCACTGAAGAAAGTCAAATTAATGCTTCAGAGGACTGTACTTCACTGAGGGTTTGGAAGTGTGAGCAGAAGTTTTTAAGGTGATAAATGTTAAAAAAGGTTAATAAATAGTTTATAGTTAATAATGAAGTTGCAGGAATACTAGATGGAGACACAGACATATTAGAGACTGGAATGGTAGCCTCCAGTAATTTTTTATAAATTATAATTGATCCTCTGAGAAGTATATAGAGGTTAAAATGCTGAGCAGAAATAGTTCAGAGAAAAGCTGTATCTCTCTGGCAAGGCCATGTTAGCTCTAGATTACAACAGTAGGAACGATTCTGTTCTTCCTTCACATATCTCTGATGTATTAAGTGGGAATTGCATAGAACTAGATAAGCTTTTACAGAACAGGCCAAGTGCATGAAGACTTTCTCCAGAAATGCAGTAACAGTTCCACTGACTCCAAGAAAGGGTAGAAGAGAAAATGCAAAAATCAGCATCTCTGTTTCTCAACTCTGTCCCTCTTTATCTAAAGATCTGTGGCATTCCCTTTAGCTGTCCTTTGTTTCTGTGTGGCTTCTGTTAATGCTTTGCATTTCCCTACCATTCCAGTGTTTTCTGAACTTTATTATTGTGGTGGGTTAGGAATGGTATTCTTGAATTTAGTGTTCCCTCTAAAACCACAGGCAGATTCCTCTCCCCCTTCTCCAGCTGGCAAAAAAAGGCAAAACCCATGGGTTGAGATAAGAACAATTTACTGGGAATAGCAATGAGTTAAGAGAACAAACAGTAACAACAAAAAATACTAATGACAAAAGGCATGAGAAAATAAACATTTTACAAGGAAAACACGTGACAATAAATAATACTGGACACCTTCCCCCAGCACATTTTCTCAACTTGCAGGAACCTTCTCCTCTGAAGCAGTCCTTTTCTTTCCATCCTCAGCAACTACCTGAGGGAGGTGTAGAAAAACTGCTGTGTCCTAGTAGCCACATCCCCTCCTGGCTACTGCAAAAGAACTATCCTGCCCAAACCACAATAGTTTTTCTACTCCATTTAAGGCACACATAAAATGCTGAGTTGGAACACATGTCATTTCTCAAACTTGGAGCTACAAGCTCTGTGCCTCTACCAAAAAGCTTCATATCCATTGAAATCTGTAGCTGAACACTTGTGGTCTTGACACCCCACCTAGGTTTTTTTGCTATTGGATCATTTCTTCATCCATCAAATATACATTTCTAGTCCTTTGGTAGTCCTGAGTAAATCACCCTGCTTGTGCAAGTGCTCTCAGTTTATCACCTTGCTTCCAGTTACTGTGCCTGGCTGTGAATCTAATAGTGGTAACTGGATTTCAGTGGCAGTAAAACCAGCTTTCAGGTAATTAATTTAAATTTTATTTGGAACATTATCACATTTTAAATGAAGTTGTGCATGAATACCTGCCAGGTATTTCAGCACTGCTAACACAAATCTGTGAGCATTCCCCACTTCCCTGGGATTCTCTTCCTGCAAGACCCTGTGGCAGAGCCTGCCTGCTGCATGGAAGACAACTGGCTGATGTCAAATAGTGTGGAAATTTCAGAGGTTGTTGTTAAAGTCTGCTTAGTAATTATGTTTGTTTATTTCCATATTTAAATTTGTGTACTTTAAGCTGCGTATGAATAATTCTACTGTATATGTAAATTCAAGTTTGTACTAATGCACACATAATTTTTCATTACTTGTTTCTTGCAGTCACATTCATTATTCAATGTCTATGATTTATTAGATTATGAGGTTTATGTTACAGATATCAGCAAGTTTTATCTTCTCTTTGTACAATGCTAGGCACAGTTGGATTTTTACCTGGTAAACTGTAACACAAGTAATAAATCAAATGTATTATATTAGTGCAGTCATGGGATAAGTACAGTTAGTTTTGAAGCATTTATGCAAATAATCTGTTTTCAAAAGTCCATGCTTAGACACATACTCTTCTACTCTCAGAAAATTAATGTGATTACTCCAAGTATTTTAATGGGTATTTGAAGACATATATATGTATGTATTTATTTTTAAATCCATACATATTAAATATTTTCTTGGGAAATAGAACAATTTCAGTAGGGATGGCAAAAATCAATACAGCAATAGTTTATGTACAGTGTGGAGTTTGACTTCATGGGCTCCTTTCAAAAACTGGGGGTCCACATTTTTGGCTCTGCACAGTTGAGGCAGTTGGGTGCTCTGCAGAGTGAAAATAAATACACAGGCATGATGAAACTATACTCTCTGGTTTGTGTTTGAAAGAAAAATATTTTCATAATGCCAAAAGTGATGGGATGCTAATATTAAGGTTTTTTTTTTCTCTGAATTATTTCTGCATTATTTAATCTCCTTACTGTCTTGCCCCATCAGCTATCATTTTACAAGGATTATTCTAATCCTTAGTTGCTTTGATGGTCACAGTGCAGTAGAGAACACATACTCAGGAATGTTTGATGGAGAGTTATAGAGTTTTGGTCGGAATAGATTTCACAATTCCAAAGCCAAAAAATGACCATGGGTGCAATGTGGTGAATTTTAACTGACAATGTAGATAAATATCTTATGTGGATTTTGGTTTAGGGGTTGGTTGGTTGGGTTTTTGGTTTTGTTTCTTTGGGGTTTTTTTCCTTGGATTGTTGGTTACTTTTTTTATTTCGGGGGTTTTTTGTTGTTTTGATTTAATTTTTTTTTTCTTTTATCATAACTCATGTATTTCAGGTACAGATTTGAAAAAAAACCAAAAAAGCTACAAGAAATTCATAGATGAAAACTGCCAGAGATCATTTTATAGAACAATATCTCCTGTAGCTCAGAAAGCACCATTATCTCACTGTTTGTGATTTCACCCTCTGCCATCCAAACCATTTTAGTAACCAAACAAATTGTTCTCCTATTTCCCTGTATTTTTTTCTTTTCGGTAATGTGAAAATTAAGATGGTAAGTGTCGTGTGAACAAAACTCTAGTTGCTTTTTGTGAGGCTGTGTTGGATGATGATAACAGTCACTATGTCTGACTATCTACCTCTGGCACTCAGGAGCTCAAGGATATTATCCTGGAGTCAGCCAATTTTTTTTTTTTTTTTTTTAATTTGAGATAATTTCCCCTACCTACATAGATTTAATAACAAATCAGCTAAACAATGTAACTTAATTTCAAATAATGAGAAAACAGTGGTAACTTGCTTTGATTGTTACTAGCATTAAATACATGTCAGAGTCATGCATTATTTCTTTCTTTTTAAATATGGTCTTTCAGTGTCACAGTGATACATTTTTCTGAAGATCATTTGTTGAACTCAGAAATAGAAAATATTTTTCCTTTGGAGTATTTTATAAGTAGGAGTACCAGTCTTTGTCCCTGCCTGCAAAAACAATTTAACTGTGCTCTGCAGAGGTCTGTCCCCTGCTAGGCAAACTGTAGTTTTTAATTATTTTTAATGCATTATTTAATGAGAAAATTAAACAGAGTAGGATGAATTATTTTTGTAATTATAAGCACAGCTATTGATGTGAAATTTAGTTTAATTTCTTAAAATTAAGGACAGAGGATTTTGTATTAGTACACTTAAAGTTTCAAACTTATATATGCTGTTCAACATCAGATAAAGGAAAAAAGACTCACAAGCTCCAAATAAGTAGAAAAAAGTAATGTATTTAAGTTCTTCACACCTTTAAATGTTTTTTACTATATGAAGGAGCAGAGAAAGATCCAAGCCCATCTTTATATGTCCAAAGTTTTGGATTTTCTAACTGCAGAAATTAACAATAAGTCATAAAATAATCCTCCATAACCCTACTTTCATTATCTGAGTAAATTTATTTTTGTTAAGAACAAAATGTTTTCCTCTACAGTGGATGGTCTTTTGTTGTCCACTCAGTGTTATTTTGATGAAGGTAGTCTACTGCCTACATCTATAATAAGGCAGGTGAACTTTAGAGCTTTTGAAAACTTGAGACCAGTGGCTTAGTCAGCTACAAAACTATATATCTGGAATTTATTAGTTAATAAATTAACTAATAAATTCCAGATATGAAGCTGAAGTCCTGAAGATATGAAGATGAGAAATCCTGAACACCTAAAGTATGCTATTATCCTACTCCATCCATCCATATACCTAAATTTCCCCATCAAACATACCATGAAACTCTTCTCATTGTATCTTGGGAATAAAATCTTGGAGAACTAGATCACAGAATGGAAAGCTATGCCTTACAAGGAACGGCTTTCATGGAAGATCAGATAAGGAACTATAAAATTAGGAGTGGAAACATTAAACACATTACTTCAAACTAGTTCTGTGCACATTTGAACTGTGAAGATTGCAGCTGGGAAAATGTACAAATAGGTTTTAAAGAAAACTCTTAGACCAACTAATAGAATATATATTCATCAGTGTTCATTAAACACAGTTAAGGTCTCATGTCAGAGCCTTTTTGGAACTCTTGGAGGGTTTGGGGTTTTTTGTGTTTTGATGAACATGTATTTTTTTAAGAAAACCTTCTTCCACTCATAACTGAATGTGTTGGTTTTGATGTTTTTATTTGGAAATGTTTCTAGTTTTGGAAACTGGTGTATTTGTTTTCACTTTTCTGATAAAAGCTTTTTGACTCTGGTATATTAGGATTTGATCAGAGCAGGATTTGATCTAGCTTGTAGGTCTTGCTAATGGCCAGTTTGTTCATGGGCATTTCGGAATGAAGTGGTGAGCTGGACAATTACTCTGCTCACAATAGTCTGCTCCTAACATGAAAAATCTGGGGGGGATTTCCCCAAAACAGTGTTTAAACAATTTCTATAGCTCACTCCTCTCGGCTTCTTCAAGGGAGAAATTGGATATCCTGTTCATTCTGAGTCTGCTGTACTGCATGTGCACAGAACCTCTGTGATGTGAGCAGAGGAGTTCTTGGGTTCACCCCTTCCCTGCACTTGCTACAAGTTGTATGGGCTGCTCAGATAGAAGTATTGGAGATCAGTGGACCACACAGAGATTACACTTTTAGCTTAGCTGTTATGAAATGCTTTTATCTATTGGGGTATGAGATCATGTTAGAAAGTTATAATTTAGGATATCTCATACCAAATGTTACTGATAAGTCCCTCACATACAAAAATACAAGATATTTGGGAATTATGTCATCTTTCATTTTAGTCTCTGGTGTGAGAAAATAATACTTATAATAATAGTATTATATATTATACTATAATATACTCTATACTATAATATACTAATTATACTATAATATGTTATACTATAATAATAGTGTCAGGCTAAAAATATTGGAAGGACCTTTAAAATATCTGAATATTTTTTCATATGTGGTTGCATCCCAAAATATCACATTTCTGTTCTGTTAGGTAGGGATGTCTGGTTTCCATTCATCTCTCTCTCTCACTCTTCCCATCTATATACGTGTGTGTGTGTGCATACATATAAATTTTTTTGGTTTTTATGTGTGTATATCCTACTTTTTGGAGTTTGTTCCTTCATTTTGTTGTGAAATAACATACACATAAAAAAGTATATGCTGGAAACTTGTGTAAGTGATCAGTGTTCACATTTTGCATGCTTCAGGCAAGTTACAGTGGCACAGTACGAACAGAACATAATGTAATTGGTTTTGAGCTCAAAAATAATTAATCTAGTGTTTTACAGGATACCATTTTCTCAAAAGTACTGGAAGAGAGCAGCAAAATTTTTAATTAATTTTTTTCTAGATCTCAAATTCTTCCTGTGGCAAATATTGTTGAACTTTTTTTTTCTTCTCCTTTTGAGAAGAAAAAAGAAAAACATACTATGTTAGTTTCTTAAAGGTACTTTGGTACATAAATAGAGACTTTTATTTTTCTTTTATATGAGACTCATGCTGTGCACATACTAGATACATGTTAGCAAGTTGATGATTTCTATTTTTTTAATGCCATCCTAATGATGCCTGCGCTCAGTTCAGCAAGGAATTCCTCTTTGAGGTGGTTCTGGTGCTTTCAAGAAAAACCTAAACGAGACTTGTGGAAAGCATTACTGCAGTTATTTTCAGGCCCACCAAGCAGCTCAGGCCCACCATAACAGAGACTATGTAAAATGCAATATTGCATACTGCTTGATAAAATAGTTGTGATCAATGCAATTCAGGGCTTTTGAGATAATTCTTCATGACTCTTTCTTGTTCAACATAGAATGAAATAATGAGAGAGATGCATTTACCAGTTTAAAAACTGTCTAATTAGTCTTGGAGCATAAAGGGATCTCATAATCTCTTCAGTGATTTTATTAGTAGCATCATTATTTTATTTAGTATTAGATGGTCTGTAGTTGATGCCAGAGATTAGTTGCATACAGGGCATAACATATACATTGGATGTGTGAACATTTTTGAGGATGAAAAATTGTTAACAGAGCATTATAATATCATGTGGATCAAACATTCATACCAATGCCATGTTAAAATACACAAATAAAACCCAGACACAGATCAAAACTCGAATAGAAGTTATTTAGCTAGGGACAAAAATCATCAATTTTGCAACAGGTTGAGGAATGTTAACCTGAAGGAAAGTCTTTAGAAAATAATTAAAAGTCATAATGTATAACCTGAAGTAGCAAGAGACTCATGCTCCTGCAAAATGTATTTAAAGACAAAGAAACAAAACCCCAAACCTAATAAAACCCCTAAACACACCTACTCTTCAAAACCCAACATCAACAAAAAAACCTCCAAAATGAAAAAATTAAGAATTTTAGCACCCCCCTCCTCCACTCATGCCCCCGCACCCCCAATGACTTTGAAATTAATTTGGGGTTGGTGCCTCAGTGGAAATACTGGGTTGTTTCTTGTCTTTTTATTCCCAAAGGAATAAAAATAAGGCAAAAAGAACTTAAATGCTCAACTACATACATATGCAGTGGTTTGAAAATGAGTTTTTAAAAAAAATGCTTAAGGAGTTCCATTTATTACTCATAATGAGGGGGAGCAGTTATTTGTTCTTTAGGTGTACTGTCTCACTTATTGAAGGCTATGAGATAACTCACAGTCTCATCAAAAAGGGGAATACCATTTGAGATCTTTATGCAATGCTGCTGTGTGTGTTCTTTTGGCAAGGAAAACCTATACCTCTGTAGATACACTGCCTATGCAATCTCTGAAAATTTTACATTTTACCCCAGGATGTAGCGATTCAAATTCCCTGAGCTCTCAGTACTATTTTGAAATCTTTTCTTGCGAAAACCTTTATTGTCTTTAACTGGTTTTTATTGCCTCAGTTGTCTCATAACTGTGACCTGATTGAAAAAAAACAACCAACCAACCAACCCAGAAAACCTACACAAAACCTCCCACCCTGTGGCATCAGTCTGAGAAAATTTTATTCCCTGCCTTCAGGTAAAAAAGAGTACATTTTCTCCAAACTCAACTTCTGGTGCCACTTTTAAGCTGAAATCATGGCTCCAAACTACTCACAGTGTTTTTGGTATCTGTTAAATGACATAATATAAGGATCTGCTTTGTATAATATATGTAAAATGTCTAATACAGAAGAATCAGACACAATACATAAAGGGAATGTACAGTCATCATGTTGCAATGACTGGACAGCTGAACTCTTGCATCTAACTAAATTCTACATCTAACTAAATATGTGAAATAACATTCTTGGTAGGATAAGGTAGTTCCTGATCAACCTATTTACTGATACATTTAATTCCACAAAACCTGCTGAGTTATATTGTGCAGTGCAAACACTAGATTTTGTTAGGATTCTCAGGTTCTTTTATTCACCCCTGATCTAGAGTCAACTCAAATATTTTTGACTCTGTAGTTATTTCTAACCAGAAAATAAAAGGGAATTTGAAAGTTAAATTAAAAAAAAAGGTCATCTAAACCATCTAAACTTACACAAGTATAATATAATAATATGAATTATATATAAGGTAATAAAGTAATAATTTTCCCAGCCTTTGCATAAATTTAGGGTTCTTCCCTGTCTTACCTTCTCTCCCCAGTTTCTAGTTTTAAAAATGTTATTCTAGATTATAATTGCTGGTAAAGCTAAATATTAATGTCTAGTAAGACTTTTTTGCCTGGTTATACGTCTGCTTATTTAAAGAGGGTAGCATCCTTTAGAATTATTTAAACTTTAAAAAGACACCTGGCTTAATGTACGAGCCAGACTGATTCTCATTTTTTATAGCTTCTGTCATGGTTTAGAATATCAAATACTTTATGTAACCAGTAGTTTCTAATTAAAGCAATGCCATTCCTCTGTCTGTGAAGGAAACTTTGATGCTTTGTCATCTTGATGAAAAATGCTTTGTGTGTGTTTACTATACTTGCAAGCAGTGTGGTCTTCCCTGCAAAAGCTTGTACCTCAGTTGGCAGCTATTCTTATCTGCTGCAAAGTCAGCTCCAAAACCAGGACTTAGCATCTTGCATGAGCAGACTCCATTCTGTGAATTGCAACTATCTGATCTTGTTGCAAAGCACGTTGTGTTACCTAGTGAATAGGTGGCTTTCTTAAACTGAGCAGCACAAAGCACTTCTGATAAGTTCATATAACTTGATGGGTTTAAACTGGAAAAATACCCAGCTGGAAGATTTATGACACTTCCGTATGTCAAAGGATATACATCAAAGGACACTTTGCATCCTTACTTTACATTTTAATAGTTGAGTTGCCTTTGCCATATAAATAATTAACACCATTAAGAATGTAACTTCTGAAATGATAAATAGCACTTGGCAGTAATAATGTATTGTTTTTATGCTAACAGGGTATAATTCTACCAGCTGGAATTCAAAAGGCATAGGAGAATAAATTGTATCACCACTTGATTTATTATTATGGAAAAATGGAAAGATCAAACTCCTGGGTATTGTCACATGGGTACTTCAGTGCTGTCAACCTTTTAAAAGGTAGAGGCTGCACTGAACCTGTCTTTTGTGTATGTGAGGCTTTCCACCCTTCAAAGCCTTTTCCAGGGACACCAGTGAGCTGTCTTGCCCTACACTGGCAGTGGCCAGTACAGATTTTAGGAAATATTTCAGAAAGTCTGTTAGTGAATGCTTCATTACTGAAATCCTAACAGGATGGCTTTCTTTCCAGATTCAAATTTCTATTACTTAATCCTGGGCTTTTTTTTTAAATCACAGGGCTTTAGAGCTGCGTTTTGGCATGGAGTTCTACAAATTAGTTACATAGCTAGGCTATTTTCTTTTTTTTTTTTACCCAAGTTTTAATTTACTTTTGCTCCTCCCATTTTCATATGACAACTCTCTGTGGCACTCGCTTTTTCTCTGCTCTACCTCTTGCTGTGTTTTATCTTTCTGCTGTGTACCACCTTCATATCACACCTAAATTAAATAATTTCCTTTCTTAAACATTGGTTTTTTAATGTGCAAAGCTTTAATTTCTTTAGTCACATTTTTGTTCCATTTCTACATTGCTTTATCTTATAGGAAGCAGCATTTTTCAAAAGTACATACCTCTTTTATAGCAGTAAATCTGTAGAGATTCTTCCAATTAATTATTTTTGCACACAAATATTCATGGGAATATGGATAGACGGAATCTCTGGAAGTCCTTTGTCCCAGCCTCTTGTGCCAAGTACCATGAACACCAGAGCAAGCTCAGCTGGTGTCCTGAAAACCTCCAAGTATGGAGTGTTGCTCACACACTGTCCTCCTCTCCTAGAAAAATGGATTTTCCTAATGTTCAGCCACAGAATAGTAGTGTGCAATTTCTGTTGTCATAACTGAGGCTCCACATCTTTGTAACTGTCTCCCATGTAGTTAAAATTTGTGTTCTATCTCCCCATCTCTACATCTTCACCAGACTAAACAGCTCCAGCTCCCCCAGCATCATCTTGTAAGTCACGTTCTCTGGGATCCTGACCATCCTAGTAGCCCTGCTCAGAACTTTCTTTGGTTTTAAGTCACTCTTGAGCTGGGGTGGGGTGAATGCAGAACTGTCCATGTATTCCAGATGTGACCTCATCAGGACCAAGTAGAGGGAGATAGAAATTTTCTTCAGTCATATATTTAATTTGTCAAGTGCTGTAAGCCTTGAATGTACTTCAGCAGGATTGATACTTGGGAAATTTTTTACCAGCCTGTTTACATGCATGCCGTTATTCTTCCCTTGTGTGTCTTGGCAGAAATAATTAGATTGTTGTTGCCCTTCTCTGCAGCTCTACTATTCAGCATAATCAGCTCCTCACTTTTCCATTTAGCATCATCTATGGATTTGTTGGGGCACAGGGTGGGGTTGTTCCATCTGCTCATGCAAGTCTTTAACAAAATTTTACAGTGTAGGGCTAATTATAGAATAATTTGAGTTGGAAGGGACCTTTAAAAGTTATTTAGTTAGTTCAACTTGACTGAAATGACCAGGGACATCTTCATCTAGGCAAGGCTCAAAGACCCATCATGGATGACACCCTTGAATGTTTCCAGGGATGGGGCATTCACCACCTCTCTGATTTTCAAATATCATGGAGAGTGGCTTGGCAACTACATTAGCTAATTCCCTCAGGATTCAGGGATGTGTGTCATTGGGTCCCACAGACTTAACTGTGTTCACAACTGTGTTTGTGTGGTCAGAAACTGGATTTTCAGTTACAGTGGGAAGAATTTTCCTACTTTATTCCCCATTATGCTGTCCACCCACTGGAGAAATGTGGGAAGAGAAGGTGCCAGTGAAGACTGGAGGCAAAAAAAAAAAAAAAGTGCGGTGTGTCAGTTTTCTCCTCATCCATTGTTACTGGACTGTCAGTCTTGCTTGTAAGGGCATGCCTTCTTTCACCTGCCTTTTCTGATGACATACCTGTAGAAGCCCTTACTCTTCACATTCCTTGCCCAGTTAAACTCCAGCAGCACTTTGGCCCTCCTGACCGGATTCCTGCATAGCCAGGCAGCATTCCTCTACTCTTCCCAGGATATCTGTCCCTGCTTCCATTGCCTTTGCATTTGCTTCTTTTCCATTAGTTTGATCAGCAGTTCTCAAACATGTTGGTCTCTTTCCTTTGTTTTTTACCCAACTAGTGGTTTGTTCGTGCAAAGAATTTCCTCAGATTCCACAGAAGAACATGGCTGGCTGTGCCAAAAGCCTTTAATGTTTGTCATTGTCTGCATACATATAAATTTCCATACAGAAATCCCTTGCTGACTACACAGAGTGTGGGGGCATTTTACATGCAGGCTGTTGAATTTACTGAGCCATTTATTCAAGCATATATGACTCAGAAATGTCATTAGTCAGACTGGAATTATTGTCTGCATAAAGTGACTGAAGTGTTTTGAAAATTGAATATAGCTCAGTGTTCATGTTAATTGTTATGAAATGTTCTCTAAGTTATATAATTGTTCTGCAATGGTCTATATTTTAGGCTGCTGTTAGACATCAATCAAAAATAATCTACCTTCAACACAATTTTGAAAACATGCAATAACATTGAAAAATGTTATGATAGAGTTGATCAAGAACTACTGGGGAATGTGTAGAGGTTGTTAATTACTGTATTTGAAAGGAATATTATCTAGTACACATAGAAATAAAGGTGATTTCACACAAAAAGCCCAAAACCAAACCAGACAAACAAAAAATCCAACCAACAAACAAACAAAAAAACCCACCAAAAATCAAAACAACACACAAAATGCCTCAAATGTAGTCTAAGTCAACCTACTGAGAGCTTTTTGAACCCGGCAAGTTTAGTCGATACTAAGGTCATTACTA
This sequence comes from Onychostruthus taczanowskii, assembly GCF_017590055.1. Taxonomy (NCBI): domain Eukaryota; kingdom Metazoa; phylum Chordata; class Aves; order Passeriformes; family Passeridae; genus Onychostruthus; species Onychostruthus taczanowskii. The sequence goes on from NW_024499239.1 coordinate 2,320,232, forward strand.
AGAATGAGGAATGAAAAGCAGGTCAACCATCAGTAACAAGTAGCAAGTAACAAGCAATAAATTTCCTAAGTTACAGTTCTATGGAAAGAGACTTACAGGAATGAAACAGCCTGGAGTAAAGGAGCATGGAGTAGCAACAGAAAATCATAAAGATAAATGACGTAAATAAGGGTGAGAAATGAAAAATTAACACATCAAAATCCACATTTTTTGCTAGTTTAAAAGCTCTAAGGATCTGTGGGGGTTTTGTTTGGTTGGAGATTTTTTATACCAGCCATTACATGATCACACTTATTATAGGGCAGTGGAGAAATGTTGTATTTCAATTGGTGAAACAATATCATTACTACATAACATTAAACATTTATATAAAAGTAAAAGGTATATTACTCATTTTAGATGTTGATAGAGGTCTGGGAAAAACTCCTTTGAGTCCCATTGTTCTAAGTCTCTTTACAAATACTGATCATTTTTCGTCGCTGAATAGTTTTATCTCAATAAATTTTCACTCAAATTAATTTTTGTAACTCCTAAAGAAAATAGGTTAAGTACTTCCCTTTAAAAATATTTTTACTATTTTAAAAACTTGTTTCTAACTCCATTTCTTTGTGGTTTTTAATTGGCTCTGTGCAAGGGAATGTAATGTGCTTTTTCTGCTTTGCAACTATAATTTAGTAATGAACTTGTATCAAAAAGACAATGGCATTGTGTGTTCTTTATTTTTGTAGATAAATTTTCATGCTGATGTGGTATTCACTCTTTTTTTTTTTTTTTTTTTTGCAGTCTTTATTTTGTTTTCTGGGAAAAATATTTTGAGAAAAGGGAAGTTAGAGAGAATACTTACAGACTTGATATAAGCAAATATTATTTCTGTAGTTTATTGTTCTCCTTTTATTCCCAGAATGGAAGGAAGAGGGAAACTAGTTTAAGTTTTCTTTTCTTTCTTTTTTCTTCACATGTTCTCAGTTTTATGTATAGTAATATTGAAAAACTTGTCATATTAATAATTTTTAAATCTAGACCTTCACCTCTTCTCAATACTTCTAGTTAGCCATTAGCATGTCATTAAAAGCCATTAATTGTGATGTATACTAATGTCAATACAAGATCAAATTAACCTAATAAAACAGCATATAATCTATCCTAGACCTCTGTTATGTTTAGCCTGTTCAAAGGGAATAACAAAACAGATGGACCTGATAACAATTTTTCATTACTTAAAACTGAAATCTGTATGATATACTTATGCAAAAGAAAAAAAAAGACATATAATGTGTACTTATTAAAATTCTGTTTTATTACTATTTATTCAATCTAATTTCTTACACATGTAAATTTGGACTCTAATCTCAGAATGGTACTGCATATATTTTACCTCGGAATCCGTAGAGATAACAGATTTATTTGAGAAATGTGTTAAAACAGTACATGTTAGAGATTATGAGGCAAAAGAGCATTTAGGATTCTGGTACCATGTTGCTTGTTTTAATGTAGTCCTTTATTTAGTCCCTGTTCATGTTTGTTTTGCTGGTTAGTTTGGAGTTTTTTCCTCTTTCTAATATCATTCACTGGCAGCCTTAATTAATCATGCAATTGTTAAATATATTCTTGAAATATACTGTGGAGTCTTAGATTCAAGAAAATTTGTTTGTAATGTAGGATGTTTCGATCAATGCAATCTTGTCTTCCTAGAGTGCTATATAATAGTGCAGACACTCAGCATTATGTGACCGTATCTGTCAGTGTGATGCTCATGAAATAACAATGAAATATGCAATTAAAATCTGAAAATACGTTCTGGAAAAGGTGCCTTTCTGAAAACGTCTAAGTCTTGATATCATTGATTTCTTTAAGCTCTTTGTGGTGTTGACAACCAGGAGCTTGGAGACAGAATGCTTTGATTGTGGGAAATGAGGTTAACGACACATTTTTCCTTCTACTTTTTTCCTTATTATGTAAATGCTTATGATAAAGATAGGGACTAACATGGCTCTGAATGTTTGCAAACTTTGGATTTATAAAGATAAGTTCAGAAATGTAGAGTTAGGATGCTTTTCAGTCTGCATGTAGCATTTATTGGACCTGTTAAGTGTACCTTCTTGAACATTTGTAGAAAAGTGTGCAGTGGAAGGTAGTACCAACCTAAATGGTGTCTTATCTCTAGTTTTGTATCATGGCATCACAAGTCAATATCTATCTGAGAGAAAAACTTCAAAGCTCTGGGCAGCATCAATGTGAGGATAACTAAGTAAAATTGAGTTGCTGAAGGAATCAACTCAGGTTCCTTATGGTCTACATTTCGTTGTGAATATTATGATAACTCTTGGGCTTCTATTATAAGAGTTTGAAATAAACTTCACATTTGACCAGTTTGTCATTCTAGGGTTGATTTTCACTAGGGAGAAAAACAAAAAAAACAAAGCACTAGATCTCATCCTTTGTCACATTTATATTTTTTCTAAAAACTTTGTTAAGGTATTAAAACTCAAATACTGAAAATTATATTGCATGTATTTGCCGAAATCCTGACAAGAAATGGGCAGCAGAAATCTCAGTGCCTTCACCTGACTTATGATTTCCCTTGCAGCAGGCACTAGGGGCCTCTTCATTTCACTGTATGAGCTTCATGTTATTTTGGCATATTCCAGGTTTAAGCCCTGGCAATATGTTCTGTTCTCTTTTGTAATGAAAAACATTGAGATAAAATCCCTAGCTTTCAAATTTAAGTAAAGTGCACCCAAAGCACCTGGTTTTTTTGGGTTTTTTTTTGTAAGTTTGATCAGGCACTGAAAGAGGTTGCCCAGGGAGACAGTGGAGTCCCAGTCCTTGGATGCAGTCAGAGCTCCAATTGGACAGTGTCCTGAGCAAGCTGCTGGGGCTGCTGTGAGCACCCAGAGGGCTGGATGAGTCAAACACCAGAGGTGCAGTCCACTTACAATGATTCTGTGTTTCTATTGCTGTTTTAATTGACTGAAGGAATGCATACACCACTAGTGATGCTGCATGAAAATACTTTCTATAATCCAAGACACAGTTCTAAGTTTCTGTGGTTTTTAGATCTGTTTTTCAGTTATATGTGAGATAAGTTTATAGGTTTGCATACCAGGCAGATCAAATATTATATATTATGTCTTTGAAAGCTTGATGCCCTTTTCTCTGCTTGAGTAATTCTTGCTTTATTATTTTACAGCTGCACTTAGGTCTGACTGTGGATTATGGATATCTTTATTTTGCAGTGTGCACAGTGGTACTGTACTCACAACTGGATTTGTGCTCTCTGATGTTTCATTTCAGTTTTCTGTTAAAAGAACATAACCAGATTTATATCAGTATATTGTCAGCCCAGTTTTCAGGGCTTTTTGTCTTTTGTTTTCTATTCTGTATCTAAAAAAGGACCCTGCTCACCCTTCTATTGTGAGTGTTGAGGAATATAAGTAAATGAAGCATGTGAATAATTCCCTGCATATTTAATTGCACTGCAGAACAACTTATGTAGGTATTCTTGAAACTGCCTTACTGTCTGCATAGTAAGAAATTATGCTTGTTCCATTGTACTACTACTTCTTCCACAAAAAAACACCCCACAGATACAGATTATGTCAGTTATTTAGACTATAAAGAGGTACTTTGTTTTCTTGCAATCCAATAAAACTGTCAATTATTGGTGATTACTGCAGTAATTTTATCATAATCCTGAAACAGTCAAGACAAGTGTAGTTCTTAAACCAACAAAAGTGTGCACACATTTCCCTGAATAATGAAGTCAGCAGTAAGTCTTAAACTTACATGTTAAATATGCTTCTGTTTGGATGCAAGGGCACTATTAGAACAAATTATGATGCCTGTAACAACCAAAAGGGGCTTAAAATTCAGATATATACTTCATTCTTCATCTCATAATCTTTTTTCTTTTTAGTTTGTTTGTTATTTATGGGGGGGGGTGTTTGGTGTTTTTCTGGTTTTGTTTGTTTGGTTTGGGTTTTTTTAGTTGTTTTTTTAATATTAACTATGTTTGGAAAAATATGCAGATATGCTGCATTTGAACATCTGTAAGATGTTGCATGGAAACAACATTCTCATTTCCATTTGTCTGTGGATAGACTCAGTGAAATACTGTACACACAGTAAGCATGGTAAAAATAAATTCCACAAAACATATTAAAGTATAAATTTTACTGTATTCTATCATCTACTGACTTGTCTTTAATTGTGTGGCTTAGATATGTGTAGTGTTATAGAGTGAGCTTAAAAGAGATTTAAATGCATTTTGTACAAGGATTTCCTCAACAAAGATGAGGCATCTTGTGAAGATATGTACTGTAATAGTTTCTGCATGGAAATCTAAAAAGAATTATAGAGAGAATTTCAGGAAAAGGTTACCAAAAGTCACCTTCTCCACCCTTTGCTGCAACATAGCTTGAACTGTGCATCATTCTTTATATGTCTGCCAAAAAAAGTTATTTAAAATCATTTCAAATGGATATTGCACAACCTTGCAAGATCTTTCTGGTCCAGTTTCCCGATTCTACTGGCACCCTCTTGATTCTCAGTTCCTTCATTGTAAGTTCACTGTTTATTGTTTTATTATCAATAGCCATGAATCAAGTGTTTTCATATTTTATTATCGTGTGCTTACTTTCTCTTCACCAGTTGGAACCTCATCAATTTTAGCCCTTCTTTGTATGTCTCTCTAATTTTCCTGCCCCCCCCTTATTATTTAATGTTTATTTGCATTGTCCCTTGTGTCATCCTTATCCTGTGTTGGTTTTTCATTGCTTTTGCATCTCATAGATCTCATGGGCATCTTCCAGCTTCCTACAAATAGCTTGTTTGATTATCTCTTCTGGTAGAGTTCATGATATTTTTCAAAGGATTCAAGGTAAGTTGATCTTTACTGCCACTCTTTTGCCTTTTAAAAGATAAATGCCAATTCTGCCTTCTAGTTTTCACCTTTACAGTTTGCTCTCATCCATCCTTAATGAGCTCTCAGAGGCTTTGTGCTCATAGGCTGCATAATTATGAGCCACACAGCAAAAACTACTGTGGTGCAATATGAATAGATCACTAGAAAAAACAGTTTGTAGCAAGGACCCAAAAGCTAGAGCATATGTATGCATATTTGTTTACTTTATGATTACTCTGGTGCCCTGGAAAAAACATCCCTGTTATACATGTTGCTCAAAGACAGCCAAAGGAAAGCTGTTTTACAGACTCTTGCTTTCAGCTGCCCAGGCTTCCTGATGTTGCTTCAGCAAGTGCCAGATCATATTCTCATCTGTTTAGTGGAGGTGACATGGGTCATTTCATGCCCTTTGCCATCAAAGCAAGTCTTATTTTAGTTGTTGTCTTAAATGCAACATATAGTGCCTGTTGCTTCCTTAATTTGTGTTTGAGTATTGGCTAGAATGGAAGAGATGGTACCTTAAGTTTTGTGGTGGAGGCAAGTGATCAAGTAGACAGCCTGAAATTATGACTTTCAATGTCTCAGTTGTTTCTTTGTATGAGCAAGAGGCAGGATAAATTGGAGAGGATTTGCAGTTTTGCATTTGGACAGTTCAAAATCTTGGGGATAACTGGTGGTAGATGCAGAATTTAGGGCAGCTGAGACCCTTGACCATGAACTGGTACTATGACTGCAATGTATTGAATCTTCTATGAGACTGAAGAAGTTGATGGGAAAGGAGGGATGGAAAAGGAAAATCATTGTTAATTAAAAAAAAAAAAAAATTAAAAAAAAACCCAAAAAGGCAGGCAGGTGAGACAAGCAAATTAGAAAAGTACGGAAAGGCTGCTGATACAGCAGCTGAAGCTAGAAGAAAATATATTAAACCATAGGAGGTATTGATATAATATAAAGAAATACCTTTAGCTTGAGGGCATCTGTGTGAACTGGTTACCGACTTTGAGACCTTTAGCCTTTTAAGTGGTACAAGAAGCAGGACACAGGAGGTCTCTGTGATTTGAGAGCATTCTGTTGGTGCATGTGCACTTGATACTTACTGTGGGACTTGCTTGTGCTGCAGATCACACATTGATTCAGACCTTTCTGTTCCTTTTAGAGACTGTTGCTGCACTTTGAACAGATCTTCTGATTTAATTTCATCCAAAAGGAATCCCCTTCACATGCAGAAAAACTGCCCCACAGTGTGAGCCAACATGGAGTAAGTGGGGAAATGAGGGATTGCTGCACTCTACTGCTCTGAGCTATGTCACTGTTGTAGACACCTTTTAGCTAATATTTTATCATTTGCTGATTTTGTATACCTCAAGACGAAGTTCATTTCACTCAGTGGGCTTGAAAATACCTAGGTTATACAACTATTCATAAATGCATTCATCCTTTCCTTGCAGGATCTTAATCCTTTTTCACCAGTGCACCAATTATAACAGAAAACCAATTTATTTTGACCTTTTGGCTAAAGAAGAAATTTAGAAAGCAGGAAAAACATGCTTAAGAAATGCCAATATTCTTCAGTATCTATCAGAAGCCTTTCTTCTCCTTTGGGTAAATTAGTTTGTTAAAGAGCTACCACTTCACTCTAATTTCTTTTTCGCCTTCGGCAAGATTCCCAGGAAATTTAAGAGTCCTTTCACTGGATTTGCCTTCTTAAAAAAGCACTGCTTTTCCTTTGAATTATTTTCCTTCTAATCTAACTTTCAAGAATTTTGTCCTTTTGTGACCAATCTCAACTACATTACCACTTAATCTTCCCATTCACTCTTCATTCTCTTTTTATTGGAGCCAAATGGGAAGCAGTGCCTATCCACCCTTTTTACTCCTCAAGAAAGAATTTCAGGAGCTTCCTCTTCATTGTGTCTCCTGTTGTATTCATAAAATATGTTAGCCATTAACCCATATTATCACTGAGGTCTGTGCTCTGGTTTGCTCTTCACAGATAGATTATCTAATTGATCCTTCTGGTCTTTGAGGGAAATCCCAAAGTGGTAATGTTGTTTTTCTTCTTTAAGTTTGTATATGTCCTTTGCAGTCACATAGCAGTTCTTTCTCTTTTTTGGTCTGAACATCAAAACAAGTGGGTTCATCCATGCTCCCTTTCTGTTCTTCCTCAACAAGATGTACTACACGAATTTGAATTCTTCAACCTCTTTCTCTCCTTAGATTGTTATATTACTACTATCATTACAAATTAGCTGTATGAGGTCATAATCAGGTAGGTGGTGAATCTGAAGTCCAGTCTAACTCATGATTCTTGGTGTAAGTGACCTATAGCTTCTGTTCTGCTAGGACCGAGGTGGGTTCTATATTTGCTGTTGGGGATCGGACCATTTGCTTCCTTAATCAGCTGCTTTGGAGAGTGTCCATTTCAACCTCCATGTCTGGCATTCCTGCATTCCTTTCCAGCTGGTCAATCACTTTTTAACTGGAATTCCTCATGCCTAATGTTACTGGTATCCTTTTGTATCACATGGGCTTTTCTCTTTCACCACTTTGTCTATAGGTCTTCTGCCAGTTTCCTGAAGGGAACGTGCAGGGACACTGTCATTCCTGATTTCTGCTTTTGGAAGATATAGGTCTGTGTTCCCTGGTTTCAGCACAGAACCTGAACTGAAGAATTTCCCTCCACAGTTCCTTTGCAGGCCTAACTGCAGGTAGCTGCTCTGTGTCCAGCCTGCACCCTCAGAGCTGTAGGCTGAAAATGATCTCATGACAGAGGTTTCTGATGCTGTGCTTTTAAGGGGGTGAATTGTGATACTAAACTTCTTTCTGAAGTCCCCTCTCCAATCTGTCTCTAAAGATTCCCTGTTATGAAAGTCAGCGAGCTATTGAAGTGTTGATTCACAAATGCTTATCTTTCATTGTGCTTCTGTGATCTGTTTAGACACACCATAGGAAATTTATTTCTGAGAACACACTATCATCCCTCAAAATGATGTAGTACATTTTTTTGTCATGTTTTCTTGTGAAATTATCCCCTTTACAAGGCTTCTCCCATTTGCCAACATAACTGATAACTTCTCAATGATTTTTGCCACGCTGAGCTATATGCAAAGAGATTAGGTAGGTCCTTTTTCCATTGTGTTTTAACACTCCCTAAAAAACTGAAGGTTAGTATTTTTACTCCCTTTGCACTGCAGAGAAGGAACTGAAAGCTATCATTTAGGAGATGAGTGTTCTGTTGGGCAGGCTGTTAGATAAAAGAGGAGCTATTTTTAAGCAACTTTGTGGCATTTCTTACACTTCCATTTTCTTTGCCCTGATAGCACAAGATGGATCTCTGCAGCAAACTACTTTACTCTTTGTCCCATTTATTTTATTGAGTGTATCAATGGAGCAAGGTTTTGTTTAGTGAAAGATGTGTAGAAGTTCTTTTGAAAAACATGCAGTTTTCACTGTAATACTGTTTGCACTGTAATACTAAGTAACTGTCTAAACTCAGATCATATTGAGGCTTCAGTGTTATACAGTCACACTTCTTGAATCGCAAATTGTTTGATACAACACTTTTTCCTCACGTGCAAATAAACATTTTTCATTTTGACAGTAATAGGTTCCTTAAACTGGACTGCTTTGAAAATTGTTTTCTTTAATGCTATTTAATCATACAATGTGATCAAGGAAGCAGTGTAATAGGTCCTACTTAATGTTATTTGTTTTGTTGTAAGAAAAGCGCACTTTGCTAAATACAAGTGCCAGTCCAGGGTGCTACAGAAGCTTTTATAAAGAATACAGAGCCATAGTATAGCAAAATATTTAGGAAGGTACACATGCCTTAATATAAGAAAGTAAAAATTAAGAATCAAATTTCTTTGGATGCTGAAATCTAAATCAGGAAATATTTTAAATCTAGGACTCAGATCTGCAGGCAAGAGTCCAAGCTTGTGAACCTTGTCTTAAAATGGCTCTCAGTCTTTTGTGATGGAGTAGCATGGATTTTAATATTAAAAAAGTGTTTTGGGACAAAGAATGTTGTTATTAAGGATTTTGAAGGTAAATTCATTTTTTTCCACTAAGTTTTTTATTACTTGTATGAACTTGGTGGTTACCTAGAAAAGAGCAACCATTAGAGCAATGTGGCTCTAGTATGATAGCAATAGACTAGTCATCACAAACTAAGGAGGCTAAAAAAGTTGTCCCCTACATAGACAGGGAACGTACTCTAATAAGTACATAAAAGAGAAGCTACTGTCTAGCCAGTTTGTGGAATCCAATATCTAAATTCATTTGTTCTGATGACAACATCTGATTTGTAGCATACCATCGATCAGAATCAGAATAATATTGCAGAAATACCAGACATGCTGAAATCAACAAGTGAGATAATTTTGCTCTGCTGAGCCAAGTAAGTGTTCACAAGTTGTGCTTGTTCTGTTTTTTTTTTTATTCTGCTTAGAGAGATATGGGCAATAAAGGCAGACTAGGAGCAATGTGAAGCATTACCATGCAAAATAACATACAGAGAAAATGATCTGTGATTATTTAGTCTAAGCAAAAATGTATCTGAAGGGCAAACTCATGTAATTGCATTATAGCAGTGGAGTTTCAGGCTATGTATGGAGAAAATTATTTTAAAGATAGTAGAGGCAATATAGTATGTTGCTTAAAGAAGGTATAGAATCTGCCTTTAAGGGAAAGAATGAGAGAAAAGCAAACCATTATGTCTGTAGTAGCTAAGGTAAACTTTGCAATATTGTAAGAAAATAATATTGTTTACAGAACCTCTCCACTATGCCCAGAGCTCAATTCAAGACATGCTTTATCATTTTTCAATAGGTATAAATGCTGCCAGAATAGTTACAAATGCTGGTTTAGCACTTGTTTTTTCTGCTGCCCCAATTAGAGATTAGTGTCAAAAGAGCTGAAGTTTTGGTTGTGTCAGAGCAAAGTGCAAACATGAAAAGCACAAAACACATAGTTGCATTATCAAAGGTATTTCATGCATGTGACTGGCAACCCAAATAATATTTTTACTTCTCAAAATCTACACAAAACTTCATTAGTTCAGTGTATTTCACCAGAATACACAGTCAGGTTAAGTCCTAAAACTTATTTGTAGAAATTCCTAGAAAAATGTCAGAACCTCTTCTCTATTTTAATTGTCATATCTGTACACAGCAAACCAGTGGGACTGGTTTGTTTTTTCTTATAAGTAAATATTTTTACAGGTTTATCAATGTTGACTGCTTCTGTATAGAGCATATTCATTTATTGTCCTCTTATATCAGTTTGTTTTTTTTTCTTTCTGAAGTCAGGCAATCACTTTCTTGAAAAATAAAAGAATAATGTATGATTAAATTTTCAGCATGACTAAATTATCTTCAAGATTCTGTGCTGAAATTACAACCAGGACTCAAACACAGGGAAGTGGATTAAATAAACTGCAATTTATGTGGACAAAATAAACACACCCACACTCAATACTGCTGGCTCCTGGACAGTTTGCTGGCCACCAGAACCCCCAGCTCCTTCCCTGGACAGCTGCTTTCCAGCAGGTCAATCCCCAGCCTGTGCTGGTGCATGGGGTCACTCCTCCCCAACTGCAGGACCCTGCACTTGCCTTCCCTGAATTTCCTCTCTGCCCATCTCTCCAGCCTGCTGAGGCCCTTCTGAAGGGCTGCACAGCACTCTGGTACTGGCTGCTCCTCCCAGCTTGGTGCCATCAGCAAACTTGCTGAGGACATCTCTGCCCCTTCATCCAAGTCATTGATGGATAAGTTAACTCCCAGTATTGAATCATGGGAGACACCACTAGTGACTGGCTTCCAGCTAGACCCTGAGGCCACTGATTGTGACTCCCTGGTGTCATCCAGTTCTCAATCTACCTCACTGTCCACTCCACCAGTCCACGCTTCCTGAGTTTGCCCACAAGGATATTGTGAGAGACCAGTGTCAAAAGCCTTGCTGAAGTCAAGGCAGACAATATACACTGCTGTCCCCCCATGCCCCCAGGTAGTTTTTTCGTTGTAGAAGACATCAAACAATGATTTACCCTTAGTGAATCCATGCTCCTGATCTCTTTCTTGTCACCTACATGGATAGAGGTGGTCTCCAGAATGAGACACTCCATCACCTTTCCAGGGGTTGAGATCAGGCTGATTGGCCAGTAATTCCTTGGGTCCTTTTTCTTGCTCTGTTTGAAGACTGGGGTAACATTTGCATTCTTTCAGTTCTTAGGTACTGTTCTGGCTGCCACAACTTTTCAAAGATGATAGTGAGCAACCTCACTATGGTGATATTAAAGGACACAACTATGTTTGAATGAAAAATAGCATAACTCCTCTTATGATGGAATGAAATCAAAATTGTAAACATCTTATTGTCATGATAGGTATATATTTTATATTAATGTAGGTAGTTTATAGTTGAAGAACCAGGTCATAATCCACACTTTCAAAAACCATCCTAAAGTAACATGTATTCAAGGAATTTTAATTCCAGTTAGTTTGGATAGCAGTCTGACTTTTCTTTCTTTTTAATGGGTTTTCATTTTTTTTTTCCTTAGTTTGTTTCTCTTTTAACATTGCTGCACTGTGCTACAGTAATTTCTTCCCAGCTTTACCCTGATATCTACATAGTGTCAGCATTGTAGATGTTATCTATTATTGTCAGCAGATGGATGAAGGCAGGTGTTTGCATCAATCCATATTTTTGCCATTCCAGTGAATAGCTTGCCTTTATTTTACCTTTATTTTTGGCTGTTGAAGTTCAGTTATCTTTCCTAGTAATCCAGGAAAATACTCTGGTTTTGTTGCTTATACCACTACCTATTTTGTTTATGCGAGACTTCTGCTGCCTACAGTTTTTCCTTCAGTTGTACACCCATAATCACGTCCAACACCATTTTTCTCTAACTGGCATTATTTTCCAGCTCTGTTTATTAAATCCAGGGTTTTGCATGTGTGAACACAATACAAATAATTTCCTTTGTCATCTTCCTTCCAATCTTTTGTGTGCATCTTCCATTTTATCAACAACATAGCTGCTAATATAGTTCATCTTCCTAATCATCCCCATTATTGTCCCTTTACATTACCTGCTTTTTTGTGCCATCTTTTCAAGTCCAGTACTCCTTTTCCATATTCACTATAATTCACTGCTGCTACATTGGTTTGGTCACCTTTTTTCTGATACCATACCCTCTTTTTTTTATTTAGCATGGCATTTTTTTATGCTTAGATGTTTCATCTGTGCTTTTTCATACCTGTTCAGCCACATCATCCAAATTCCATTTCATGTGGTATGCTTAGATGTTTCATCTAAGCATACGAAAATGAAACATCTAAACAGGTATTTTTTCATACCTGTTCAGCCACATCATCCAAATTCCATTTCATGTGTGGCTTGTGCTATGATGCTTACAAGGCAACAGACATTGAATGCTTAGTAATTTATAGGATATCTGATGTAGGCACTTTGTTTAAACCCTACTTTTCTATTATAATTTTCCCCCTCCCTGTTTTGTGTACTGATTCCTTCTTCAGAATGTGAACTTTTGGAGACAGAGCTTGGGCTTAAATATATACTCAGAAAGCATGCAGAATGTCACATTTAAGTTCATGTAAGTGCATATAAGTTCATGATCCTAAGGAAAAAGCCTGCATTTTAGTTAGCAGAGTTCTTTGCTGCCTTCTCACTGCCCACTTCATGAGATGCATGACAAGTTACTGGAGGATATATCTGAGTGCTGTTCTCACCCCACGTAATGAGAGTTTTCCTTCCTGACTTGGAACATCATGCCTTCCAACTTCTTTTCTCCAGACCAAGGAATTTTGAATTCTTACACGGGAATTGCAGACATTTTGTCCACTTTAATGTCTTTCATATAACAATGTTAATTGATAGATTTGCAGAATTTTCTAACATTAAAGGACTGGGTTTGATCTCATTCAAGGAGGTGTTATTTCATCTGAATGGAGTGAGTTTATAAGAGATAGTTAATGACTTCCAAAATGTTATTTCTAATTGAAATGTTCCACAGCTTGGCTTCAAAACTACCCTTCTAATAGCTTAAAGATCTTCTAAGCCAGCCTAGTGAATCCTCTCCTAAGTCTTCAGTTGTTGTCATCTATGTCACAGAGGACTGGCTCTATTATGTAGAAAGCTAAGCTTGTTCTTTCACACTTCTGGTTTATCAGCAATTTGTGTAGAATTCCTTATCCTCCTCTTTTTTCTTAGAATGTCTTAGTGCTTAAACAAATAAAAGTAAAAAAGAAACAAAGAAGGAAAAACAAGAGAGAGAGAAAAATAAAAAAAAGAAAGCACACCACAACATTTCATAGCAATATGTGAAGTCCAGAACTAGTTGTAGTAGTTTAGATTGTAGACAGACTACTGCAGATTGTAGTTTTAGCCAATTTCCTGACTTGTTGAGAAGTATTCATAGTTCTTGAGAAGTAGTCATAGCATATACTTTATATTTGTAGTTATCATAAAACATGCTGATGTAATAGTTTATTGGGCAGAAATTATGCAGGCTGTATAAGTAATAAACCCTTATAGAATTCTCAGCACATTGTGAAGAATTAACTTAATCTTTTAAAAGATCATCCTGCCTTTTTAAAGACAGTGTGAATTAATCTCTGGTTTTCTTATATACCATTTACAGGATCATCGAAGAACATGAATCTCTGCCTGTTTATAAGCAGTTCAAAGCCTAAAAATGCTCTGAATGTCAGTATTGTTGTTTGCCTCCCAGAATATTTTTTCTGGGGAGTTCTTTTACATTCTGGTTCAGATTTATACTCTCATTATCACAGATTTATAGTGAGCATAGTTTAGCACTTCATTGACTTTAATGTGGTGTTCAAAGTCAGTAAAACTCTTCCTTAGGTTGCTGCAGTTTTAAGACAGACAACAGCATGAACTAAATGTTTGGTTTTTGTATTTTAATAGCTTCCTATTTGAATTTCTGGTTTTAATAACTGAAATGTGATGTACTCTAAGAATAACATAAAATATTGATAGTGATGTTTGATTTTTATTTTTTTTTACAATCTCTATAAGACATGTTTATGGATGTAAAGGGGTTGTTTTTCTTTGTGTCTGAGGGAAAATAACAATGTAAGTGAGGCAGGGTCACAGTTTGTTGTATATTCTTAAATGAGAAACATGCAAAGTTGTACATGGTATAACATACAGAATAATGATAAGTATTAAATAATAATAAAGAGGACATAAAGTGATGCATAGACAATCACTCACAACATAGCACAGACTGATGCCCACTCTGTCTTCAAGCAGTGGCCACTTTGAAAGACAATCCTTGTTCTCTCCTGCCCTCCATGCCTCCAGCCCGCTTCTTCCTCTACCACCACTTTTTCTCACTGACCATGACGGTACAGGTATGGAATATGATTTTGGCCACTTGGGGTCAGTTGGCTTGGCTGTGTTCCCTCTTGACTCCTTGGCCATCCCCACTCTACTTATTGGGGGCAGAGAGGGGGGAAAAATGAGAAAGGCTTGACACTCTGGAAGCACAGTTCAGCAACAGCCAAAGCATTGGTGTGCTATGAGCACTGTTTTAGCCAAAACTGCACACTATTATATCAGCTGATATGATGAAAGAAAACTTCCATCTCAGGCAGTCCTAGTACCAAACCTGACACTTCTTTTAAGTACTGGCATAGTTTTTGCACTTGAATAAAATCAAATCACAACAAAAGAATAATCTGTGTTTTATTTGCTTGGAAAACCTAAACTTTATGGAGTTTATTTGAGAAATGAGCAGAAGGACCTTCCTCTGATTAATCTTTTTAATATTAATAACTTTTTAACCAAGTTGTGTTAGTTCTGAAAACCCTTGAATTTTTCTCTTTAACAGCATAATTTTAACCCAATGAAACAAGAAACTCCTCTTATTCCAATCCCTGTTTAAACTTGATGGAGGGGTTATTGATGAAAAGAAACATACTGAGAAGTAATTCTTTTAGTGGGGTCATCTTCATTAAGCATATTGTAATTGTACATGTCTGACTATTTTCTGTATTTTACTATTCAGATTTATTTCATGTCAGTCATTATGCATTTCAGGAATTGTCTGGAAGGTTATTGTGTTTATCAAGGAATTCAGGTTGCAATCACTCTATTCCAGTTTAATAACACCTTTTGTGACTTAGGCTCTAGAATGTAACGTCTGTCTTTTTGTGTTGAATTGTAATTTTACTGAAGCTAGAGTGCTTCTGTCTGTGCAAAGCCTGTCTGCATTCAATCTGTTGGATTCTGCTGAAGGACTAAATAATGAGTACCTAGAAAGGTTACTCAGAAAAATGAAAGCCCTTATGGACACATAATACTTTGTTTCTGTGACCCTGACAGTTTAATCTTGCTATACAATTTCAGTTCCCGCTGCTGAAAATAAACAGAGAAAATATGATAAGTATCAAAAAATAGTGAACAAATTGATTTTGCGCTTAAAGTCTGTCAGTAACATAAGGACAGTACCACCATATAGTTACTGAAAGTATTTTGAAAATTAATTAATAGTTGTGAGGAACTATATTACATCAGTAATAAACACTTATGTGAACAGAAGTCTAGAAGAATACTGACAGTACTGTCTTCACAGTACAGTTTTAACAGAGTACAATAAATGAGGAGCAAAGACAATAATGATGTGAAAGCAAAATAGTGAGTAGCTGCCGACTGAGGTTTGTGCCAGCCCTGTGTGGAATAAGCTGAGATTCAGGAGGGTAAATATCACATATAAAAATAAAATTTTATCCTGAACATACTTGCAAGATAAGAGCAGGTGGAAGCTTCTTTGGCAACTTTAATTTCAGCATTTCTAGTTTTCTGAAAGCTTGACTTTACATTTTTGTGTATTTTGTGTTTATTTTTTACATCCTCCTTTTCTCTCCTTCCGAATTGTTCTTATAAATGTTTCATGTGTGTCAGTTAGAAACATTCCACAGAAGCAGGTAAAATGAAATATTGAATTTGCCTTTTCAGTTAGAAAATATGTTTATATCCAAATCAATAAATAAAAAAAACCCCTAATTCTTGTTGAATATTTATTCACTGACAAAAACTACAGCATGCTTATTGTATTTCCCAGGTTATCCTTTACTATTAAAATTTTATATTCTATTACTATAGGATTTATCAAATTGAGATTCAGTGTTTGTTAGGCAGATTGTACATTCCATAATACATTTTTTATTTCCTTTTCAAAGACAAGTATCGCTGTTTCATTTTGCACTTTTTGTTAGAAAGCCCACAAATACCTGTAGTTTTCCATGTGAAAGTATTTGTATAAACATTACTTGGCTTAAGATAAATACTTTAACATAGATCATCACTTTCTTAAGAAGCATTATTTGACAATTCAGCTACAGCAGTTGAGGACTTACCCAGCTGTTTACCCAGTAGGCAGAGGTTACTTGCCTCATACTTCAGCCAGCAGAGCAAAAGTGCAAGGTCTCATTGTTCCAGTACACTAGAGTCAACAATGGCTTTGAAATATGTAATTAACAATTAGATTAAATGTGCTTATTTTGCACTTAAGTGGATCAAGTTAAATTCCATTGGCTGTACAGTGAAGAATTACTCTTCTATCAGGAACATAGTAACAAGATTCTTGAGATAAAAAATGTTAACTTTCTATTGCTGTGCAAAATAATTTTGTCTCTTGAGTATAAAGCATGTTTCATTGGTTTTTTTTCATGTAAGAGTGCAGCTGAAGCCTTATTATGCCACTTTTCTATGCTTATATTTTATTGAACATTGAGTTGTGTGGTTTACTTTTTCATCCAGACTTTTACAATGGTGCCGTTCCTATTTCTATTGTGATAAATATACACAAACAATCAAAATTAGCATTTTGAATTTGTTCATCAGCAACATGCTCTTAGTAGTGATGAGCAACCCCTAAAAATTATTTTCTTTCTTCCTACGTGATATTTTCCTATGTATTTTAATCACCGGGAAAAGCAAAAACACTGGATTCAAGCTATAAATTGCTTTAAATGTAAAAAAAAAAAGTTACATATATAGAGAGAAAATTAAATACTTTTTTTATTGAGCAGTTGTGAAATTACATTCAGCAACTGCAATATATTCACCCTATACAGGGAATAGTGATGATCCACAGTTGTACCCTGGCATTAGGTTCATCCAAGAAATCAAGTATGCAGGTCACCATCAGGTTGCACAGGTAAATACTTCAGCCCTAGGTGAAGATAAATGTGCCCGTCTACCTTCTGCCTAAGATCATGAGAAGAGCTGGGGACAGTGGGACAGCACTCATTATTTTTAGGGGTTAAGCCAACTATTGTCTTCTTTTTAGGTTGTTCTGGATAAGGTTATTTCCTAAAGTGAATATATATATATATTATTGATTGTAGGATGGAATGGGAAATTTGAGAGTCACTAAAAAAGGAATACGACTTGAAGGAATATCTGAATTTCTGCTTCCATTATATGTGAAAGAAATCCATTCCCGAAAGGTAGGTATTTTTCATCTTTATTTCTTAATTTGCAGCTAATATAAATTGACCTCTTCAGTCTCAAACTACAAAGTTTAATTCTTACACCTCCTAGATTAGCAATCAGCAGAGGTTTGCTTTGAGAATGTCTTAACAGTGAAAGCTTCCTTCATGTCAATTTTTTTTTTCTCTGAAACCTTGCTTACTTCTTAAAAGAAATGTTTTATCCTAAAGAAAGGATATTCAAAGCATTATATTTTATACTTCAAATGACCTCAGCACAGGGAATGGAACATTTGACTCTCATTTGATGTAAAGTCCAGAAAAGCAAGAGTGGTGATAAGTTCAAAATGCAGTGAAATAAGGAATGGTTTTGTTCTTTTTATCACCAGCTATCATGATTTTTTTTTTCTTTTTCATTATTTTTTTAATTTTAATTTTTGTTTGGGTTTATTTTGCTCATTAGGCAGAGGAAATCCTGCTATACTGTGTGAAGTCTCTAGGATTTAATTTTTCAAAGCAAACCCTTTAAATGCTGTTTAAATTAAACTATGATATAGCATCAGGTTATTACAGAGAAAAAAAGAAAATCAAGAAATTTTGTTCTATGAAATTCAGTGTAGGTCATTTTAACTCTTTTGTTTTTATTCAGTTATGCTGTTTATATTAACATTGTCAATGAATTTAAAATAAATATTGAAATGCTGGAAAAATCATCTTTTTACTATGAGAGTGATTACCTATGATTTGAGTAAAATGTTGTGTTGGCTTTCAGTCACTCATGTGAAAAGAATTTCAGTGTGCATACTGCAACATTTGATAGGAATCACAAGTATGTTGGCCCTAAATTCCTTTGTGGAAAATTTTGTTTTTTGAAATCCGTCTTCATGTATATAAGAAAAGTCTTGAGTACCTTCATAAATGAGATGTCAGTTTCCCATTTCTCTTAATTAGTTCACTCTTATGTTAATAAATCCTTGAGGTAGTCTCTTCATCCTCTTGTTCTGTAAAGCTAAGATCTTCCAATGCTCAATAGAGTAGCAGTGTTGTCCTAGGTAATGAAAACTTTTGTAGTGTCTAAGTAACCTTGCAGGGAGCATACTGTGGTGTCTTCAGAACTATGGGTTCCTACCCCCAATTCTATGTATACATAAATTGACTTCTATATTTTCATCAGATGGCTTCTCTGTATGTCAGAATTTAAAATTATGTATCAGACCCTGAGCAGATATGGGCTCATTTGACCCTGAATTGACATCTTCATATCCCCAAAACCAGGGCATGTGTAGTCTGTGTAATTAATCTTACAGAGAATTACATTTTGGCTATGAATGGTCTAGCTGTATGCTTTTGATCAAATTGCTAGCCTGAAACCAGTAAGTTTCATCCAGACCATGTTGTATTTCTCATGTTTATATAATTTGCATTGTTATGATGCAAACTTTATTCTTTATAATGTATCTTTAATGAGATGTATGAAATCAAATAACACATAATGCAACACCCTGAATTATTTCAGTATTTTAGTTCTTTTGAATTAAATGTTTTTATTATCATGCTACTTACTCCATCCATACCACTGCACTTCAGAATGGAAACAATCAAGGTGCAGTCTTATTAGCTTGTCACATAACAATAAAATTAGTTCGTGGTGTTTGCTTGAGAATGTATTCCTGGGTTTATTAATCTTTTTAATTTGCACATAGAGTTCTTAAGGGCCAAAAAAATTGCAGTTTTCTCTTTGTTAAATTGTTTCCATTACATAAAAGAAGAAACCCATTGTCCCTTAAAGTAGAGGGGGTTACTTTGGGGTTTTTTTTCCACAATTAATAAAGTTAAAAATGTATTCTCTGAAAGTAGTATGTGTTTTCCTGAGATATCCTTAGAGAGCACAGAATTTAATAATTGAGTTAAAAGTCTTGGGGAAAATGTCAAGAAAACAAGAAATAGTGAATATATATGAACTTCTCACTGAACATGAGAAACTATGAAAACTTTGTGTTTATCTTGTGTTTTAAAATATGTGATTCTATATGAATTAAGAAATTGTAGGTGGGGTTCAAAGTAGGATTTCTTTCAGGTATTTTTTCCTCCAAATTTTTACTCAAGAGACAGAATATCTTTGTAAGTAGTTAGAGAGCTTTATCTTACACTGTTTTATTTCCAAACCTGGATCAATCTTGACAAAAGCAAATCTAAAATATTTTTCTTTCATCAATGTTTATCTGAGTGTATATAATCATCAAAATAGAATTGGCTTTTTCTAATTTCAGCCAAATCACTGCATATATTTAGGTTTATATTTGGGCCTTAAGTGCCTTTGTGACAACCTCAAATTCTTTTTCTGAGACAATGTCTTTGTTGAGCTTCTCTCTCTGATGGAGTTATAAGGATGCAGCATAGGAGATCACATCAAAAACCTTGATGAAGTTGAGGAAGAACATACCTCTTCTTGTGCCTTGGGACAGCCTTCTCTTTTTGCAAGACCACAAGTTGGTGCTCCTTGCCTTTAGTAATCCCATGCTTGTTTTGTCCCAACTGACTTTTTTCATATCTATGTTGTAATAATTTTTAGGAGCCTCTCCCACATAATCTTGCTAGGAACTGATGTGAGACTGAGTTCTAAATTCTTCCTTCCTTGCAAGATGCTCATGTATGTCTCTCTTGTATGAGAGTATGGCAGCCTGGCAGGATGGGGGTTTTTGTTGATTTTGGAGTTGGGTAGGAGGAGCATATTCCCCCACTTTCCACTCAGACATGTTCTCCCAAAATTTCAAGGCCAGATTTGCTATATCTACCCTCTTTTCTGCTCTGTGAGATACCCTGCTGCCATGCAGTCAAAACTAGTTCAAGAATCATGCAGTCCTGCCACTACTGAGGTATATATTTATCAGAGAAATTCCATTTAGGAGATGTCATTGCACATGTTTTTGTAATATTAAAAAAATCACAAAGGTACCCAAAGAATCTGCTTCTCTTATTGCACAGGACGAAATGCAATACTTGTTTCTGTAGCTACATGTCACAATCCACTCAGCTAAAACTTGAAATGCTTCCCAGTTAATTTTTCTGATACCTGCTCTTCAAGCCTTACCCTTTGGGATCACTCACATGTCACTAAAGATAAAGTCACTGTTATGGCATTGTCCTGGTTTTGAGAACTAGGACAGTCATAAAGGACTCCTTAAGTTATTTTGGCTCTCAACACCATGTCATTCCAATAACGTCACTTTTATTGATAGGAAAAAGATATAAGGTTTTCTTCATCACAAGCTTTGCCAAAGAAAAAGTCACTCCTATGTTTGTTGGTGGTCTCTGGAGGGACTACCACTCTGAAATTGAGCTGGCTGTACTCACTCTTTGCTGACAGCTGATAAGAACTTCCATGATTCATGATTTTGTTCTTGATTTGCTATACTTCAGTGGAAACTGTCTGGGGATCATTCAGTTGAACACCTTTATCTTTTGAACTTCACTTTTTCATGTCAGCCTCTACTCCTGTTTTTATTGGTGAGACTTGTTGCTCAGTCAAGGAGGATCTCTGCTTTTTACATTGAAACATCTGACTTACTATTACCCAAGCCTTTTTCTTTGGTTGATTATGGTTCATGAGTCAAGTCAGGAGAGACCTATATCCACCCAATTTTATACCAGCCTGAGGAACTGAATTTGAATTGAGAGTCCTTCTTCGGATGGATGTGGCAAAGTTATTGAAGTTGAAACTGTTTTTCTAGGGGTTGGTCGTTGTTTTTAGTCTCAATTGCATTTTCAGTTTTCCAGGTACTTCCTTCATGTAATACATCTGTGTACTGCTGGGGAAAATTTCAGTGAAACTATGTGACATCTCAGTCTGATGTTCATAATGTTTTGCCTCTAATTCTCATGTAAAGTATATTTAGATTGAGCTGTTTTAACTGTAAGGGCATCTTATGCTGAGGAATGACCTTTTATTTCCTGAACAATTTTTAAATAGTATAGTTGCAGTTTACACAAGCTAATCAATTAAAGAAACACCACATGTTTAAAAAACTATTTCCATAGAAAATCTGTTCCAACAGAGTCAAGTAAAAGCAGATTACTTGCAAATGACTTGAAAAGAGGAAAAAAAAATCTGTCTGTCTTTATCTCTTTGTGTATGAATTTGCTTATATTTCTTTTTGGAGAACATTTATCCTTTGCATGGCATTTTATAATCTTGAGGAATACCTTAGTTTTGCTCCTCTGTATAAACCTTAGGACTGTGGATGCACAAGTGAAACTAAGAGGCAAAAATATGAGTCATTGTGGCAGAAAAACATCCACAGAAGGCATTAAGCACAAATGAAATACATTAACATAGTTTATCTCCCAAAAATACTGGTAGTTTTTTAGCCCTGACTTGAGGGCAGCTGAGATAGTTTTAAATGTATTTCTTCCAAGTGTAATATCCTCACTCTTAGGCCTTTGGTAGACAAAAGACATATATTCACAAAAACCATTGTAAATGGGTGTGTCTTAAGTTACAAGAAGATACTTCACATCCAAAGACTCAGTGTATTAAAAGCTACAAATATTCATGTAATAAAATTATAAATCTAATGATGTTGGAAGTTGTCAGAATGGATTTCTGAACAGGAAATCATGCCTGCCCAAGCTGTCTTCTACAACAAGGGGCCATGCTTGGTGGATGAGGACAATTACTATTTTTAATCTTGCCTTTAATCTCCCATCACATATTCTTGATTGATGATGTACAGTCTGAAAGAGCAGTGAGGTGACCTGAAAAATTGTTTACCTGCTGGGTTCCAAGGGCTGTGACCAGTGGAGGCCAGTGGTGTAGTCATGGGGTCAGTACTGAGGACAGTGTTGTTTAATTTCTTCATTAATAACCTGGACAATCAGTGTGCAATCTCGACAAGATTGCATATGAGACATAACTCGGAGGACGAGTGTACTAACAAGTAATTTTCAGAAGCAAAAGAGAGCAAGAAAAATAATGAAAGCATTGGAGTTTTAACTGTTCAAAATTTTAATTATTCCCAACTCATTAGTAATAACACTCTTTTTTCTTTTCCCGTCTCACATCAGATGAATCTCAGAAGTATTGAGGGTAATGATCAAATCACAACTTCAAAGATATCCCTTTCAAAATGAACATAAGAAAGATTCTCAGGGTGTTTATTCTGAAACAGATGTTGTGAATGTGTAAATTCCAGAAATACATATAAAATAAATTTTACCCATTATATATAGAATTTTTTCATCTTGAAATAAGACAGAATTGTAACAATCTTCTTTTACTTTGTCAGTTTTGCTTTCAGAATACTTTTTGTCTTGCATGATACTTCTCACTTTAAAAACATTTGTGGTGAAATAATATAAAATAGTCAAGTCATTCAAAATCTAGAAAAATAAATATCGATGAAATTCCCCAAATTCCCCAAACCTAAAGACTGTTTGTTACAGATCAGAGGTGAGAAGTTCTGAACCAATTTTGGTTTTGATGACATCTGTGACAAAGTCATAGAAGCTTACTCACAGAGTTTCGTGAGGCAGATTAGAAAAAATAGTTATTCTACCTATTTATGTAATTTGTCACATCTGTACTGTGTTAGAATCAGGGTTGTTGGGTGGACAGTTTGTTGGGTTTTTTTCTATTAGTATTATTAATATTTCTACACTCTATCAGGAAGAAGTCCCTGAGCAAAGTAAGAAAATTGCCTTCTAACTGTTAAGAAATACTCTATGTTTTGGGACACCACACACAATATTGTGTCTGACATCACAAAAGAGAAAATTAATTAATATTTCAAAGTTTATGATGAAAAAAAGAAGAATTAATCTCATCTCCAATAGCTGGAGTGAAATTCAAAATAAGAATTATGGAATAATTATCACGACAGTGTCTTATTAGGACACCATTGCTCTCTCAAAGGAAAAATCTGCTTGCTCCTCCACAGCTTCTGACAGCCACTACAAGCAAATATAATGGTTTCATTTAAAATATTGTCCCTCTCCCATTTGAAATGAGCTTTGTATTTTCTGCCTTTCAGAAAGAACTAAGTTGAATTTTACTGCTTCATAATAAGCAACATTTTTTTGTGTGAAACATATATGTGTGACCTGCTTGGTCAGTCTTAAGAGCTGGAGTTTTTTTATTCCAGATAGCAAGCATGCTTTTTGGTTTTGTCATAATAAATGTGTCATGTTATAACCTCTAGTTTCAGAAATATCTTGTATCCAGCAATGAAATTTTCTGCTTTGAAATTGTCTTTACAGAGTGATTGTGGGGGTTTTTTTCACCATTCCCTGAAGGAGTTACCTGTCCATCTGGTGTTGTGACTCAGACTTCCATCTCTTTTATATAGTTCTGAAATCCCTCCCTCAGTGACTGAAACTTCTTGGGTTTTTTTACTGTCAGATCAATTTCTCAGGAGCCTGCTGAACTTCCTTCACTTTTAGGAAGCAATATGGCCACAGCATGACCTGTATTGGGGAAGAATTAGGTTAAAATAAGGTAAAGAAGGGAAAGAGATGCAAGAAGTGCTACAAACATTTTAATGAAATAGTGCAATTTACTAAAACATTTTAGAATTAAAAATATTATTTTTCTCTTTCCCTTTTTAGGTAATCTAAGAAATACATGTTACTTTTTTTGCTTATAGGTATTCAATATATGGTTCATTCAATTCATCCTTAAAAACAGGCACATAGAACAATCATTATCCTTCTTAGATGCAAAATAAGTACCACATTTCATCATCTTATGGATTACATTCTTGAGTCTTTGCTAATGCTGTTACTGCAAAACAACTGGAAATTTATTATTTGAGGACATGAAATGGAAGCATTGATTATACCATAACAAGGACTGTGTTTTGACACTGGCCTCCATCCCAGAGTGATAAGTAATGCTAACATTAGTTGAAAGCCTTGTTGACTTGAAGAGCATCCTCAGGAAATAATTGCACAAAACCAAACAATTTATATTCTTTTCATTACCAAGTGTATGATGAGTCACTTCCTTTAATCTCAAGCTATTATGGTATGTTAAAATTTCAAATAAAAAAATTACCTAATTTCTCATCTTTAACAAATTATATGAAGTTAATTTTTAAAACTCTGTTTAGATAACTCTGCTAATCCACTGAAATATGATTTTTTTAAAGACTTAGAATTAAATTTAAAAAAATATTTTAAGGTAGTAACTGAGTGTTTAGGTTTTTCAAGGCTAAATCTCCAAACTATGCAAAGACCACACATTAAAGAAGGAAAGTCTTAAAACAACAAACCAGTTCATTGCTGTGTGGTATATTGTTTCTATCTCATAGACACAAACTCAGAGAAAGATTTTTTTTTTTTTCTTTTTGGTTAGAAAACCAAAAGGAGGAAATAAACACTAGCAAGAACTTCAGACTATCAATGGTGAAATCCATGGGTGAGATTAGGACAAAGAAAACTCACAAGTAGAAATCTTGTAATGAAAGCAGCTGAACAAGTTAGCATCCTGTACTGGAATTGGTAATTATGGCTTCAGCATTATGATTTTACAATAACAGCTGGAGATTTACTGTAAAGTTGGCTCTTGGGCTTCAGCCAGAGGCTCATTTGTATCTTTTGCTGAATTTAAATCAGTTGTTCTGCAAAGGAAGTTACTATAGTTCACAAAATTTGTTAATTTAGACTGGCAATCTGTCATGCATAATTCTACAACACCTACATACTCTCGCTGAACTCTTTGCAAGTGTAAGTGGAAATTGCAGTAGTTGGCTGAAGGTTGACTCTGAATTTTCTTTTGGTCTGAAGTAGAAATTATTTTTAAAAATATGAATAAATGTGATTAGTAAAAGTGAAATCTGTGTGATACTAAACTTGGCACTCCAGTAGTGACTTACATGAAAGAAGTTTCTTAATAGAAGGGACAATTGAAGGGAGAATATAGAATGCCTAGATTTTTTTTTCCCCTCTTGCTAGATCAGCATATAAATTACAAGGTTTGAACAAAGTTTACTTTTGCCTCTAGATTTTTCCACTGGCACCCACCAGATTGGAATCTTCCTATAAATCTTTGGTCTCTCTGAGTGTAGTACAAAATCCCAGAAGAAAAGTGCTCCATACTTGTATTGTCATTTTGATAAAGTACAGATCTTTTAGAATGTCAATTAACTCTCCTGACAAGCTGAGCCAAAACACTGTCAGAGAAAATGCAGAAAGTAGCTTGGCTTTTTGCAGGAGAATTCTACAAGCAGCAAATTAGTTTTAAAAATATTATAGTAAAAATATTATTATGACTATATAGATCAGAGATACTACTAAATGCTCTTTTAATGTGCAGGTGCTGCTTCTCTTATAAAATATTATCTACTAGGATGCAGGGGTTTTTTGAAACAGTGTGGAACATATTGAATAATATACTAATTTTGGAGTAGCTTCATTGGTTGTTCAGCATGAATAAGGACAACAAAACTTTGTTATTCTGAGAGTGAGGAAAATTATACATTAGCATAATAATTGATGGGACTCTTATACTGCTCAGATAAGGTGTTAGGATTACCTGAAAGCAGTCAATTGAAGAGTACAGTGGTCTCTCTTCATCTTTTATAAATGGTTGTAATTTAATACTTGCCCAGAGAAGTTGTAGATGCTCCATCCCTGGAAGAGTTCAGGGCCAGGTTGGATGGGGCTTTGAGCAACTAACTGGTCTAGGGGAAGGTGCTCCTGCCCATGGGAGTTGGAAAACAGATGATCTTTAAGGTCCCTTCTGACAGAAACCATTTGATAATTCTTTGATTTTTGTTTCCTCAATTTTTTTTTCTCCTATTAGATGAGAAACAGTATCTTGAGATGGTTTTAAAGTCATCACACAGAAACCACAGAAATTATTAGCTGAAATTTTGTTAGTGTATGCAAGAAGTGGAGGTTATATTATCCTAGCTGAAGACCACTTTTTTTTAAACTCCATATTTTGCTCTTTGCATTTTAAAGCATTTATAAATTTCTCTCTGGAGTCAGAAGAGCATTAAAAACACTGTTTTTAACTAAAAATAGAATTGGTGTTAGGTTTTGTGTATTTAGGGCTATTCTGTATCTTTCTAAGGTTTGCAGGTTTTTATTGGTCTGAGTTTTTATCTGTGGATTTCAGCAATTAGATGTAATTGCCAATCAAAATATTGGAAGAAGCATCTGATGAGCATGGCACAGATGCTTTATGTGTGATTCCAGTAGTATAAATCAGTATTTACGAGGCACTCTATAAAGAAATATGTTGCATGTGTGTATTTTTGTAAGAATAACAGGCATAAATCTCATTTTGACCTTGAGTTTGGCATTCAGAAGATAGTGTCTATGTACATCCATATTATTTAATCTCTCCACCCCATTTCCAGTTCAGGAGCAATTTAATTAACACAGTCTTAGTGCAATGAGAAACAGGTGGGCACTAATTACCCCTTTATCCACCGGGTATCTCAGTTCTTACATAGGAACCCCTTAAGCACACACAGACTACAGATATCTGGTGCTCACTACAGTGGAGCTGAGATTACAGGGTGTGCTGCATAGCGTAAAAAGAATTACAGATGCAACCAGCGTAATATAACCTTCCTGCTGATTCCCCTTCCATTGAATAATCCAAGTTCAGTCTTGGAACACAAGCAAGTAGAGTAAATAAACATAATTTAAACCATAACTGTGGTTACTAGAATGTAATATGTGCCTCAGGCTGAAGTTACATCCCTGCCCTGGCAAAAGAATTCAGTAATGAAACATGAACACAGTAGTGAAATCCTTTATGAGGTACATAGAGACACTTGCTTCACACCATCTGAGATTTTTCCATGTGAATTCCAGTGTGAATTGTTGAGACACTTTCAATTGCATGTTCGTGTCAATTTCTACTTCATGTACATAATTAGGTTGTTGAATTACTTATCCCTTAAAACAAACTACTCTTGGATCAAATAATTAAAAATATTAAGACTAGGAGTGTTTCCCTATAGAAAAGCCCATAAACATTTTGATGACTATTTTGATGTTCTGCAGATTTTTGATATTGAGAGTTTTTGAATAGTACTTTAATAATAATTTTAAAATTGAACCCCCCTCTCAACATTTTAATTACTTATTCAGGTTGTGTTTTTTTAATAGAGCAGTTTAAGATTTGTTCTTGAAGATAAATTGCAGGTGAAAGACTTACTTTCCAATTGCTGGACATAGTCCCTCAGAATTTCATCTTGTAATCCTTTTCAAACGAGTCTAGCTCTTTAAAACAAAATCTTCTCTGATCCATATCATAATATTTAGCATTTTAGTTTTCATCAAAAGAGCACTTCTGTAATGCGTGTCCTAATCCTTTCCAAATACTGTGCTTTGGTATGTGTCATGGCTTGGTCTTGCAGCATGCAAACTGGATTTCTTTCTGCACAGTATTAGTGCTATTTCCTAATGCTATGTCCTCAGAACTGCCAGTTTCATTGTAAAAGTCTGTTGTAATTGGATCACACTGCTGTATGTATAACCAGTTTCTCACTTCTGCTAATCAACCTATTCACTTTCTTTTGCTTCCCTTCCTTAATGATGCCAAGGGCTCTGCTCTTTTGTCAGCCTGCCTGAGGGCTTCAGCAGAAGGCTTAATTAATGTCTTCAGCTGTGATCTGGAAAATGCACTCTCTCACAGACAATTTGGATAGATCCCTGTGATTCAAATAAAGTAAAACTGAGAAATCTCTAAAGGCTGAAAGTTCCAAGTCAGAAATGTAACTGAGAAATCATTATCCTGAGAATGAGCAAAACTCCTTTGTTCTTAATTTTTGACCTTTAGAAGTTCATTAGTTTCTTAAATATTTTAATTATATTAGACCTTGAATATCTAGTCTTCTTGCTTGTGATCCTATTGGGCTTTCCCATACAAGTAAGGAACTATTTTAACTAAGTTTTAGTGGGCAGGGAATCTTTATAGAATTAGAATCCACATTTCCCTGTGCATATACATAGGGGTTTTCAGAAGTTTCACAAGTACCTTTATATTTCATCTTTTCTTTGCTAAAAGATTGGGTTTTTTTTAAAATTCAGTCACTTTTGAATCTTCAAGTACCTAGTGTACATTTAGGAAACGTGTTTAAAAATTTATTTTACAAATCGCTGTAATGTTTTAGGATCACAGTGTCTTGAGAGTTTGATCTATATGCCTACTTACATGTTTATTAGGCCTCTAGCTTTACTCAGTCTTCTTTCTGTATTTTGGAGTAAACTTTGGTGATCAGTGTTTTACTTTTTTGCCTTTTTTTTTTTTGGTTGCAAAAATAAATGCATTCTAAACTGGTTGTGATATTGTCAAAATAAAAAATGCGTCATTAAAAAACCAAACCATTACTGTAGAAAGCTGGAAAACTGAACAATTATTTGCTTCAATTTTTATATATTTTGGTTTTGCACTCCTTTAACAAAAAAAAGAAGGGTAAATTTGGTAAATCTCTCTAACAGTGAATAAATTAACATTTTTCAGACTGAGATAAGCCTTTTAAGATAAAAGATATCTACAAAGAATGTCTTGCCCTCCAGTGCCTTCATGTTTCATACTGTTTTTGAGACCAGAAGGCACTATTTCCAGACAATACACGAATGCTTAGAATTTAGTTTTATTGCCTTTATGCCACTTGTGTTTTGTATGATGATGGAGTACAAAGGTTAGTAGAAGCAGAGCTAGGATTAGTATTCATTTCTAAAGGTCCATAGTTTTCTCCAGCATTTCAGACAACATGGTTTCTGCACCTCAATTTCTTGTCTGCAAAACAGGGCTAACAGCACATCCCTATCTCACAGAAGACCATCAGCTACATACTTTAAATGATTGTTTGTGCTCTTAGACAACATAAGCAAGTAAGAACATCAGGCAATGGGGGCATTAATGAAAAGTACAGAGGTATTACTGATTCTTATTTATGTGGCGTATTCTATATCAAGCATACTGAGATCATCCATTAATTCAGTGCCCTCTGTTGTTATTACAAATATTACTTTGTTTTGAAGATCAGGCTTGTAGGCATCATTCTAAGCTCATCCTTCCCTTATAATTTATTTCCTTTGTGTTTTGAGACTGATGAGCTATAAATTGCTCATGAGATGTAATGGGTTTTCTAATCAGAAGCTGTAAAGGGTAGAGCCTGGCATTATTTTACTGCTTTGCTAAACAGTTTTACTAATGAGGCTACTAATACAATGTCCCCATTGAAAGATGAAACTCGTGATGATATTTCTCCTGATTGGGAAGAAGGATAAGCAGTTTTATTATGAATTATTTCTAGCAAATATCTTCATCCTTTGAGATTTTTGCAGGCAGGACCACTAACACTAGAAATATGAAAGTAAGCAGTAGCTCTGTCCAAGTAAGATGGAAAACTATGAAAGATTAAATTCATCATTCTTGTCTCAAATATTTCCTTCCAAAATAATGCAAGTAAGCTCTGACTCTCAGCAAATGCAATTACAGCATCATAATATCACATTTGTTACAAAAATGCATTAGGAATGCAGCATCACATCCTATAACACTTTCACAGGACATGCTTTTTTCCTTTGAAAAGTGAATCAAGTTTGATCATAAAGACAAATATGCAAATTGTACCATGTTCAGAGGAACTGAAGGTGTCACTGATTTTCTGGAGACAGGCACCGTGTGACTTGCCTTCCTCTCTCTATGAAAAGTTGGTTTTGGTTTTGGTTTGTTTTTTCCTCTATCTTCCATGAGAATTAATCATTATCCTCTGCAAAAAATTAATCTAAATATTTCTGATTCTCTTGTGCATGTATTTCTGCATGTGTGAAAGAGTGGGGGAAAGACATCCTCATCACAGACATAGAGTTGTACAAGATTAATATTCAAGTCTCTGATCTTGTTCAAGGTGACTTAAGAGGACTGTGGTCTCCAAGGTGATGCTTTTTTTCCCTGGTTTTAATTAAAAAAAGTCAATTTCAGAAACTTGTTTTATGTAAAAATTAGTTAACAACTAATTAATTAAAGAACTAGTTTGACTCCAGGCATCTCTTGAATTTCCAGATGAGTGGGGAAGTCCTACCTGGTTCTCATGCTCTTAAAGCATGGCAAGAAATGAAACGAACTTTCCCCACTAGTTTTGGTGGCTAAGAAATAACAATAACAGCATGCTGTAACTTTGACAGGTTTGCCTGGCAGTGGATGCATGGTGCAAGGTTAAGGAAAAAATTCTGCACCGTGGAAAAGATTTTGAATTTTTTTTTGCCTTTTGTAATTGTAGAAGTTGATTAATATTGCTTTCTGATGCAGCTTCAGGTCTTGATTTGAAAGATAAAGAAGTGTGTTAAATGAGTTAGTCTCTTTTCCTCTCATCCTTTAGAGGAATGCGGAGTGGAGAATGGACCACCCCCATTAGAATTTCTTTAAGTGCTCGAAATTTTTCATCTTTTTGAAAATGAACCAATTTTTCATGCTGGTATGCATATTGTTCCTTAGCCAGAAGAAAGGTAGGATGTCAGCAATTGTCTCTTCCCATTATTCTTCTCAGCAAAAGGCATAATTCATTGGCATGCAGGCCAATGTGACTGAAATAATAACTGTGTCAAAATCTTAAGATAAGCAACATCTACTGCTCTTTCCTCATCCACTGAGTCAGTAATTTCATTGTAGAAGGCTGTCAGTTTGGTCAGACATTTCTTTTTCATAAATCCATTCTGACTACTCCTGATCTCCCTCATCAATTTGCAGTTGCTAAAATCATTTTGAGAGTGCATGTTTTCAGCCCCATCTGTGTATTTGGGATGTCAGTGTTTATTCTAAGTGACCTGAATTGAAGAAAATAGTTTAAGAATTGTTTATAAAATACTGTTCCTCTAAGTTTTCTAATTTAGTAGATTGCTGCATGCTAATTTTCCCCTGCAAAAAGAAAAAGAGAAACATAAAACATTCTGCATCAATAAAATTATACTCAACAGCAATATATCATGTATTAATGAACTTTACCGCAGTAATATAATGTGTATTGATGAACTTTATCACATTATGTAACATTTCAACTAAATAAGGTAAAAATATGACTCAGGGATGTTGACAGAATTTCCCTCCAAGCACATTTCTAAAGTAACATCAGCAGGGAAGAAGGCCATCTGTCCATGTGTTTTTCTGAAAGGATATTCAGGTTTCTTTGGAAAACAACCAGACCTTGTCCTTGTAGAATTTGGCAAATCTGAAAAAAATGGAGTCATTTAACAGATTGAATGTTTTCGTGCAATTCTAGAGACTAGAATGACAGGGAAGACAACTGCCTTAGTATTAAAAATCAGTGTATGCCCTGTCCTCATGAATTAATAATAATGATTACCATTATTATTATTATGCTTAGAGTTTGATAGTTCTTTAAATGTTAATTCATATAGTACAGCCTTAGCTAAGGCAATATAATCTGCTGCACGTACTTTTAAAGCGCTTTATAAGCATATTCCCTCTAAGTATCTTCCCCGAAAGAAGAGGATATAGATTGGTTTTTGTCTCTGCAGTAATTTGGTACTTTAAGTCCTTTATTTCTGGAAATTATACTCATATGTGGTACCTGCAATTAGTATATTGGAACTTGAAGTTATATCAAGAATTAATTTGAACTGTAAACACGAAGAACTTATGCACTTTCTCTGAATAGAGCAATCTTGTTAAATGCAAAATTCTCATTTGAGAATTTTACCATCAGGCTGTTTATGGTAGAGATAGTCAATACCTCTAGATTTTCTCACCAAAGTTTCCCACTTTGAGTTCTCAATAATTTACAAATCATTGAAGATGTAAAAGAATGTTACATGTTGCAACTCATGTGATTAAGACTGTTCTTCATGAAGAAATCTTCTGTATTTCACTTCTGTCTATATTTTGCTTTCCTTACACTTAAAGTTAGTTATTTTACAAATCTTGGCGTACATTGATATTTTGATACATATCATTCATTTTGATTAGTTGGGAAAGAACATGGTTTGCCTGAGGGATGTGGGAGAGAGACCATTGCAGTAGTTATTGGCTTAAGGTTCTGTGATCTAGATTGTAATGAAATATAGGTTAATAATTAATTGTTCTGACTTGAAAATACATGTATATGGCAATTCAATTTTTTTTCCGTTTGTCAAAGCAGTGAGATAATAATTTCATAAATTACATTGAACTCAGACTATTGAGAGAAATTGCTTTCCCTGCTTAGTAGCTTTTGACTTATAGATGCATTGTTGTTCTTGGATATCCTTGGTTTGATGTGCTGCTGTTGTGACATACAGGAAGAGAGACTACACTGTGTTCTATTTAATATTGCTCTCCAGATTATGCAGAACTTCATAGGTTTACAACAATACCATTTATTGTGCTCAGAAGATGAGAGTAAACCAATTTTAAATGAATGCAATATGTTCTTAAAGGAAAAGAGTAAGGGAAGCTGCAATCTGTTCTTGTGGTTTCAAGACCCTGTAGAGTAAATTCAATTCAGCAAGGATATCATAAATGCCAGAAATATTCTGGGAAGGTCTGAGCATGACAGGATATCTTGCAAATAATAAATTAAGAGAAAAGGAGAAAAATGCATTTAGCTAGTTATACTTTAGAGATCTGAGCACCAAGCAAAAATCCAAGAATTCCTCTTAAAAAGGAACAACACAGATGAAAAATGAACAAGATTTTTCAGGTACTGAAATTTTTGGAAAATTTTTCATATTTGGGGTTTTTTAAATCTCTCTGGAACAGTCTCACACCATATTAAAAAAAAAAAAAAAGAAGTGGACTACATTTAGAATTTCATAACATTTCAGTTTATATATTTATAACTCAGAGAGAACCCAAAGAGGCATTCAAACTATGGTATATACAAGATACATGAGTATTAAACCCCCTTGAGTTGATTGTGACATATCAGACAGCTATGACTTTTAAGCTCAGCCATTGGAAAATTAAGTGACACAGCAGGCAGTGTGTATTCAATATACCCAGTAGTGCACAGAAAGTAACAGTTTATTTATCTTAGAGATTTTATGGTCTTTTTTAAGGGAGGAGAACTGAGGCAGGAGAATCAGGAAACAACATTTTAAATAAATTTCTGAACAGAACAGCCATAGAGAAAACTGCTTCCAGTCTTTAGCTGATAAAGAGATCAAATTTTTGTTTCTGATAATATTTCACTATATAGAAACATCAATTTTCATTCCCAAATTAGACAATCCTGTGTTACAGATATGGAACATATATATTGTTTCATTTCAGTACGCATAGAATGAAATGAGTTTCTTGAAAGAGAAAACAGATATAAATCATACCTCATAGAATCACAGAACATTAAGGGTTGGAGGAGACCATAGAGATCATCTAGTCCCAATCCCACTGCCCTGAGTTGAAGCATTCAGCATTACTTTTGTTTTCTGTGTTTGACGTATAAACTCATGTTACTCTTCTAAAAAAACTCAGACTAATGATGAAATTCAGGTTTTCACACATCCAAAATTTGTAAGTTTAAGGAACAGCTGGCCTTGTAACAAAGGCTGGTTTTGTTTCAAGAAAGAATGTTTGAAAGTGATATATTGTCTAAAGTATTTTTTCTACTATAATATGGCAATTAGAACAAATATATATTGTCATTTTGCCATGCAATTTTGTCTTAACCTTTTGAAATCCATGTACAAGTAGGCATACAGAGCAGGTGGAGCAGTGTCATCTCAGGAACACTGGTCTGAAATAGAATTCTTTGTATATCACTCTTAGTAAAATGATTTTAATAATTCTGAGACATTTCTGCAAGCCCTGACACTTAGCAAAATGCTGGCAATTGTAAGCAATCTTCAGTAAGTGAGGCAGAGCTCCTTATATTTGACCATTGCATTTCACACACACAGCTGGACAAATGGAGGAAGAGCTTGCCTCAGAGAGTTCCACAGGGGATCCCATGCAATATGAAGCCTATGGGAAAGAGCCTGAAACATTGACAGAATAGATGGACACTTTTATGTGCTCTTGTTGAAATGGCTTGTAAAGGCAGCATAGATGCAGCCAAAATGGCTGTGGTAGAAGTTGCCAGAAGTTCTGGGATTTTTCTTGATTTCTGTTAAATCCATGTATGTGTGTCTAAAGCTTTATTCACCCTGTCATTTTCATAAAATACAAGACTCCTCTGTTTTAAACACAAATATTTATTCTCTCCCTATTGTTGCCTGAAAGTTGTAAATGAGCTAAAATACGGCCATTGGCTAATTTGCTAAAGTGTTGGTCATTCAGTGCATTAATATTTAGTTGCAGTTTTAACTCTTTTGTTGTCTGTTTCAAACAACTATGAATCTAGGTTTCTTCTCCCAAATCACTGTTTCACAGGTTGATTCCTAATGATACACCAGTATTCCCTGCTGATTTTTACTTATTATTATTTAAAACAAACCTGGGGTTTTTTTTTTTCTCAGTAATAAACTAAAAATTATACTGCCATTTTTCTGAACTAGTGAATGAAGAATTTTAAGGTAACTTAAAATGTTTTCAGGCAATAAATTATAAAGAACACATATCTACATTGTAAATTCTGTCCTTCTCCAAAAATCACTTAGTGTATGGGAGAGTCACAGATATCCAGCACACAGTTCAACTCGACAAATTTCACCAAGTTTCTCACCAGCTGCGTGAGAGCACTGGGCTGTGGTTCTTTGATACTGTCGTGACAAAGTGGGAAAGAAAATACTGCTGTTTTTTTTTGTTTTGCTTTACTTTGTTTTGGAAAGTTCGAAAGATTCAGATTTTACCATCTATCTTGTAATTGCAGTTTTGTATCAAAAATATTTGCTCATTTTAGGTGGCAGTAAAGTATAGACAGTACAGCTATATCATTGCCATATACAGATACTGAAATGCCATTTTGTAGTAAGCAGACACCATCAGAAATAATTGGCACACAAAAGATCCCTGTCTGAAGCAGCATAAAGAAGCTTACATCAACTCTAGCACCTGTCTTTCTACAACTGTTATTAGCTATTTACACCTCCTAGAATACCTAAGCACAAAAGAACCTTTGGTTGATAAAGCATCTACATCACAAAGTCAACTAGTGACTGATTGATGTGTGTGCCTTTATTCTCTCACAGCAAAGCCAAGCCAGCATCTCTTCTTCCACTTCCAGAGATAATGAAATACATTGTGATCTAATCTATGTCAAAGAACTGAATGAAAGACTTTCAAAAAACTTTTTTGCTATTAGCAGTCTACCACTTTTGACTAGACTTGTCATTCAAATGATCTAAAATTGAAAATTAAATTAAACTTTTGTAATCCATTGTCATTAACACTAAGAAATTGATTACTTACATTTTCTGGAGGGGATCCTCGAAATTAATCACACTGTGCAGAACTGGATTTTACTTTTAAATTCTGTGAAATTTCCATTGTGTTTATAATTCTCCTACAACACTTGAAGAAAGTTTATCCCTAATTCAATCATTCCTCTCACTTAGGGCTTTAGAAGAGCCTGCCGATATCATGAATTACTGGTAGCATGGTACAATTGAATGACTCCAAATGAGTCTCTATTAATAAAAAAGAAGTGGTAGATGTATTATACAGTGCATTAGGGAAAAGAACATTACATTTCAACCTTAAAAGATAGCTGTGGTATTTATTGCAACTTCTTAGGAAGTTAAAGCAAAGGCTGAAACTGTTCATGCAAGACAGTTGTACAGAAGAAGGTAAATTGCCCACACAGATAAATATCAGTCCTCTTCTCATCTAGAAATCTGTTTTAAAATCATCTCAGGTTCAGCCTGTTGCATTAGTATCTACTAAAATCTGTGTTACGACCTGACAATGCTGGAAGTGGATTGAGTGTAGGACCTCAGATAGTGAAAAAACATGAACATTATGTGTGAAAGGTATAAAGCATGGGGAACACAAAAAACTTCAATCTTCTGTGTAAAAATCAAAAAGCAAAAGACCTGGGAAATATATTTGTGTTATAGCTTGCATTTGAGAATCCATACTCTGTTCTGACTCTCTTGCTGTGAACTTCATTGTGTGCTTCAATTAATTTTTCTTTCTTTACCCTTAATGAAAATAACATTCTAAAGTGTTAATATTGAACTGTGAGTATTGAACATTGTTTTAAAAACTGAATGAACTAGAGAAAATCATAGAAAGTAAATAATTTTTGGCTAGGTAAAAGAGGACTTCCAAGACCATAAAATACTTCACTATAGAAGTTCTTTGGCAAGATTTCTGTCTACCTCATAGGAATTGGTAGCTTAGTCTCACGAAAGAAAGATTAAGGGTCTAAAAATGGACAGACTGTTTGAGATATGTGGTATTTTTAGAGCCCCTGTGGAAAAGGTTCCAAGTTGTATGAATTATATGCTTCCTCTAGAGTCAAATTGGGAAGAAATTGGGAAGAATGTGGAACAAATTTGAGAACCTGTCCTTGAAACGTGGTGCAAGTTCAGCTTGTCAGGAGAAAAAGACAATGAAGAAATGTGTTGTGGCACTCAGTTCCTAGGTCTTGGTCTTCTCTATTCTTGACTTCACTCCGCATGAAAGTCAGACAAATTGCATCTGTCCCTCCTTGCCCTTCAGCAGCAGGAAATCGAGTTGCCTGAGCAAGGGAAGAAGTGGTTGCTTTTAATGCTTCCTTGGAAAGGAAGTCAGGGCTAGGAGGTCTGGACAGGTAGAACACCTGCCTTATTGTGTACACATGACATAAAAAGGAGTTGTACTCCTGAAGGAATGCAAGTTTAAAAGCTGTCACTGTGTCCCTGGCTGCTTGTTGAGGAATTAGCTAGGGCTTTTAAAAGGAGCATCATATCAAAGCAACATGGAAAACAATTATATGGAAGAGTGTTTTATTAGTTTGCTTTTTATTTATACTGCTGGGAATTTTATATTTGAAAATCTGTTTCTATTTTGTTGTCAAAATGCTGTTTTGAAAATATAGCCTTCCTGATTATGGAAGGGATGCTCAATATTTTTTATCAATTTGGTGTATAAAAAATACATCCAGAGAAAGCCAATGAAACTGAATGTCTCCTTCCTGATTTTGTATTAAAATGCAGCTAGTATAGAATTCTGTCCCTGTGACACAGTGGGAATATCATAGATTTTGACAATCTCCATTTCCCTTTATATAAATTTGAACTAGTCTTCTTCTATTGCTATAATTCCTTTTGTATAACTTATGAGACATAAAATTATGGATGATAATATAGGTTATGGCTACATTTTCCTTGTCTTTTACATTCTCTTATAAAAATTTTGCCTGAGCTTTTCACACTATAAACTAGACAGACGCTGACTCAGGGTAGATTTTTCCCTAACTAAAATTCTTCTTTTCCCTCAGGATCTTTGACACTTCAGAAATGCTGACCTAGAGAGAGTACACTCTTAAAATACTGTTTTATGCTAGAGTCTCAAAAAAGAAACTGATAGATGACTAGCATTCACAGCCTTTGGCTGACATAGGTCTATTTGCTGATGTCTGTGCAGGAAAAAAAAAAAAGATTAAATTCAAGCTCAGGAAATTGGGAAATGCAACTGTGTTTCATTATGGCTTTTGTAATTTTATTGGTTGGAAAAAAAATCCACTAGCTAATATTAGCATGATGGAGTAAAACTAATTCTGTTGCGATTTTCCCCCATTTGATGTATAGTTCTACTTGTTGGGAAGTTTATTATTATAGACAGATGAAAGCATTGCATTTCATAATTGGTAGCACTATTAATCACATAATGACAGAATATGCTGAGTTGGAAGGGACCCACAAGGATCATCGAGTCCAGCTCCTGACCCTGCACAGGACCATCCCTAAGATTTACACCACGTGCCCAAAAGTATTTTCCAAACACTTCTTGAACTCTGTCAGGCTTGATGATGTGACCATTTCCCTGGGAAGCCTTTTCCAGTGCTCAAGCACCCACTGGGTAAAGAACCTTTTCCCATATCCAGCTTAAACATACCGTGACACAGCTTCAGGCCATTCCCTCGGGCCCTGTCACTGTCACCACAGAGAGATCAGTGCCTGCCCCTCCTCTTCTCCTCAAGAGGAAGTTGAAGACTGCAATGTGTCCCCTCAGTCTCCTCTTTTCCAGGCTGAACAGAACAAGTGACCTCAGCTGTTTCTCACACGGCTTCCCTTTCAAGGCCCTTACCCATCTTGGTTGTCCTCCTTTGAACCCTCTACAATAGCTTAATATCTTTTTTATATTGTGTCACCCAAAACTGCCCCCAGCAGTCGAGGTGAGCCTGCCCCAGCTCTGAGCAGAGCAGGGCAATCACCTTCCTTGCCTGGTGGGTGAGGATGTGCTTGATGCTCCCCAGGACAGGGTTGGCCCTCATGGCTGCCAGGACACTGCTGACTCATGTTCAGCTTGTCATTGACCAGGACCCCCAGGTTCCTTTTCACAGCTCTGCTCTCCAGCATCTCATTCCCCAGTACATACATCCAGGATTATCCCTCCCAGGTGCAGTTCTTTGTTGAACTTCAGATGGTTGATGATTGCCCAATCCTCTAATTTGTCAAGGTTTCTCTGCAGGGCCTCCCTGCCCTCAAGGGAGTCAACAACTCCTCCCAGTTTTGTATTGTCTGTAAATTTACTTAGAATCCATTCAAGTCCTGTGTCCAAGTCACTTATAAAAACAAGAGCACAGGGCAAACTGCCCTGCAAACTGCTGTGCCACACCCCTGTTTGCCTAACTCCCGCTTTCTGTGCTCCTGGCTGCCTGCATACCCTGGAGACATTTAAATCTCCCTTGGCTGTTCACAGCACTGGCCCTCCTGGCCTGGTTGGCTGCCACGGGTCATGATGAGGCTTCTGAACCTTGGGGAGTCCCTGTACACCTCGATCTCACCCCTGGTCTTTCCTTCAGTCATGGCGGTTTGAGATTTGCCGACTGAAATAAAAATTTTAAAAGTGTTTGATCAAATTTGAATTTTAATGAAATGAAGTTATTGAACAAGAGAATTCAGAAGAAAATAGTTTTTTCAGGGTATTAAGCTGATATTGGAGTATGTCATGTAGAATTATTGCCATATTATTAGAGGAACCAAAACAATTGTCAAGATACATGCATGATTATACATTCATTATTTTATTCAAAGGTCTCCTGGTGCAAGTTAATTCATCCATTATATCATCTATATACACACATATATCTTCCATTACTTGCTGAAAAGTTACCACACTGGGTTAAATGTTACTAAATTTAAAATATAATATAAATATAGCATTTTCAGAGGATGAAAATTTAATAATACAGATTTTCCTATATAAAGATTATAGGTTAGCACAAATACATCTAAAATTAGCTTTTTTTTTCTTAGATTGACATTTAATCAGATAATATTTTCTTGTGTTTT
This sequence comes from Onychostruthus taczanowskii, assembly GCF_017590055.1. NCBI lineage: Eukaryota > Metazoa > Chordata > Aves > Passeriformes > Passeridae > Onychostruthus > Onychostruthus taczanowskii. The sequence goes on from NW_024499239.1 coordinate 2,359,958, forward strand.
TGAAATAATGAACTTAACCTTCCTCCCCCACCTCCATGGCATTGACAAATGGAAGAGCAAGACTGACTGAAGGAAAAGAATTGAAATACTGTGTTGAAATACTGCATAAGTTAGCTGGGATTCTCTTTAAAAGATTTTAAATTTGCCAGTGATGACAAACGTGTTCTTCCAATTAGATATTTCATAATTTTTTTTATAGGGAAGAATATTTAACAACAGAGTGAGAATTAGTCACAAAACTTGACTTGAAATGACTTTCCACTTTTTTGGCTGGCAGTCTCCTGTATTCAGTGTGCCAATCTACAAGTCATCTGTGTGCAAATCATCTACATAATTCCCATGGCAAAATGGATAAAATAAAAACAAAAGAAATGTCCTTTTTGGGAGAAGAATTGTCACCTGATCAGTTACCAGTTAAGGGCATTTACAAATCTCTTAGAGTCCCAGGTTGACTGATGGGACAGTTTGTCTTGTAAAGAATATGCTGCAATTTGGCACAAAAATCATTGCAATTTGTTATTTAAAATTTATTTTTAAACAAAATTGGGTTTTTTAGAGTCTATAAGGACTTAACTATAAATGTCAACACTGTATAGAAGCAAGGACTAGTCACTGGGATAAGTGATGATGTATGTTTTTATCTGAAGGGAAACTGGAGTCTTTCAACTCAATTCCTGATGGTCTCTTCAACTTTAAATACTTACTGAGTGAAGCTGGTTTAAATTCTTAATGAATGTGACAACGAATGCATGGTCACATTCTGCAGAAGTTCTGATGTAGTTTCTCTCACTTGGCCATAAATAATTTGGATAGAAATTACATAAACATTGGAAAACTGCAGCACAATTGCACATTAGGTCCTTTGGCAGAGAAATATGTATCTATGCTCAAACATAGTTTAAGTCTCTGCTCTTTTCTGCTCCTAGCCAGTCAACCACATCCACTACTGCAGAACTTCCCTCTCATCTCTATCAGTTCAATGGTTTTAGTTGTTTTAGTTGAGTTGTTGTTTTAAATTGTCTTAATAAACAATCTAAATTCTATTTTTTGCTATTGTCTGTTTACATTCCTTGGTAAGCCGGTTCATTTGACTCATGGGGTGAATGCTTTTCCTTAGCCAAGAAGGAAAAACAAAACTATATACTGAGAGAAGGTAAACCACTATTTCTTTCATTATTCTTACTTGGTCTGGAAGAATCTGAAAATTCAGTCTTTCTTCATTGAAAGCACTGCAAGGAGATGTTCAGTATCTGTTTTTAATTATCTTTAAACTTCTGAGGACTTTTCCAATCTTCATTATTATCTCTGTAGTACTTTTATTATCTCTTTAAGTATACATTGTCCTTAAAATTCTGAGGAATGAGCGGTCATTTGCATCAGTAATCTTTGTTGAAAGGAGTCACTAAGCCACTTCCCTACACCAAATAGTCTATTAAAGTCTGTTACTCACATACAAGATTTTGTCTGATGGATCTTGGTAAAAATAGCTCTAAAAATATAGATCAGCTAATAGTCTTGTTTGCTTGTTTTAGTGCTAAAAAGAAGTTAACAAAATTACACCTGATTATATGATAAACTAGCAAATTATTTTCATTGCCACTTAGAATCAAATAGGAAGACATATTGATTTAATTATAATACTAATAGTAGAAATTTTATAGATTTTAATATTTATTAAAATGTTATTTAGTAGACTAAACAATATCTTAGTTGAATATAAACTAAGTTCTTATGATAAATTTTCTTAATTTTATTTGAATTGCAGTACTGAGTTTAAGGGTAAAATATTTAAGGTCACAGTGGTTTTAAGTGTGCATAAAGCTCTAGAGTCCTAGAAGGCCTGACAAAATTCAGGGAAGAAAGAAATTGTTAGACAGGTGTTTAGGGTCCTCAAGGATTTCTTTTAAAAGTGCACTGTTAATTTCTTTTTTAAGTTGTTATAAAAATGTTACATATACAGTTTTAGAGTACATCTAGACTTTGACATAGTTTTCGTATATTTAAATGCTTTGACAGTTCCAAACCAAAGGCTTTATGCTTTATAGGAACCATTCTATGAGATGTATTAACCAGATTTAAGTTTTGTTCATTACCTTTGTTCAAAAGTCAGAGCTGAAAACACAAATCAAAACCTTTTTCATTGCCTTTTGGGATAAATGTGGGGAAGAGCAAATTAGCATCTCAAGTTTTATTGGAAATAACTAAGGCGCACTGGAAATATTTTACAGAGTATAATAAATGTATAAATTTATATAATAATATTATAAGATTACAATGGGAAGTTAAGTATACTGGTCTGTACTGACTATTAGTATAAAATTCTGATACAGAATCACCTGGAACTGTTTGATCTCTTTACATTTAGGACAGCTTGACTAGCTGCCTGAAGTACAACATAAAATATTAAAACTACTGTTGTGCCAACAATGAAGAAAAAAAACCAGAAAGCATTCTCAATTTATTGGTATGCTGTGTGCACTGCTTTGTGTATGGAGAACATGAAAAATAGTTAAACACTAATGCAAGCCAGAATGAGATCTTTTTGGCAGTTTACCTCTGTTACTGAGGAAATACAACCATTTTTAATTTCTCATATTGCTCAGTGATCTTGAATTTAAAAGGAATTCAGTCTTTAGGACTCTATTGATTCATTCTGTAGGTTGCAGAGGTGATCCAGGTCCATGGCATTTCTCAGGTTTTTACAGTGTAAATGTTATCTGTGAAAAAGTGCAGTTGTGAAAATCTATTTGATGTAGTCTTTTTAAGTAAAGAGAAATTTTCCTCAGTATTTTAAAATCTCCAGTGAAAAGTGTTTGGTGTGGAAAAAATTACCCAGTTACTGAAACAGAAATATATTCTGAATAGCTACAGAGCTGAAATGAAAGTGAGATTGTTAATTATATCCTTTGGAAAAGATCTGTGTTACTAAAAGGTGGCAATTATCTCAATGGCAAAGTTGACAATAGTATAGTTCCCACTGGGAAATAATATGCTTCCCTGAAGGAGCATATGCCACAGCCTGCCCTGAACCATAATCCTTTCTACAGAATTTTATTTCCTCAATTTTGACCTTCAGAACAGGTCCAGTGACTTGTTTTAGTCTGTGATTGGCGAGTCTCAAGGCAAATTTCCTAACAGAAAGGCAATTTACTGAACCACCAAGACATGTCCTACAATAAATGTGGGGATGAATATCTCCTTTACAAAGAGAACAAGTTTTAGAGTAGACATGAAACAAATTCTAAGCTCACATATTGGCCAACTTTGTGTCATACTAATGTCAAAGCTACTTGTTAAATATTTTGCAAGGTTAAAGAATACTGAACAGCAAAACCTGAGATAATACTTTTCAAGGTCACATTCTAGATGTTGATATGCAAGGATTAAGGTGAATACATGATATGTAGGAGATATTTGGGGTTTTCAATATTAAAATACTCTCTTCTACTTGTTGTTTTCAAGATAATGTAGTTTTTTTTCTTGATTGTTCATACCCTATGATGATAGAAAATGCCTAATTTGTTAAAAAATAAGTAGTCAGATGAAGATGTTGTTGCCGGTCTGCCTGGAGGATTGGAAAGCAAAGAATGTTAGAACTTACTTATTAGTTGTTTGTATACTGTTCAAAACTTGAGGATGCTGTACCAACCAAAGCATGGTGCATCTTCATTCCTTTTTATGTCAGCAATGTTTGTTAACAGAGAATTTTATGGTTGTCTTTCAATATGAGAAAACCACACTCTCCTCCCTCAGGTGAGAAGTTGCCAGCAGATGTCATTTCCCCAGGGAAATTCAGAGCAGCCTTAACCATAGAATCAGGAATGTTGTGTAGTAAAGAAAGGAGGATGAAAAAGAGGTTTTATAGTGCATTATCATCTAGGGAAGTTTAATGATCAAGAAGAAAAAGTGATGAGAAATCATGAAACAGATCTTTTCTCCTGAGAAGATAAGAGACAGCAAGGATGCAACTACCTGTGGTCCTCAAAAGACTGTGACTGTCTGCAGGGAGTATGGAAAGGTGTAAGTAAGAGTTTCATAATTAAAACAGCTAAAAATTAGCTTTTGTTCTTTTACAGACAGAACACATGGAAAGCTATCTGATTCTTCTAGCTGAACAGTCAAAATTGAATTTTCTCAATAACACCACAGAAGTTGCTTTCATGAAAAAAATTGCTGCACAGACAAGTTTGGACTGAATTTCTTGCTTAGGAGCTGATAAAACAGATTCTGAGACCTTTGCAATAATGCTGAAGATTTCAGTCCTGGCATGTTTAAGATCCTTTAGTTCCAACCCCTGTGCCATGGGTAGGGGCACCTTCATTAGATCAGGTTGCTCAAAGACTCATTTTGCATGGCCTTGAACGATTCCAGGGCAACTTCTCTGGGCATCCTGTATCAGTGCTTCACCACTCATAGTCAAGAATTTCTTCCTAATACATAATCTAAAATTACTCTCAGTTTGAAGCCACTCCCCCTGATCCTGTCACTACATGCTCCTGTAAGAAGTCCCTCTCTTTCTTGTAGTCTCTCTTCAGGTATTAGAAGGGTACAATTTGGTAACCCCAAAGCCACCTCTTCTCCAGGATGAACACCAAGTCTTTTAGCCTTTCTTCACAGGAAAGGTGCTTCATCGCTCTTGTCATCTTGATGGCCTCCTCTCAAGTCATTCCAGCAGCTCCATCTCCTTCCTGTGCTGGGACTCCAGAGTTGGATGCAGTGTTCCTTCCAGGTTGGGTCTCACCAGAGCAGTGGGGCAGAATCCTCTCCCTCCCCTGCTGTCCACACTGCTCTGGATGCAGCCCAGGACACATTTGGCTGTCTGGACTGGGAGTGCCCATGGCTGGGTCATGTCCAGCCTCTCACCCACAAACACCCCAAGTCCCTCTCAGGATGGTTGCTCTGGATCTGTTCATCCCCAGCCTGTGTTGATACCTGGAGGTCACACTGACCCAGGTGCAGCACCTTGCACTTGGGCGTGTTAAATTGTGTGAGATTCCCATGGGCCCCCTTTTCAAGCATGTCCCAGTTCCTCTGGATGGCATCCCATCCTCTAGATGTGTCAACCACACCACTCAGCTTGGGGTCATCTGCAGATTTGTGAGGCTGCACTCAACTGCTTTGTCATTGGTGAAGACATTAAACAGTGTTGGTCCCAATACAGACCCCAAAATGATATAACATATCACTGATATCCCTCAGGAGCTGTTGATCTTGATCACACCCTTTGGATGTGATCACCCAACAAATTCCTTATCCACTCCACTCTACCCATCAAATCCACCTTTCTCCAATTTAGAAAGAAAGATGTTTTGAGGGACCATGTCAAAGGCTTTACAGAATTATAGATAAATGGCATTTGTGGCCCTTCCCTTGTCACTTGACCTTTTTAATCACTCCATCAGAGAAGGCCACTAGTTTAGTCAAGCAGAAGCTGCACTTGGTGTAGCTGTGCTGGTTGTATCTCATCACCTCCCTGTTCTCCATGAGCCTTAGCACAGCTTCTGGGAGGATCTGTTCCATGATCTTCCCAGGCACAGATGTGAGCCTGACAAGTGAGTAGTTCCCAGGGTCCTCATTTCTATGTTTTTCAAAAATAGGTACATTTCTCTTTTTACAGTCACCTGTGACTTCACCTGACTGCCTTGACTTTTTAAATATCATTGAGAGTGACTTGGCAACCACATAAGCCAGTTCCCTCAGGACTTCTGAGCCTTCTCCTGCTCCATTGTTAGCAGTTTTCCACATTCTTTATTAGAGAGAGTTACACCTTCTTTGACCTTGCTTTTCTGGTTAGAAAATCAGTGAATTATCTGTAATTCCTGTAATTGCCATTCTTACTCATTCCTTTAGATACCTTGATCAAAGCCTTGTTGTACCTTATGCTAATCGTCCACCTAATTGATAGTTCTTGTCTCAATGAAGTGCAATAATGCAGCCTGAAAGCACCTAACAATTGTAATAGGCAATGGGTGTTTGCAGGGGAAGATCCAGTAAAGTGACAATAATAATAATAATATCCCCTCTGTTGACTAAGTGTTTCAAAGTTCATTTGAGATGCGTTTGCTTCTGGTTATTTAACGCAGGAACAGTAGAGAGAACTAGAAAGCTTTCCCGAGGTAATTAGGATCCAGCAGTGAGTGATTGTTCTTGAAAGAAGGCTTATCAGGAAATATGAACATTGTAGAAACTAAGAGAGCTACATGAAGAAACAAAAAATACAGGTAACCTTTCTCATTTTTTCTGTTAAAGCTGATGCTAATACTAGTGCTATCATTTAGTCATGTAAGTTACCACCTGTAGAATAATTCTATAAAATAATAGGTTTAATATTCACTTAAAATAAACATTCCAACTAAAGGTTTAATGGCTTATTTGCCTTTTTTTGTCTTACAATTTTGTTTAACATATTCATTTTAATGTGCATTGAAGACTTTCTAATACTTTTTTTTTAACAGCAAGTCTTTTTTTTCTGCTTTGAGCTATAAGCGTCATTCCAGAGTTCTGCTACAACTGATGTATTTCTAAAATTTTTCTTTGTTCCCTAAACTTTCTTTAAAATTTGTTTATTCATCTTCAGCTTTAGAATTTCAAAAGATCTGTCAAAGAAATCATAGTGAAATAAAAACTGCTGATGGAAATATTATTTTCATGTATTCCTTTGCTCTATGTCTGCAAGGCATCACAAAAGAGGAACCCAGAACCTATTGATGTGCTGAAGAGTTCACATTATTCAGAACTTTTATTTCAGATTTTCCACAGAAATGGATAAATATAATGAAAAAAACTTATTTTGACTATTTCTTTCAATTTTATCAGTTTTTCCATTTATTGCCAAGTAAAAATGACGTACAGGTCCTGACATAGATCAAGTGAACAGGTGTTGACACACTTTCCTCTGTCATAAGCATCTCAGAAACAAGAAATCTTGTAAATTATTTAAAAATATCCAGGCTATCAGATTGCTCACTAAATCATATTGAAGGGGTTTTGATGGTTTTGTTTTTTCTTCTCTCAGCTACTTAATCTAAAATAATTAGAGAAATTCTCACTCAATAGGGAGCGTTGGGAAAGAGCTTTCAAAAGCATGAATATACTTTGATTTATATTGATTTTCCTGTAATAGCTTCATCCTCTTCCTGGCGTTAATTGTTACTATATTTCATGTTGTAGCAGTTTAAGTTAAAAAAGGTTGGGAAAAACAGTCCTGTTTCACTGTGATGCTATAGCATGGTCAACACTTGCATACATGCAAGAATTGAAAGACTCCTTTCCAAGGCTAAAAATAGAGTAATGAGTTGGTTACCATTGAGCATAACTTAAACGACAAAAATCCTTTCAATAACTAATGCACCCACACCACAAGAACTTTGACAGGTTTGAAAGGAGTGAAGTACAGTGATTCCATCCTTAATGTTTTTCTTTCTGATTTTGAGGCTTACATTGGTTTTCTACATTTGTCTCTGTTAAGGTTTGGGGGGAGGGGGGGCTTTGCAGTTCAGTAATATACAGTTTTACTTTTTGTGTCATAAGTTTAATGTAGTGATCTTTGGGCACTTAACAAGCTTCCTTCAAGTACATATGTAGTGCTACCTTATTTTTAGTTGGGGTGTTTATACCTAAATCCCATTTTAAATTGTATTTGATGTTTAAATCAATTCCACAAAAGTCATGTATTTTGTCTGCTATTTAAATATCTACTTCTGCTTTATCATTACGTTTCTCTATGCTTGATTGAATTCCTCCATAATAAAAATTTCATGGTGCGTTATACAAGGAAGTAAAACAAGTAGGTTGTTTCTGTCTGGAGGTTATAGCCATGATCATTGTTCATGTGGCTATTTGGAACTCTGTATATAATTCTTGTTGGGTACATGTATCATACTTTGGTAGGTGTAGCTCTGTTTGGGCTGAGATTTGGTGTGTCAGGCATCTGGTCAATATCTGTGATTGCCTTTAGCATATAACAAGGCTGACATGGACACAGAGCAAAGGCTGGGAATCAAGAGAACATCCTTTGACCAAAAAACAATTATCTAGAAAATATGTTTCTTGAAACATTATCAATAACCTCAAGTATCAGCTGGGTTATTTTTTTTGTTTGTTTCAAACTATTTGCTTGTGCTTTTCCAAACCTTCTCAGTGTGTAAATCTCATGTGAAGAAATACAGGCTTTTAATAACATTTGATCAAAATTTTAAGACATCTGAATGTTTCCTTAAAGCAGAAGTCCAAATGTGTTAACTGAAAATTTTCAGACAGATTTGTGATTTTAAGTGTAATTAGTACCAAATAAATTCGAACTTTCAAGTTTGAAAGGACAATTAGACAGAAAGAACACTAAAATGTGAAGTGAAACTTTGGGAAAGCAGGGCTATAGAAAATTTGTATAAATAAGAAAAAAGCATCTAATTAAAGTGGACCAAAACTCATGTTAACTCTTCAGCCCAGGAATAACTCAGACAATAAATTATTTTAATTTCTCCCTATTTGAAAAACACTTGTGTTGGAGTCCCTGCTGTCCTGACACCTTGGGAAGATTCTTGGGAATTTTTTGAGAATATTCTTAGGAATAATATTGGTAAATATTGATGTAACAGAACATTGGAAATATTCTTGGAAAAAATATCGTGGGAATAGTTTGATGAATAGTTTCCTTTAATTTGTGTTCTAACAGTTCCAGACTTGTGCAAACTTCCAACAGTTTTAATGGAGCCTTCAATTTTTTTAAGTACTCAAGAACTCAGCAATTTCTTTCATTTGTAGGTCTTTTTCTTTCATCTTTTCTAATGCAAATTTCTTCATGTATGTTTAGGGCTAGTAATAACCTTAATGATAGAAAAAGTCTGCCTCTGAGACTCCAAGCCCTACATATGTGTGTTTTTTTAGATCTTCCATCTCTCCCCATTTGCAAGGAATGTTGCTAAAACGTGCTGATGCTCTGATTCTGGACAACAAACAAACTACGGAATGTTTTTTCCATCCTCTCACATCTTAGCTCTACTTTCTACCCTTCTTGACTCACACTGTGTCTTTCATATCTTTCTTCTAAACATTTTGCACTGAATTCCTCCAAGATATTCCTCACACTTGTTATGTGCCTTAACTGCAGTTGCCCCTGTAGTTATCGCACATCTACTGATCTGTCCTTTGACTCCCTTGGTGTTCTGCACTGACCAGAGTACTAAGTACTTTCTATTTCTTGTAGTTCTCATTTTGTTCCTATGGAGTGGACAAATAACTTATACATTTTTCATTCTTCTGTCGGGGTCACTGACCAGATGCAGACAATCAACTTGTTCAGTGGCACCCACAGCATGAATCTCTAAAGCAACAGACTGTGGTGCTCTGCAGCAGTGAGGACACATATTCTCTGTATTTCTTAATATCTGATGATGGTGAATTTCTCAGCAAACCAAAGTTTATATACTGATTTCTTTTTTCTGTAAAGGTACCTTGGTAATGCAATGGTCATTCTGAGTCACTAGTGCATCAGGGCATGTTTGAGAAGTGTTCTGTAAAGAAATCTTCTGCCATAATTATTTTAGCTGCCCATACTGGGGGTAGGCTCAAATAAAAGAATATATAGCATTACATCCTCTTACAAACAGCCAGTAGATAGTGTGGCAGATCTCGTCCTACCTGCTTATTACATTACTTTTTACATCTGTATGACACCATATAGAAGTCCAGAGACCTGAAATGTTACATTTGCCTAAGCACAGAAATCAAATCATAAAAGAGCCACTGCTTGCACTATAACAATGTAGACATATCAGTACTGCTCCTGAGTGTCAAAGTTGGTGGTATTATCATAATTATCTGTGTTCTGAGCATAATTTGGGAACATATTCAATTATACAGTGTACCATCTTACCTAAAGTAAACCAATGTTTTATTAAACTAACTGGAATTGAATTGCTCCATTTAAAGTGTTTCTAATTTAAAAGGTTCATTTTGGAAAGACTCTTCAAAACTGAGCTAATTAGCTGGGATTGCCTATTTGAATACTGTATAAAATACATGACACTTTTCCAAAATGTGTTAAAAATAATTGAACCAGCTGTGGAAAATAAAAAAAAAAGGGTTTTGCTATCATTGCTCATGCAGAATATTTTTTTGGTAAAATGATTTTATAAATTATTTTATAAATTATTTTAATCTAGCAGTCTTTCATATACTTAGAATTATATGCTCATCTGATTCTAAAACCAAAAGTTGGTATTTATTACTGAACTGTGATTCTTACTCAAAAAACCCCAAACCAAACAAACACAAAAACTTTAAAACCAAACCTTTTTTTCCTCAAAATTTTCCTTGTATTTATAGCAGGATTAAAATTTCAGAAATATCCCCTTAATTAATTAGTTTGTTTTTACTTTTATGAATCCTAGCTGTAAACCTGTTTCAGAAAAGAAGTAGCTATTGTAACATTTTAATCTGATTTACCTTTAATCTTGAAGTTGTAATGCTTTGGGGCTTATAGAGGGAGACAAGGAGCACAAACAAACCCGAAGTGGTTCAGGTAGGGCTGGACTGAAATGGGTCCCCCATGGGATATTTGGTAGGGCCAGTGAGGACTGGTAGAGCCCTCATGGCCCTGACAGTATCCTTCTGTAATATTTTGGTTATTAGTATATTGACATTATTAAAGCTCTATGTAACTGTAAGAATGTTCTTATATTGCTGGGTTTTGTTAACTACAGTGTAATTTTTGAAATGGCCTCACAAATCATTGTAAACTGAAGTTTGCATCAAGAGAGTAACAGGTCTGGTAATGGAGAGAGAAAATTATGCATTAGATATGGTTGTATTCCTATGAGTGATATTCATTGCACTTTATACTCGTCTTACAGATCAATAATTCCACTTATTTCAGCTAAGTCTTCTCTGAATGTCTAGCTCCTTTGAGCAGACTATTTTTGAATTTCTTGAACTCTGTCTTTAGGCACTTCCTGTATAAAATAAAGTGCAGGTAAACAATGTGGATGAAATGCTGGACTTCTTAAATTGATAGGAGTTTTGCCACTGCATTTTCTCTGGTCCAGTATTTAAGACTGCTGCTCTATATTTGTCATCAGAAAATGAGAAATATAGATTTAAGTTCTTAACTTCTTCAGCCCTCTTTCTATTTTTTTATATAATACAAATTTTTCACCTAATTTTTCATTATCCTGCATTTCATAATTTGATTTCCAAGGTTCTTTTTTTAAAACTAGAACATGGGAAGCAGATTTTAGCCTGAGGTTTGTGTTAAGTGTTTCTCTATGGTGAGAGGAAAGAAACCTTCAGATCAGACTGTGATCAGTCTTTGTGAGTGGAAGTTTCCAAACCTTTGCTGAACTGGCAAAAATAGGCATGGCTGTATCCTCCCTTGATAAAGATAAGATTATTCTAACTGGGAAGACTTTTAACCAAAAAGTTACTAAACAAAAGTGAAAAGGGCTCCTAAAAGCCTTTGGCCTTGCAGATGCCTATTAGGACAACTGCTTTTCCCAGAGCAGCAGTTGCCTGGACTAATGATTTTCAAAAGACCATAAGGAAAGTGGAAATCAAGTGGTGAGAAAAAGGTCCTTAACAGCTGCTTTTGTTGCTAGAAGCTCCCTTGATTGCATCACATGTTCATCTCAAACTAGTAAAATTGAACACAATGTCTCACTGATAATTATATCTTTTTATCTGGAAAAATGGACAAGCCAAACAGTCTCTTTCATCTGCCAGAATATGTGAAGCAGAGGTAATTGGCAGGATGTTAGAGAGGTCATAGCATAGTCCAGTGAGAGATTAAATACACCTGAACTCCTTGAAATTATCTCAGAATCATTTCAGGCTTCCCGGGGAACCAATTATCATTTAAAGTTAATAATCATAGTGAAAACAACTGGGAAGAATGTTTCTTGTACAGGAAAATTCTGAATACAAAGGAAAGGACTGTAAAGTACAGAAAATTCTAGAGAAATTATGCATCATTCAGGTAAAAATAAATCTTTATCCATGTCTCCTTATGTAATTTCCTTCTTATCTAAAAAAATTTCAAGAACAGCAAGAACCAACCTATTAAGAGACACACATACGAGATCTCTTTAACCTTACATGCTTAATCCAGGGATGACCAATAATGGATGCCCAGGGAAGAATCTAAGAATATAACAAGTGTGTAATAAATTTCCCAAATATCTTCCTAGCCTTTAGTCATTCCTACCTAAGGCACTCCCCAGCTGTTTCTGTCAGATGTCTTGATGCTGTTGGATAAACATACGTAAGCATACTGAGTGCTAGCAGACTGCCAGAAGCTTTACAGTACCCATGGTCTCTCTGCATGCTTCAGGGAAAGAGCTGTATGGTATCAGGTGATTTCAGGGAGAAAAGTGCCTCTCTACGGCAGCAGAGACAATCCTGCTTTTTTCCTTCTCTCATGCACTCACTCCACTCCAGTGAGAGCATGATTGGTGAGCTTGCACTTTTTTTTTAAAAAAAGTTTTAAAAAAAAAAGTGCAAGTGTTTCTCTTGGCTCTCTGTTGCAGCTTTCCCCTTTCCTGCGCATCTGCGCTTCCCCTAAAGGAGTGCATCTGGCTCCTCTTTCTTCAAGAAGCAGAATTCAATTATTTTTGGGATTGTTTTTGCTGGCTGTGAACACAGGATAAACTTACACCTTATGCAAACATTTTTCAAAAGCTCAAACCTAGTTGGATGCTGAAAGCCAGGCAGTCATCCTGCCAACTGACTCCAAAATTGTTAAGACTGTGTTTAACATAAAGTGTTTGTCTCCTTGTTGTATCAGTTTGATCCCTAATAGTAAATCCCTGTAAAGTACTAATGGCAGTGGATCTGGGCTCTCTGTTACAAGATCTTGCCTTCCAGTGCTCTCATTGTTTTCTTTGAGAGTAACAATTCTCTTTATCTTCAAAGAAATGCATGTCTATGTTTGTAAGATTTTAGTAAGTGCAATGCAAATATTACAGATTGTGCAGATTAATGGAATAATACAATATAGTGTTGGTTAGGTAGTTAAAATAGTGCAGGTTAACAATATATGGGAAAGGCTAGGGGAACAGGTTTGCATTAAGTTTTTTTGAGTTTGGAACTTTGTAATATTAACAGGAAATTAAAACAAATTAAAGAAATCAAGTTCAAATCTCATTTCTGGAGCAGGGATTGTATGCACAAAGATTTCAAGCTTAAAATAGTATTCTTGGAATTCTTTAATATAAAAATTTGACTTGCAAAATATTTAATGAAATTATTAAAAAGGGCTGTTATACTTGACACAACTTCCCTCTCAGCATGCATGTTAATATTAAGTTCTAACGTAATTTTACCTCAATTTTTTGTTCTCTCATTTATTGTCTCATACATGTTTCCCAGGATAGCCCACTGGTCTTACAGTCTGACAGAAATGTAACAGTGAATGCAAGAAATCACATGGGACAGTTAACTGGACAACTGACAGTAGGTGAGTGTTCTTTATTGGCTGTTATATTTATCAATTTAGCTTTATTAATAGGTTTCATTTATTATCTTCACATATAAAATATTACTGAAAAGTCAGGAAAAAGAATCTCATCACCATGCTCAAAAACCATTGCATACAATGTATCATAAGAGCATGATTTAGCATTAGCTCAAGGAAGAAAAACTAGAAATGCCTCAAAATAGCTAAAATGAAAATAGCTTAATGAAAAATTATTATTTTTGAGACCATTGTAACAAAACAAACTGAAAAAGCCTCAGCAAAATATGTTTCAACAACACTTTCAGTGGAAAAATTATCATAATTTTCTTTTTCTTCTACTTATACTTTCTGTAAGTCTTCCATTACTTCAGTGGCAATGGCTTTGGCCCTGTCACTTGTTTAGGGCATTTGTATCAGCACATATTCAAAGTGGCTGGAGTAACAGAATGTTAAAAATCAGAAAAAAAAACCCCAAAAAAACAAAATGTTTTCCTAGTCATTCATTAAAACTGGTATTTTACAAAGTATAAAATATTGCACTTCCAAATGAAATGGATATAAAAGAATCCTCTACTTATCTGTTTCAACTACCATGTATTTCCCCCATTTTATGAAATTTATTGTGTTATACTTTGTTTTTAGTATGAATCATACTTCTTGTGTTTATACAGAAGAGTACTGATATTAATTTATTTTTAAGGATATTGGCCAGAAAAATCACTGGAAAGTGATTTATTAGTTCTGGTACAAACTGGGAATTTTGACTGGGAATGGGATAAAAAAAATAACAATATATATTCATAAGACCTTAGTATATAAAATTCAAGGAGACAGCCCTTAGACTTAATTTTCACTTTTTTCATTTTACTTCTGGATTAAGATGTGTTCTATTCATTGTTTTTTCCTCATGTGCTGAGCATATGCTCACAAATAATTTTAAGTTTAATTCCAGTTGTAATCTATACTAAGTTTTCATACTGACAGGAGACAGTGGCTTCTAGTTGTAAAAATCTTTTCCAAGTGCACACAGTGACACACCATCTGCACTGATTTCCCTGAACAACCACATTGAATGAGTGTGCAAAGGTAACCAGACTTGCTAGCAGGTACAGATGAGCAAAATTAAGCTAACACCTGTTCTGGCCATATTGTACTTGCCCAGTGCAATTACAAAATGCAGTCCTCTATCATCTGGTAAAACTATTGTTAAAACCTCTACTTCAGCTGGTAATTGCAAAAAGGTGAGTTATCCATGGCAGACATGCACATTGGCTGAAATGGGTATCATATTTTTATCACTGACACTATTCTGGCTGAGGGAATCCAGCACTGAAAATGTGTGTGAGTGAATTGAGGCTGACCTACTTAAAGGCATCACACTAGAGGTTAATATTCTAAAAACGTGAAGGCCTGAAAAAACCATGTTTTTATGTTGCTATCATTAGGGTGAACACCTTAAGCTTCTTGGTGGGCAGCTGGTGCCATCTCTGGAGACTTAGAAGCTTGTTAAATTGCAATATTGTATTTGCATTATTTCTTAATCTATCTTCCACTTTGTTTCATATATGGCCTTTGTTATTTCTTATAATATATTTATATCTTATATATTTCTTGGTATAAAAACTTTTTTTTTTTTGGTGAATCCCCTGTACAGTATTGGATGCATGTTAAAATACTCCTTATCTCTTATGAAATACTTCTTACTTAATAAAGATAGTCACAACTGCCAGTAGAATCAGTAATACCTGAATGTTCTTCTTTTAAGAAATCAAAGAAATTAACAGGAACCTTAAAGTAAAAATATATTATTAAGGCACTCCCTTCTAAATTTTTTGTTGTGAAAGACAGAATAGAGACAAGTTTTTACTTTTGCCTAAGTAAAAGCATGGCCACATCTGCTGAAAGAATGGGAGGGGAGTTTTCTATACAGAGTTTGCTGACAGGAGAAAATATTTTTTTCTCTTAGTTGTAAATGTGCCCCAGAAATTCCCTGTTTTTAAAAATGCTCTCTGTCAATTCCCTAGTGATTTGTGCTGAAGCAGCTGTTTATGTGGCTGCCCAATGAAAGGAATGAAAATAAACAGTGAAGAAAAATGTTTTAAACAACAAAAAAGCAAATTATCATGTCTTGGGGAAAATTTTTTCTTGTTAAACCTCTGAAATATTATCTGTTCATTCTTTAAATAGTTGAATAATAATCATTAAAAAAATAGACTACAAATTAATATGCATGGCAAGAGCATTTTACAAAGAAAGAGGAATGCCAGTGCATTCAAAAGGATGATAATGCCCTTTTTATACATGTGATATCATTGGCATTTTAAACACATTTCACAGGACTGAAGTGATACTACAAACCAGCAAATAGGCTGGTCTCATCCTGTGCTTGGCAACCAAATTGCCACTCATGCCAAATTCTAGGACAACTAAAAATTCTTTCTGTGGTGTTTGAAACCATGCCATGTAAGACTAAGACAGCCTTAAGAGCATATAATTAGGGAAGATGGATTAATGTAAAAAAGTATTATTATTGGGCTGGGAGGAAGATGGCAATATGTTCACTCAGGGAGATGGAAAAAAAATCTAGTGAAACTCTTAATGGGTATTCAGTTCTGTAAGTGACAAAATATGTCATTACAGTCATCAGTAAGACATCTTGGGAAACATCCTAACCTAGGTGGAGTGAAGAAAAAGTATATTAAATAAGTCTTTTAAAAAGTAACTAAGTGTATTGGATGATTGAGTGGTTGCTTGTTTAAATGGTAAAAATTCAAGTTATGCTTCAGGTCATACAAGACCAAGGGTACACCCATTATTGCAGTACAGTGTTTTTTATACTGGCACCAAAGTCTGTACAGAGAGAAAGTCACAGCTGTAGCAATGCTCTCTGTTGGGAACTGTACCAACTGAGCAAGAGATGTTGGTTTGTACTCCAGTCTTTTCATGACATATGGTCTGGAAACTGCCAAGTTTGTGTCTGGATCTCCAAGAGGACTCCGCAGCCTTCAGTTTTTAGACATGCCATTTAAGACTAATGGAGCAGATGTAGCACAGACATGAATTGTATGTACAAAATAAAGATGAAAAGATGACAATCCATTGAATTTTGCTGGCTAAGTTGTCAGATCTCTCCCCTAGCAACCCTTATTACTGATACTTCTGCATTGTACATTCTACAGAATTACCTTTACACAACATTTTGTCTCTGTTTAATCAATGTTTGCACAGTTTATATGGAATTTTTTTTTCTACTGATCTTAGAAATGCATATTAGTTGCTCACCTTGAGCCACAAGTCTTTTGTCTCCATGCTGTCTGCGCATATCTTAGATACCTCTGCCTGCCTTTGAGTGGAGTACATTAGGCTCACAAGCACTAAAAAAATGTAATAGGACATTTGAAACTGAAACACACATTTGTATTTAATGTAAATTCTTCCTCTGGTTGAATTACTATTTCAGGGTTTTTTGGTTTTTTGGGGTTTTTTTGTTGGTTTTTTTTTCCTGGTTTTTTTTTTTTTTCTTGTTTTGTTTTGGTTTGGTTTTTTTCCGCACTCTTTTCCTTACTGCAATAATTGTTTCTGACAGGTATTTCATCTACTGTTTGACCCTTTTCTATTCATAAAGAACTCTTTGAAATGTGCAAAAAAAAAAGCATTTAATTTCTGCTAAGCTTAGAACCCTCAGACAGAATCATAACTCTCACAGACATCCAGACATGTACAAGTCATATCTTTAGAGAGCTCCTAAACCTCCTGTCTCTCTACTCACTGAGATCTACAGAACCATGCAAATTCAGAAAAAAATATTTGAATACCAAAGTTATATCACATTCTTGCAGCTACTTTTTGAAAATAGCAGGCAGATGTATGATTTTCAATTATAGCACTGCTAAAGACTGATAACACTGCTGAAAGATCTACTCAAATAATTTGTCAAGCTTGGAGATCCTTTCCATATATTTGCCACAAAACTTATCTTGTGTATTCCGAGATGTTTTTCTTTAAAATGTGCTTTCTTACTTGCGGTGTTCCATCAGGAGTACTTGGGTTATTGTGCAGAAGCTCTTGGACATTAGAAACTGCAGGTATGTAACTTTGTGGGAGTGGGAGGCTCCTTCATCATTCACACCTATATCCTGTAGGGCAGTTTCCTATGCTTATATCAAGTGATACCTTAACAGGTAACACACCCTACTACCCCTTTGCTTCTGAGGTTCTCGAAGTAACTCATCACCTAAAGGCCGCTCCTGGTGTTCCCTTTGCAACATTTAGATATCCATGAAGGTCTGAAGCATGATACAATATTTCAAATATTCTTGCTTTTAGAATAATTTGTAGGAGTAACAAAACGTAATAATATATTCTTACTCTATGGGGTACTAGCAATAATAATAAAGTGCATGTATAAATATGTGTATACGTGTTGCTCTAAATATTTTGTATTATTATCAAATATTTACTTAAGATTTTTATGAACTTGAACTAAGTATCCATTAATAACATGCTTAATGAGACAAGAAATATTTCTGGCTTTGAATCTTGTTTGCAAACACTGTAGACTCAAATGGAAGGTCTTTTCTCCTAAGTATTGCAAGAAGAGGGTGGTTTTAGAATGATCATACACTCTTTCCTCAGTGTTGGAAAAGGGAGAAAATGGTCTCAGCTTTTCTCTTATCTGCATAATTGTTCTTGTATCATCTGTAGTAGGGTGCTGGGAGGGAAGGGATGAGTTGGTTTACAATCCCTCATCAGTTTCTGCCTTTGAACAGGGCAAACATGGATTAGAACTTCTCAGGAATATGTGGAAGAAGGGCTTTCTCCCGCTTACAAAGGGGTTTGCCTGCCTGTCATCCCAAACTACAGTGAGATTTCCAGAATCTGAAATACATTAAACTTTCTGCTAGTCTAATTTCTATATTAAGACAATTGCTCTTGTAACCACTATGGTACAGTAGGATAATTATTATTACTAAGAAGATATGGCAAAACAAATCCAGATAAATGAGTTATCAATTTCTCAGCATTTTCCCAATTTATATTCCTTAACTGAAATACAGACTGAATAAACACAAATTTTGGTCCCTAACACCACTTTAATGTATGCAAATAAGCAAAGTAGACAATTCATTTTACCATACTTAGATGAATTGTTAGTCCAGTTTTTGCAGTTATATACAAAGAGGAGGATTTCACATTGAAATTCAGACTGAATATGTAATAGCTTAAAATCTTCTTTTGGGACATTTTTTCATTTATCAAGTTATTGTAGTGAAGGTTTTCAACTTATAGTTACTTCACTTCCTCTTAATTTTCTAATACAGAAATAAATGAACATGGAGTCCCTAATTTCTGGGCTAAATTACTTGCATTGCTTACATGTTTTCAGATTTTTTGCACCTTATATGGAATTTTCTGTTGACAATCATTGGTTGATATTTTCCCTGTTACCTTTAGATTAGGTAGTTGTCATTCAGAGAATATTTAGATAATTTACACAGCAAAATCTTATACATTCTGAGTGTACTGATTTTAAAGTATAATACTTCTTTAACTTTTATAGCCAGTTAAACACTCTTCCCAAATATTCAAATTTAAACAGTTTATCAGGATGTGAAAATGCATCTTGTATGCTAGTTTGTGGTACAAATCCATTGTAAGATCTCTTAAATGGAGGTAAATGGAAAATAGCTTGCTCTTTTTTATACAGGTTAGTTTATCTTGTACTTAACTGCAGAGTTAAAGGATTTCTTTCATCTTCAGGAGTCACTGCAGAAGGAATGATGGAGCAGTGCCTGGAAGGCCATATGGCTTTATGTCTCCTCCTGGCAAAGCATGTGAGACGAGCCAAGAGGCAGTCAGAAAGTGAGCCATGTTGCTCATAACAGTTGAAATGTCCAGCTGGAATCTGAGTCTCATCCCTCCTCATAATTTACAGTGCAGCGTGATGTTGCCTCCATTTCTGTCTGTCTAGTCCATGGAAAAGTCTCTTTACAAACCATATGTGCTGTAACAGGTTTTGTGATAGGAATTCACCTAATATATACTCTTAATCACTTTGGCTAAACTATCATGATAATCCACTCCCATTAATTAATTATCCTGAAGTGTGATATTAGGAAATGTGAAGGTCTCTGAAAACTGGTCCAAACTTTGACCTATTTGCCAGCACTTTGATGGGTCTGCCAAACTAATCCTGAAAATATTAACATCTTAATTTATTTGAAATTCATCCATATTTCTCTTGTAATTGTCTGTTTAAGTAGTTTATAAATAATAGAAAGTATTGAGGTTTGTTTGTTTTGATTCAGCATCAAGAGGAAGACAAGTCCTTTCTAATTTTTGTTCCTATTTTACTTGTAAATTAGTTGCATCATTTTCTGTGTTAAACTTCATATGTGCATTTGAAATTCAGCTATGGCAAATATGCCTTTGTGGCAAGCATCAACTGGATTGAAAAATAATACTTTTTTACACATCCATTACCCAATTAACTCATAAAACTATTAAATATACTACATCAACCATTTTCTATCCAGTTTGTGCTTGGTTAACAAGATCTCTTTGAAAGAAAGAGATGCTTTACACAGTACTTCTGATTGCATTTGATAAATTAGGTATCTTTTCAGTTTTTAGCAATATCTTTCATATCATTATGATCATCTTATTGTATGTTATGTGCAGACATAACACTAAATTCCTGTTTAATATTTGAAATACTGTATGGTGTAAAATATGTCTTAAGTTTCCCTCATTGCCACAATAATTGCTACACGAAAACTGTGCTGTAAAAGTAGATTAATAAGATATTTCTCTGTCAGTTATTAGGGCAAAGTAGTAATTCTTTCTTGTAGGTATTGCCACTATTTAGTCCAATACCTCCTTCCTGAAATACAAAAGCATATCACATCAGTTGAGATGTCAAGAATTAAAAATTCTCTATGAATAAACACAACTGCTAGCAGCGGTAGGACAGTAATTGAATTCTGTGCAATTTCAGCATGGTTATTTCAGGGGAGAGAGAGTGCTTATACATTATTGATATTAAACAGCTTATCCAAAATGTCTGTGCAGTAGATATGATTCTTTGCTTTAAGTTTCATCATCCTCAGTAGTGTGTTATACAGAAACTTCTTTGTATCTTAAAATGAATAACTTCAGTACTTCCAGAGCTGAGGTCTTAAGACCTCTTCCCTATCCCCTTATTTCTGCATTCAATATATTTTCTTTCTTCTTTCTACCTTCTTCAGACTCTAAAATTTTTTGTCATTTGAGTCTTGATCCAACTTTTCTTCTCTTTTTCTTTCCCTCAGTCTGAGCTCAGGAAGACTATTTCTACCTCGGATACAAGGTACAGCTCATGTTAGTTCATATCTGAAGTTGTATTGATCTAAAGTGGAAAGCATCTTTTCTGTCCGTAACTGACAGACAAAAAGGAAAACATATTTTATACTTTTATAAATAGTCTGATATTTTTCTTTTTGTACCATAGGCAAAATACATGCAGATTATTTTCTTTCCTTGTTTGTCCGTCATCTAAATTTGGAGGGAATTTTAAGGTCCGGTACCTTATTTTTGATGTAGTGCTGGCAGGAACACCTGGCATGCTAAAGACTGGTGAGGTGCTGGCTTCCTGCAGGGGAGCCTTCAAAAAGAAGCCACCACAAGCCTCTTTTTCTCATGAAAGCACAATGGTCTATACCCTCTGTCACTTTTGAGGTGATATGAAAATGATGAAAGGGAGCACTAAATCAGTGTTTTCCAGGCAGGGATTATGGAGGGTAGCAGGAGTACAGCAGTGACTGTGTAGAGAGAGAGGTGCCCAATCTGCTTGGTATGAGCCTCAGCTCACTGCCTTAGGGTTTCATCTCAGTGCTAACTGTGACCCCACAGCATTTGTAGTGAGCCTGGACATATACTGAAGTAGATTTTAATTATCAATAGCTATTTGGCAGTGGTACTGCGGTCCTCTGCTTACTTTGGTGCTTTATAGGCTTTTTATTTTACCTTACTGTATTTTAAATACAAGTCTGGACCTTTCCACTGTTTCTAGAAAATTGGCACTGAAAAATGGGAGAAAAAGGTACTCTGTTATAATTCTCAAATGTTTTATCCTCTTCCCATCCCACCCAACCTGACCCCATGACAAATCAGAGGGCCTGGAACTATGAGCAGTTGATTGATTTAACTGTAGAAGTAGAGTCTGAGTGGGAAGAGGTAATTAGTGTTTTCATGGTGGTGCAGAAGTGTTAGTGTTTAAACATTAATCCATTGCCATCTGTCCTGCTGCTGTTACCCACATGCTGTTGGCCAGTACAGAGAGCATAACTGCTGCCCAAGTGTTCAGAGCAGGGAAGGAGAAGTGGTTTCCTTTTGTAGGAGAGACATCCCAAGAGTCAAAGAAATGGGTTTATGTAGAGGAAATAAGTAGGTTTTAGAGGTATAGGAGTAGGTTTGAAGGATGCAGCATACATCTTCCAAGGATGGTTCTAATTCTTTAGCTTTATCTGAAGCTAAGACTTCATTTAACTTCAAAAACAGCTGCTGTGCATGCCTCGTGACATTCACAAAGCTGCTGCTGGGTGCTAAGCATTATTAAATTACCTACAACATCTGGACCTTTAACAAGTCTCTGACAGGACATTAAGGTTTTATTTTTACCCCTTTTTTCCCTGATGTTCAGACAACTCACTAATATTGTCAGGAATATATTATTCTGAGGGGTGAAGGACAAAATAGGGGCAAAAAATGAGAAGCCTATTTTAAATTAATTAAATACAAAGACATAATTTAAAAGAAAGAGAACAGCAGTGAGATCTTTCTGGTGTTCTTTATTTCATATTTGCAGAGAACACTTGGAGGTAGAAATTCAACAGCCTGCTGATCTTGTTAAAGGCATTGAAATAACAGCAAAGAGATTTTTCAAACATAGGGGTGAGAAGTAATTTAATTGTAGACTTAGATTCTTTCTTCAGCTAAGTCATCTTTAAAAAGTCTGAATTCTATCAGTTTTATTATTGAAGCAGCTATCGGAAATTAGCCTGTTTCTGTTTGTAAAAGATATTCTTGCAAGTGAACAGTCAGACTTGGAAACATTTGTGTTTGCCCTTGAAAATTATTTGTCCATCTGAGATTGTGAACCTCTTAGATAGCAAGTTCTGGTTCATATAAATTAGATTACTAATATTAAAAAATAAATAATAAAAATATTTCAGTTTTATGGAATTTCCTCTCACAGGTCTTTAGACTATTCAAAGTTTAGTCTCAGCATTATGTTGAAATTATGATTGTTTTCTAAATACTTCAATATTGAATTTTAATTTCTATTCATTGCACTGCTCCAAGTCCCATAAAAAAATATAGTTCCAAAATGAACTTAAATGTAATACTGAAACTTTAAAATACATTGGAAAATAGCAATTAACTACCATAGCTAGAACACTGCTGCTTTTTTGTGCTTATTTATAAATGAAAATGTTTATTTCCTTTTTTTTTTACCTCCATTTAGTACAGGATTGAGTTTCAAGTTCCATATTATGCCAATACTAGACATGTTTAATTGTGCCATTTATAGATGGGCAGAACTATGTTGATGTAATTTGTCTCAAGCATGTACAACATTGATAAAGACATATTTATTATGGATTTTAAAAATTTATTTAATACATAAATATATCTCTGAAAATAACTTCTTTTTCCTTAGGCTATTCTTAGAGTGATAAATATTGTAGTTGTGACTGAATTATGAACAGATGGCATTGAATTAATGATTAGCCGAATATTTTTAAATATAACTAGATTTCTTCCTGTGAAGAAAAGTATTCCATAAATCTGAAATTAATTAGTCATTGGGAATAGTTATCATTCACTGCATCACTACCATGTGTTAGAGATCAAAATAATACAGAGTGAGCGTTTTTTTCCAAATTGAAATTAAGGGCTCTCTTGCCTTCAAAATAAGTTATTACAACATTAGGGTTCCAAAACTTCATGATTTTCCTTGTGTGTTATTTTGCACAGATATTTTGGTTGCAGAAGTTGTTTTGCTACTCTTTTATCATACATATTACCCGTAGCATCTGGATGTGTTATGACCTCAAAGTTTTCAGACACTTAAAGATTTTTACCCATTTGTTTTCTGATGCAGGAGAAGAAGTCAGGTGCTTATTTAGCACATTTATTTTTGTCTCGTTGGGTGATTCTGGTTGGTTTGCCATACTTCTGATGCAAAAGCTTTCAGCTAGTCCAGACAAAAACTCCACCTATGCTGCAGGTCTTGTCTCTGAATTTGCACATCCATCTGCATCTAGGTTATATTTCTTTCCAGATATGGGATCATACACTCTTTTAAGGACACTTCAGATTTCCCAAGGGTATCAGTGTAGCCTCCATAAGTGGGGTATTTCAAAGACAGACAATCTGGCGGTGGTTCAAATCACAAAGATGCAGAATTTCAGTGTCAGCAGGGTAACTGGCTGAGGTAGATGTCTTCATTGCTGAATTGAATTGCATCTTATGTGTTACAAGTCAACAATGAACTCCACTGAGAACATTAATCAAAAGAGACACTTCCAGAAGCTAAGAGACAAAATATGCTTTTATCCTACTTCTACAGCTTTCTGGCTCTTGTCCTACTGTCAAGGGCAAGGAGACAAGTAATTTCCTAAATGGATAATGCAGAAATCCTGAGAGCTGGGTTAAGCCCTCATCGTCTTGTGCCTTCATCATAGCAGATGCAAGTTGCTCAGAAATCTGCAAATGCATTTCACTGGTCTGCAAAGTAGCAGAAAGGTTTAAAATTATAATTTTCTGGTAATCAGGCTATATTTTTGCCTCTTGTTTTACTACCCAGCAGTACCCAGTGGTAGCGTTTTTGTAGATGAGTCATGTGTATCTTTTAGTATTTTGTACATTCTTTCATTAAATCTTTCTCAGATAAAGTGTGATTATATGAAATGCCAAGACCTTTTCCATAGATAGCTTCAGGATATTTGAACTCCCTAGCTAAAGCAGATAATTGGAGAAATAGTCACTTTGTAAAAATTAGACTTTTATAGTCTTCCTTATATAGTAACTATCAGTACTGAATTAATATTATAAAAATGGGAAATAGGGGGTTTTCACATTTCTTTTTCAAGAAAGTTTCTGAGTACTCTGGTAGCTTGTGTCCTTTGTTTAGGTCTCTCTCTCCAAGTGTGATCAATTCAATTCTTTATCTCAAAAAGGTTTGATTTGCATTCAGATACATTATAATGGTGTAATTCACTACACTGTGGGTAATATTATAAAATACTTTTGAGTCACAACAGATTTTCTTTAGTCTATGGGAAACTGCCAAAAGCATCTGGAAGAACAATTTGTATCTTTTTAATCAAGTTGGGGGGAAAAAAGGAAGATGCAAAGCCAACCTCTTAATAACAAGGATACATAAATAATATATTGACAAGGTGGAGATAGGTCAAATGTTGAATTCCATGATTTTGAAGGTCTTTCCAACTTGAATGATTCTATGGATATGGGCAAAAATATTTGCTAGCTTTTAATTTTTATTAATAAAACACCAGAAAATGCCTGCAGGGTAGAAAAAAGTCTCAGAAGAACTAACATATACAGAGAATATTACCAGTAAGAGAGAAAAAACTGAAATGCTTTTCTTTTTAAATCTTCACAAAGTAAGATCCATAACAGTTATTTTAAAAGGTCAGAGGATAAATGAGTAAGTGGAAAGGTAAAGAACCACTGGGTTACATGAATGTATTTCACTTCATCCGATTTAATTTTCAATGCAGTTACCTCAGAGTGATAAAGCAGGATGCATAAAGGCTTTTTCACTACTAGCAGGTATTTTAGACAGCATGCAAATGAGAGATTAGGCCTCAAAAGATGCAAATACGTCAAATATCAGATTTATTTTTAAGAAAATAATAAAGCAGAGATGTAGAGATTTATACATCAGTGAATTTTCAGTAGAATTTCTGGTAAATTGGTAGAACATTCAATAGAGAAATCTGGCTATAATTCTGACCTAAAGGAAATATATCATGATAAACAGTAACAGGTTTAGCAAGGAATGATTTACATGATCTGCAAGATGTTATATTTCCCAAGGAGAAATTCAACTGTCCTGGTTTGTCTTTGAATTTCATCTATCTAACGAGGACATTTCAGAACTCCCCTTACTATTTCTGTGTGCTCCTGCCATTTGATTTGAATTTGGTGTTCATCAAGTACAGCAGGTAGTCAGGTATCTCACAATTAATTGTTCTGTCTATTTTTAACTCTCATTTCTCTTCATTGGAATGTGCAGCTACTTAGAAACAACTCAGTATTTTCATAAAACCTAGTGACCAAACAGCATAATTATAGCCTTACAGCCTAGCTCAGCTAAGAGAGAGAATGGAAAGATTCCCACTAATTTTGTATGGAAAAGTAGTTCCCAGACTGCTTCAGTAAACCTCAGCTTCCAAAAGGTGTATGTTCAGCTTTGTAAATTATTTATCTTGTAAAAACTAATCCCATCACAAAAAGCTCAAAATTACTGGGTTAAGGATAAGACTGAAAACTTGGAAAATTCTCTTAGGATTTAGTAATATGCAGGTTACATTCATCATGGGTAAGAAAAACTGATTAGCTTTCTACTCCCATTCACATTTTGTAGTGCACAAAATATGTTAGGTTTATAAATAATACAGTTGCATGAGCTGGACTTTTATGCTTGTCAATGAAAGCTAAGTTGATAAATACAGCTATAAAAAGAAGTTAACATATTGTGGCTCTTTATTGATATCCCAAAGAGACATTCCTGGACAGTAAAGGAAAATATGTAGGAAAGATAATGTAACAGAACTAGTAATAAAAAATAATATATATTTATTTATAATTTAGCCTACTGTTTATTTTGTATTTTAAATACTTAATTTAATAATCTAATTTAAAATTTATTCATTTCCAGAAACCATGTATATTTATTATTAATATATGTTTATTATATTTTTAGTACGTTTATAATGCATCTCTAGTATTGTGAGAACAATCAGTCTGATTACTTGCTACAAGACTCAGTTCAAGAATCTAGATCATGTTTTGAGAAAATTAACCTTAATGGGATTATATAAACAGCAAAAAATACAGTGTGAAGTCCTACAGATAAATTTTGGTGCCTGACATATCTTCCTGTGTCTTGCTTATCTAAGGACCCATATAAGCAATTAAGATATTACAGCTAAAATTAGACAATGCACATCCTTTTAACCATTACAGAAGTAAAATAAATGTATTGACTTAAAGCTCAAGCAACTTTCAAGAAGCAAAGGATCACATTTTGCTTTCATTCCCCCATGAGTATAGCTTATAGCTCATGAAATTATGAACAGCTGTATCTGATCAGACCAAAGGTCTGTTCAGCCATGTAATTTCTGAGTCTCATGGAAATTACCATATGTTAGGGATAGTAGGCAGAAAAGCACAGAATTGCTCTTGAGTAGTTGTGGCCTCATCTGGAAAGGAGGATGGAGAGTGTTGTCTGCTGCTGTGGCTATGCTACTCCCACATCCTATTTTCACAGTTGGGGTTCCACTGTCAAGATGCACCAGAAAGACAGACTGCAGGAAGGATGAATTCTATCTATTGCAGAGGTGACAGACAATATTTCAGATGTGTTTTTCAGTGAATCTGATATACCATATCAACAGTGGACTTGACCGTGCCGGGCTAATGTTGGACTCAATGAGCTTAGAGGTCTTTTACAACAATGATGATTCTATGATTCTACAAAGTTCCTAGAAGTAAAATCTGCTTGGGAGGGCAGAACTTTTCAGTCAGATGTCATTTGACAAAGTCCTATACCTGTAATATCACTAATCTTTCATGGATATTACTGGGTCTGCAGGTAATGATGAAGGAAGTGTCCTGCCTGATCCGGATGGTTCTACTGAGTTTCCTCTTATAATGTGTGCCTTATTCCTATGCTAATAATTTATGTTGACAGCTGATATTGTTCACTTCCATAAAAGGTAACAAATGTGTGCTTTGTTTCTTCTCACCCAGCCTTTGCTGCAGCTTCCCTTGTCTGAGTAGATAATCATTCAGAATAGGAAACCTTGAAGATCGACCTCTCCTAGAAACAGTAGTTTTCTGACATCTCTACAGCATGTCCACCAACTACTGACAGAGCGAACCAAGGGGTCTTTTACCTTCTACTTTCAACTTTTTGGTTATAATGTAGATGTTCCCTTCCCGTCCTCAGCAAACTGAACACAGAAAATGTTCTGATTGTTGTGAATTGCTTGTGTAGAAGTTTTGCTCTCAGCTGAAAGTTCTCTTTTCCAAATTCCTCAATGCTTCTGTTCTGTTCAGCTGGTTATGAATCCTTTATTTGCACAGTTGCTCTTGCATTCACTGAAATTTTTTTAGGATGCCTGCTAGCCAAAATACCATAATATCTAACATTCCTATGAATATTAAAAAAATTACCTAGGTGTATACTTCTCAAAAATTGATCTTAGACCCAGATCAATGTTGAATCTTTATTAAAATTTTTTTTTCTC
Source organism: Onychostruthus taczanowskii (assembly GCF_017590055.1). Classification (NCBI taxonomy): domain Eukaryota; kingdom Metazoa; phylum Chordata; class Aves; order Passeriformes; family Passeridae; genus Onychostruthus; species Onychostruthus taczanowskii. The sequence continues at coordinate 2,387,951 of NW_024499239.1, forward strand.
TTTAATCTCCAATCTCAGAAGCATCAACACATTCTCATAAAAGTAACTTTGTCATCCATAAAACTCTGCATTTAATAAATATTTAAATAACCCATTTTTCATTGAAGAACCAGAAGAAAGTATATTGGACTTTATCATGTTTCCTATTTACAAGGATCAGTTTGTGGTAATTCCATTTGAATTCTAATCCCTGTATTTAATTTAAGGTTGTTGATTTTTTATCTTTTTCTCTGTCTGAATTAGTTGTGTGCCAGGTGGACATGGAAGATGATTGATAAATCAGACACAGCTGCTAGTGTTTGTAATCATATCTAAACCTTGTAATACTGGAGGGTTCTTATTTCTATTTATTATCACAGCAATAATGGTTTTAATTATTATTTCTGCATAATAATAATAATGAAGTATTGTAAGCAATCATTCACTTTAAAATGCAAAATGTTGGAACATGCATTCTTCATATTGTTATTATATTATGTAATTAGTAAGTCAAACTCTCTACAAATTCAAAACAGGTTTTATTTTGAAATTTAATCTCTATTACTGTTAATCTGGACTACAGAACCATCATTTTCTGTATTTTTACAGCATGTACTGCCCAATATTTCATTTAATGCATCTTCACTACAGTTAAAGTGTACAATTTTAGGTTTTGTACCATTTTAAATGTAGCTGGTTTAATGATAGTTTCAATTATACAGCTGCTGTGCACCAAGCATGTGTTGTAAACCATCATTACATACCAGATATATATGAATATGATATATATTTTTCACCTATGTACTTTAAATGAAGGAATTTCACAGAAACTTAATACTTTAATTGAGAATTATGCATCTGAATTTACACATAAATAGTTTTCCTGAGCACAAGATGAGAAAAGAGTTAATCATGGACATCTCTTGAACCTGATTAAAGCTATTATGTGGCCAGCTCCAGTCTAGGATGAAGTAGAACAATACAGTAAGAAGTAGAAAAGCTAAATAGCTTTTCTGGTAGCCATGTGTTTGATAAAAACTACCTTTCCAAACAGAATTTAGAAAATAGATTTTCATACATGATTCTCTGGACTGAAGTATGCATTATTCAAGCAGATATGATTTGCTGAAAATAGTGATGGCTCTACAAGTTTGATATTAGAATTTCAAAATACTTTCTTTGTTCATGCATAATACTCTAAGACTTGACATTGTTTTTATTAGTAGTACTATTAAAGATTCAGACAGTTTATGAGACGTGTGTGTTGGTAGAGTGTTTTTGGAATACAGCAATTTGCTTTACAGCTAAGATAATACCCTAATACATTGCAAATGCAACTGCTTGCTCCTATTTCAACTGGGAAATGAAAATGAAACTAAACAGAATTCCATTTTGATATCACTGAGTACTCTGTAGGCAGTTCAGCTTTTCGAAACCAGTTTTATAAAATCCACACCTGGTTCTATGTCAAAGAGACAGATGTAGCATGTATTATGTTTTTTTTAGTAATCTCTCAAGTGCCTTGAACACACTAACTACCATTTCAGCAATAAGTAATACCAAGTAATACATTATTAAGTCCTGAGTAAAACATGAAGTAAAAGCCCATTTATTTTAGCATTAAAATTTATTTACTTCCTGTAATGGTATTTCGGACTAGCTGAATTCTAGGAGTTCTTTTATGCACTATGATTCTGAAACAGCACAAACAACATCTAAAATATACACATTCCTTAGTGAAAAGTTCCAGACCTTTGTTATTTAAGTAATTTTAATGAAAACCTGTATTATCCTAAATACATCACAAGTTTTTAAAAGCCGTTATTGAAACATGGGCTGTCACTTAGAGTGATATATAATGACTAAGAATGTGGCAGGTCTTTTCTCTTTTTGATTTCTGACACATTTTTTGTTAATTTCTTTTCCTTACAGAGCTAACAACTTTGATGGGTGTAAATTAGTAATGTCACAGTACTTATAATGCCACTTTCTTTTAGGTGGCTAAGCTATCATCAGCTCTTAAATAAAGATGAAACTATTTAGTATTAAGTTATTTGTAATTATCCTTTGTCTTCCTGAACCATAAGTATGGTGGCAGGACAAGGGCATCCCCAAACCTCTGCATCTGAAATCTGAAATCTGCTCCTGTTTTTACAAAGATTTTGTATTTTTTCAAATCAAAGCCAACAACTTGATTAACACATTTTAAAAAAACTTCAGTGGGGGTGGAGAGTGGGAAAAAATACCATTTTACACATTTACAGAATAAACATATCTAAATTCAACAAAATGCATCATCACAAGTATTTTGATAATTCTTTTTAATTTTCTTTTTTCTTTGTGAATCAAAAATAGCCAGAATTTTTTTTACAGTACAAACATGACTTTGTCTGGAAGTAAGAGGAATTGTTTTGATCCCATAGCTGATTCTGCAAATTATGAGCTGCTAAGGCAATTCCTTGACCAAAATTCATTATCACAGTTTTTATATTCCTTATTACATATTTTGATACATTTGCATATTAAACTAAAAACTTACATATTATGGAGCAGGAGATTTTTACAAACTTTTAAACCAGATTATAAAAATGAAATTACATATATAAATTTATTTGTCCATAATACCCTCCACATTATTTTTACACATATAGATTTATTCCAGGAATGCATTACAAATTTAATTCGGGATCATACAGAAAAATTCAGATTATTATTCCCTGAAATAATGTATCATGCCTTTAGTCATGTCATGCCATTGCAGTTGGTTGCTTTTCAACACCATTTTCAGAAATGATGTTTGCTTTCACTTACTAATAAAATAAAATTTTCAGAAACAATTTAGCACACAAAACATTGGAGAGTAAGAATATGACCCGTAAACTGAAAAGCATAGTAAATTTACAAGTCTTAGTACCTGCAAACTTTCTTCATTGCAGTTAGATCAATCCATATGTCTATTCAATTCCAGAATTATTTTAGGATTTTTTGAGCTTTGAGACATTTGGGAATATTGTTTCATAAAATGTGACATAAATTTTGATATCTTAGTCCATGATTTTTTTGTTTTGGTGTTTTGTTGTGTTGTTTTTGTTATTGTATTCTCTAAGTTTGCAGGAGAACTGAATGAAAAATACCATTTTCTGCGGTGTTGATTTGTATGTCTTGATGGAATAGGGTCATGTGTTATCTTTATTTGTTCATTGGCAAGAAACTGTGGTTTAAACTGAACAAATCCCAGAAAGCTCTGTCTGAATTGGCATTTCAAGATCTCAGTGTTTAAGTACATTCTAAATTTTAGTGTTGATTTCCACATAATGCTGAAATAGATGTTTTTCACAGTTGTGTCTGTAAACTATTTTAACAGTATTTTATAATGCAAATTATCTCTCAGGCTTACAGAAAGCCAAATATTTTCATAAAGCATTATGCATTCAATATGTTCTGGATATTAAATTTATGCTGATGATTAATTCTTACAAAATATATTAGAGGTAATGATAACTTCCTTGATTTCAGGAGCTGATGCTGTGGAAGCTCAATGTAAGAGATTTGAAGTGAGAGCAAGTGACAGTGGAAGAGTATTGTTTTCTGCAGATGAAGATGAGATTGTCATTGGAGCTGACAGACTGAAAGTAACAGGTATGTAATAATAAAGATTCAGAATGCATGTAAACATATATTTTTTTTTATTACCTTTAGTAGTAATTAAACTATCAATCTTTTACAAAATTTTAGTCCACTGGAGAAGAAAACGTCTTCTCATTATCAGAGATTGTTTGACCAACCAAAAGATACTGTATAATCTAAATATCAATTCCTCTAAAGGTAGATTTAAATTTAAACTCTGCAGGATCAACTGTGGTACAAATCGCACTTCCTACTGTGTTTTGGCTTTCATATGTTACCATTAAGAATTGTTTTGTTGTGTGTGTGCCACTTGTTTAGGTAATGCTCCTTCAAAATGATAAAAAATATTATGTATATGGTAGCCTTTATTTTTTCTGTATACATAGCATCAAATCTAACTTCCATATGAATTAAGATTTCATGTGGCTCAGCTGAAAAGCCTTGCCTTGACTTGGGTATATTAGTTTGTAATGAAATACAAATTACAGTTTCAACACAGCCAGCAACTAAGGCTTGTACTCACTCCTCCACCAGTACGGGTGGGGGAGAAAATTGGAAGGATGAAAATGAAAAAAAAAAACCTAATGGGTGTAGGTAAAGACAGTTCATCAGGTAAAGCAAAAGCCACACACACAAGCAAAGCAACACAAGGAATTAATTCACTGCTTTCCATGGGCAGTGAGGTATTCAGCAATCTGCAGGAGAGCAGGACCCCATTGTGCATAACGTGGAAAAAAAGAATCATGGTGAATCCTGCTAAGGCTCAAACTTAGTCATAATACTAAATGCTGAGAAAATTAATTTTAAATGTACAGTTGACACAGGAGATTTCAAAGTATCTATCATAAGTTAAAAAATAAAATGACTTATAAATGGTGCTAAGAATTAGGTTCCCCACCAGTGAGAAATGCAATCATAAGTTTTTGATGTCATGATCGTTATTTTTTAATCAAATATTTGACACCATAAGAATTAATTTTGTCCAAAGATTGTGTGATACCTTTAAATTCTTCAGCAAACACATGAAAGGTGATGAGTCCCTGTGAGCAACATCAATCAGACTGTATTACTTCACATGGCATGATATGACTGATGAAACCTGGCAGGAAATCATAATGTCAAACATCAACCAGAATTTTTTTCTTTAGTTTATTTTTCTCAAGCTTCTGTTTTTTATTATCATGGTGCCTTGGGGTGAATATAGGAAAAGAATTATGGAAGAAGAAATAAAACAAAAGTTGAATATAAAAAAGGGAAAAGGAGATGTGTATATTTGGAGATAAAACTCTCACATGTATTTTTTAAGGGTAGTACGACAATAAAATTATTTTCTTTTCTTCTGTAGCAATCAATAGTGTCTCTTTGAAAGCACTTCACTGTGAATATGTCCAATAAATTATTTATTTTGGTAATTAATTTTCAAAGTATGATTATGGGCGTTTGTAGACTACCATGGCAACGTGGGATTTTTTGTATATTATTTTTCCTTCATTCAGAACAATGCTTTTTAATGCTCATCTATTAAAAGCAGTCTATCATAAGTCAGTCTAAGAAACTCTTGATTAATAAAAACTGAAAGATTAAGTTGACAGCTTCTCACTGATTATTTTTGGTAATATTTTTACTTGTAATTTTTTATGTAGGCAGCCTATTCCAAGCAGAAAGGCATAGTAGAAACAGGGTAGTAATCCAGATATCAATTTATTTCCCATATAATAAAAATATAGTATCAGAAGTAGTACTTTTTGATTTAGAGATATTGCAGTTATATATCTGTATAATAAGAGTCTCTCACTTTAAAATTAGTCAATTGGCTGGTTTAGTTTAACTTCTTATACTTCCTCACAATTGCTAGTTCTGCTTTTTCTTTTAACTGCATAAGCTCTTTTCTGCTTTATTACTCAAGGAAAGAAGAAAAAGGATTCAAATTTTGTGTTAGAGAGGGCTGTTAGAATTGCAGCTTTCTATTGTCCTTTTGCACAGAGATGCCTCCTGCCAACAAGTTGAATGTGTATCATGGAGCTTTAGAGGAAGGAAAGAGAAAGGCTTGATGAAGTGAACATATTGTTAAAGAACTGGGGAAACAAGTAGTAACAAGAAGCTCATTTTCTGGTGGGCTCACAGATTCCTTTCTGCACATGGTTAAACCTTTCTCCATTTTTTTAGTGTTCACCCTGCTGTTCCAAGCATCTATAGCATCACAGGTTCTTCTTCTGCCTCTCTGCGCATATAGAACAAGAGCATCTGTTTGGTTTTTACTTCTCTTATTTAAATCTTTGTTCAAAATTTTCTTCCCTTTGCTTTTATTTAATTTTTCTTATAATTGGAATGTGATCTCTGTAAGATACTCTTGTAACAGAACTGTTACAAGAACCTTGTTCACAAGAGTACAAGGACACATCTGGCAGCTTTATCCTGCCAGAGCCTTTTGAGAAAGATTAAGAATCCCTTAGGTCAGTTACATTTTCCTGAGACAATGCTGTGAAATAAAGTTAAGTAAAAACCTTCACTGGATGGCTCTGTTAGTATAGTTTGGGTTTTTTTTTTCTTTTTTTCTTAAAGCATACTCATAGTTAGCAGCTTTATAAGAAGGATGAAGGAACCTGGAACTCACCTAGTTTTAGTCAAACTGCACCTACTCTTTCTTGACAATGTAAATGAGGTTTTTACTACTTTGTCTTCTGAGGTGGCTTTCTTAGTTAAGGCTAAATGCACACTACCAGAAATCTTCTTTTTTTCCCATTCAACTCATACTTTTCTATCAAAATTTTACAACTATTTTTCTTTTTGTAAAGGTTATTTCTCTCTCTATGATTTCAAAGGAAAAGAGATAGTAATTTAACTCTCATGTTGTCTCCTACAAGTTCTTTTGATCTATGTAATTCCTTCACTTTTCTATAATGTTCTTTATTTAAACATGATTTTATCTCTGACCCTTCTTCTGAGACCCATAAAAACTGTAGTATAATTTTTTGTTTCAGGTTTACATAGCTTCTGTATAAGTTGTACTTGCACACGTGGCTTTTTATGTTTATTAATTATCCTTTAAAAAGGCAAAGCAAAAATAGATTTACAAATTAAATTAGATAGGTCATCAATCAGAAGCCATTGTTGTTCTGCAGTCAAATCCAATTATGTTTTCTAGATGTAACAAATCAGCTATATAATTTTCTCTAAATAACCCAGTCTAAATTGTTTGGAAAATATTACTTACCTTTAAGGAAATTGAATTAATCTTGTTTTCTAGTACTTTCTTAATTGCTGGATTATTTTATTTCTTACTGCTGCATATCTGGGTGGTGTAGTCTGTTTCAGTCCAGGACTTGAAGTCCTTTCGGGATAGAACTGAATTTTTTTATTATGATAATTAATATGTCAACAGTAATCATTTTTCTCTAAAAAGAAATAAGGAGCTACTTAGAAATTTGTCGGTCATAGTTCTACCAAGATTTTAGTTCTGTACAGTTCAACCACTTCATAATTTTTGGAAACACAAATTTTTCAGATACATGAAGTTCCACATCTGTATTGTATGACCTGATCTAATTGGTTGAAGATCACTTTTTTCCCATATTTCACACACAGAAATAGTTCTCACTGGGGGAATTGCAGTTGTACAAAGGTTTGCACATTGTTGCTAGCAGTACTAGGAGAAACAAAAGAGGCATAAAAAAAATTGCAGGTTATTATGACTTCCTAAGACGCTTCTTCCTTGTCAAATAGCACAATCATGTGGAATAATGCAAGTTGGAAAGGACAGTAGAGCACATACTGTGGTAGCTTTCTCAGATTAATAGCAGGATGTATATAGGGCAAATATACATTTACACCAAAACAGTTTCAGGAAAAAGTATGTGAAGGACTGCAAGTATCTTTTTCATTACACTGAAGTATATGCTTACAGTGGGCTCAGTCTGGCTTTTGATCAGTCACTGACTTCACTAGATGAAAGATGAGAGCCTTGATGTGTCAAGGAAGCTTCAGAAAGTTCCAGCATACCTATATTCCAATAGTATTCTAATAATAATCAGAATTAATATGCAGAGGAGTGCATCAATACTCCAGTTTTGATTTTAAGACTATGCTGCAGGACTGGAAGTCTGCAGGTAATTGAAATATAGAAAGGTCTTCCAAGGTAGTTAAAAGGAAATGATAAAATAGAAATATGGCTTATGGCTATAAAAAGGAAATATGACAGAATTATGAGGAAATATATGTGAATTGCAAATTAGGTTGGAGAAGTAGAAATAAAATATTTATAAGAAGTACTGAAATGTAGAAAAATAATGTATTATTTGATGTATGTGGTTATTACAGTAGACTAATATCTAGTGCATTGAGAGACTGAATAGGAATTTCAGTATGAATGGGAAAGAAGATCTTTGATTTTCCATGTTCAGTGGGTGGATTGTCATTCAGGACAGATGGAGTTTGGAGAGTGAAGTGGCATGAGATGAAGGGAAGCATTTAATAATTTTAAGGTGGCTTATGGAGCCAAATTATCTGACCCCAGTAAAACAGTATTTGATGTGGTGCTAAAATTTAATCCTTTAAGCAGATATGACAAATTCTTGGTATCCTGAACACTGAATGAACCTGAAATCTTTTGTCATCATCTGTCAGTAACAAAAATGCATCACATATACAGGATTTCTGTGTTTCCTGAGTAATGTGTACATTACTATATACTCCAGTGATGAATAAGGTTTCTGATAAGCTTATTTAGGTCTCAAGAAAGCACTTAATGTCTATTCTTGACTTTAAGGGAGCTCTGACTAAAGGATATTATTGTGGAAGTCTAACCACTTGACAAAACAACCTGTCAGGGCACAACTCTGGAGGTACAGCTACAGAGCTGATTACAACCACATTTATATATCTGACTTGTCTATGGACTGAAAGCTTTATGGGCAGGCTACAAATGGGGAGAATAAATAAATGAAAAAAGAACTTTATTATCCAGGACATTGCTTAAATAAATTTATATCTTCTATTTAAGGGTAGAATGCATCCAGCCAGCTCAGACTCTAAGCAGTGTGTACTTACATCAGCCTGCAGGTGTCTGTGTAGACTGCTGGAGGAATACATTAACCTAAGGATAATAACAGTTTAATGGCAAAAGAAAGATTTTGATTTTTGGCACTTAAAATTGTGGAGAAGCAAAAGAAGACTTGGCCTCAGACACATATGTAAAGTGAAATACGTCTTGGTAAAAGAAATTTTTTTCTGAAAAGGGAATAAACCAAAAAGCAGGCAAATGTGCAAAGAGTTCTGTCAGAGAAGGAAAACACGTTCAGTTCCTCTACAGCCATTTCAGTGAAAAATACTCATCTAGCCTGTTCTGTAGACTGAGAAATAGAAGAAGCCAGCATATAGTCAGGCAGAAGAAAGGAAAAGGAAAAAAACCCACCTAAACAGCTAAATAACACTCTTTTGCAATGACGGTAGAAGAAAATTGTCTCCTACCTAGAGAGTCAACCTTTCTATAATCCATACTTTTGAATAACTCTCCCTAAGTAATGAACTTTTTTTCTGCTTTTTTCATGATAACATCAGTTACAAGAGAAGACAGATTTTAATCCTTTCTTCTCCTTCTGGGCTGTAATCTATTTAATTCTACTAAATAGGGTTTATTTTTTTAAAGATGATTCTGTTCTTATCTGAGCTGTTGCTTTGCAGAATGCAGCCAGCAGTTTCTCAAGGTTAGTGGAGACCATTTTCCCTGTTCTGGTACAGAGCAGCATCAATCCAGAGGCTGGTTCAAACTTACCAAGTGAATCTGATTTTCAGGTTAAACCTTTAAGACCAAGTTAACACCAATATCCACTATTGGATATTTGTGGCCAATGTAAGAATTAATGCTTTTAGGAAAAACTGCCAATTTCTGCATCATATTTCTAGTCATATTCTATGTTTCCTGATGAAGGATTGTGTAAAGTCTATAGATGCAATTTAAAATTGTTCTAGTTTGAGGTATCTGAATTACATGACACCAGGCAAATCTACATGAACTAGGGAAGGGTCAAAGCTCAGTGGAAAATTGTCCCCCCATTAGTAAGCTAATTCTTAAATCAAACCAAAACAGCTTCTTTGGAAAATACACACTAAACTTTCAGAAGGCTTTGATGCAGGAACTGGGTATTAATTAGGTTCAGATTTTGTAGCAACATTTTGACTGTTAAACCTGAGCTAAGTCTCACACTCACATGCCCTCAGGCTTTGTAGTTTTGAAAATGCACATTTAAATTGCAGCAGCCAGACCCATCTCTATTTTTAAGGTATAATTACTTGCAGGAGGGAAAGGTGAATCATAAAAGAGCTCCAACACTCCAATTTTCCTTTTTTTTTTGCCTTAAAGAACTTGCTTGCGGTTTATTTATAGCTGGAAAAAAAATGTTGTATGAGATAAGGATCAGGCTGCAGAACACTGTAGGATTTCAGTACAATAAAAAAGAGCATTTGGTTCCAAATACTCATGCTGTAATGGTGACACTACAGGCCAAAAAATTTTTGCTTTGTCCTGGAGCAGTATTCTCATTGGGTGCTAGAAGATGAAATCATTTGGATATCAATTTGTAATGCTTTCAGAATAGGAGAAATACTGTTACTTTTTCAGGATGTATTGTTGGCATCTGACTTTTCACTAAGAATATACTGATGTACCTCTTACTGTAAGACATGTAATACATGTCAGAAGTGCACTTCATTTTCTCTGAATTATACTAGAAACCCCTACAGAGTGGCTTTTTTATTTTTATTGGACCTTAAGCAAATTGTTATCCCTACTTTAAGCGCAAGCTAATTTGTTTAGTAGCCACAAACTGCATGGTGAGATTATAGAACCATTTGTCATGACATACATCCTACTTTACAAACTTACATGAATTGACTCTAAATTTAGGTGGAAAGTAGCAGAAAGCCTCACATGAAGGCTTGAGGACTGTTTGAGTCAATGGCAGTCACAGTTTGATAAAAAGCCTTGCTCAGAGGAAAAGCTAGCTCACCACCAGTAACATCTTGGACTTCACTGTTTGCCCTGGATCAGTTTATAAAGCAGGTATGCAGGTAAAGCTGTGAAAAACATAGATTCCAATAATGTCTGCTCTGCAATACATTTCAAATTTTATTCATAGCAGACTCCTATAAGCTAGGAATAATTTCGCACGCAGAAAGAACTCCAGAAAAAAAATAATTTAAACAACAAAAAAAAAAAATATGGCCTGCAGCTTTCAGCCTACATTGTGAATTTAAATTCCTATCCTCATTGTGGCTAATGATGAGTTTAAATTTCACAGTGTCTGACAACATTAAATTCAGCACACTAAGACACAAACATAATAAGCCATTATTCTGGCTGTAGAAAAATATCATCAATATATATAGGACTTTGTATTTGAATTGTGTATTACAATATGGCTTTGCTCAAGGCTCAGAAAGTACATATATATGTGTTACGAAATTTACGAAGTATAGATA